>NC_059109.1:19084709-19392209 GCF_020740685.1 Jaculus jaculus | reverse complement strand
ATGGTTAAGAGACAATGTCCCTGTGTCTAATGTCCCAACTTGGGGCTCTAATACTTTTTAAGGACATTTCCTGTCCCTGCCTCAACCACTGCCTTACCCCATTCCTTCTTCTTCCTTTCTTCATTTCTTCTCCCTTTCTTGGTTTCAGCTTCATCCTGCCCTTCCCTTGTATTCCTTCCTGCACCCCTAAAGGCCTGACCCCCCAATTCAGTGTTTTCGTGAATAAACTAATGTGGATGCAGAAGAAATCAGCACACACCAAATGTCACACCCCAGAGAGCTCTTGGTCCTGAAGAGCATCTTTTCTTAAAAAAAAGAAAAAGAAAAAGAGCTCACATTCTCTAGCCAGGTACTGGAGTCTTTCATCAAGTCTTTGAAGTGGGGCATGCCAGAAAGGGAAAGGGATCTTGTAATTACAAATGCTCATTTTAGGGCTGGAGAGATGGCTTAGCGGTTAAGCGCTTGCCTGTGAAGCCTAAGAACCCTAGTTTGAGGCTCGATTCCCCAGGACCCACATTAGCCAGATGCACAAGGGGGCACATGCGTATGGAATTCATTTGCAGTGGCTGGAGGCCCTGGCGCGCCCATTCTCTCTCTCTGCCTCTTTCTCTCGCTGTCTGTCACTCTCAAATAAATCAATAAAAATACTGAATTAAAAAAATTCTCATTTTATACGAGGAAACTGAGGCCAGACAGGGAGAACAATCTGTTCAAAGTCATGTAGGACTTATGATTTTCTAGCTTATAGTCTGATCATATTTGGATGTTGGGATCCATGTATCAATTGTCCAGAAAAAAATCTATCATTATGTATTGGTGAACAAAAGCACATATGTATACATATATGTAGAGTATATGTGTATATATACATACACATTATATAGATAGGAACATGTGGTGCCAATGCACATACCCCTTTCTGATCTCCTTTTAGTTGTTCTATTTTTTTAAAAAAATTAATAATTTAATTTAATTAATTTACTTACTTGCATGCATAGAGAGAGAGAGAAGAGAATGATAATGGGTGTGCCAGGGCCTCCTACCAATGCAAACGAACTCCACACACATGCACCACTTTGTGCATCTGGCTTTACATGGGTACTGGGGAACCAAACCCAGGCCTTCAGACTTTGAAAGCCTGTTGAGCCATCTCTCTAGCCCTGTTCTTTTATATTTTTATTTTATTATTTTATATTATTTAGTTGCACATGTGTGAGAAAGAGACAGAGGGCAAGAGAGAGAGAGAGAGAGAGAGGGAGAGAGGGATTAAGTATGGCCATGTCAGGCCTTTTGCCACTGTAAACAAACATCAGCTACATGTGCCTCTTTTGTGCATCTCGCCTTAAATGGGTCCTGGGAAATGGAGCCCAGGCTGGCAGGCTTTGTAAGCAAGCACTTTTCACTGGAGCCGTCTTTCCAGCACCACAGCTGGGTTTCTGATGGCTATAGTCAGCTCCTATCTTTGGAGGAGTGGGATATCGGTGAGAATGCAGTGCCCCATCTGCCCATTTGGAACCACGAAGCTCAGGCCGGGGTGGGGCCAGACAGAAAACAGGACTGCACAGGGGTGGTACTAGATCTCTGTGTGGGCTTTGTTGTTCTGATGGAAATATTTAACTATATTTAAATATTCAATATTTAACTATATCCGACATTTGGATCATGCAACAGGGTCTATTCTTCTAGGAAGCTTTTGGCCAAGAGTAAACAGGCCTAGACTCCATTTTTTTTTTAGAAAAATTATTTATTTATTTATTAGAGAGAGAGAAAGAGGCAGATAAAAAGAGAATGGGCATGCCAGGCATGTAGTCACTGCAAATGAACTCCAAATGCATGCACCACTTTGTACATCTGGCTTACATGGGCACTGGGGAATAGAACTTGGGTCCTCAGGCTTTGCAGGCTAGTGCCTGAACCACTGAGCTATATCTCCAGCTGGGGGTCTAGATTCTAATCCAGCCATGCTTTAGCCATTAAGAGCCCTTACTGCCTAAATCTGAGGGTCTAGGAGTGCCTTAGGCCTCTGAATATGACTCCCCAGAACCCATATAAAATTTGGACATAGTCCACTTATTGTGTCAGAGCTTACGTGGGTGGCTTGAGAATTAAACCCAGATTGGCAGGTTTTACAAGCAAGCATTCTTAAATTTTGATCCATCTTTGTGGCCCCTCATTTTTATTTTTTAATGTTTGTGTGTGTGTGCATGTGCAATGTACATGTGTGCATGAGTGCATGGACGTGTGTGAACATGCATATAGAAGGCAAAGCTCAATGTTAGGGGTCCTCCTCAATAGTCTTCTACCTTATTTTGGAGACAGGGCCTCTTATTAAACCTGGAGACGGGCTGGCAAGAAGGCTTATCAGTTAAGGCACTTGCCTGCAAAGCCAAAAGACCTAGGTTTGATTCCCCAGGACCTATGTAAGCCAGATGCACAAGGTGGCACATGTGTCTGAAGTTCATTTCAGCGGCTGGAGGCCCTGGCATGCTCATTCTCTTTATCTGTCTCTCTCTTTATCTCTGCCTCTGTCAAATAAATAAAATTTTAAAAAATACCTGGAGTCAAGCCAGCGTGGTGGCACACACCTTTAATCCCAGCACTCGGGAGGCAGAGGTAGGTGGATCACCGTAAGTTCGAGGCCACCCTGAAACTACATAGTGAATTCTAGGTCAGCCTGGACTACAGTGAAACCCTACCTCAAAAAACAACAACAGGGCTGGAGAGATGGCTTAGCGGTTAAGCACTTGACTGTGAAGCATAAGGACCCCAGTTCGAGGCTCGGTTCCCCAGGTCCCACGTTAGCCAGATGCACAAGGGGGCGCACGCGTCTGGAGTTCGTTTGCAGAGGCTGGAAGCCCTGGCGCACCCATTCTCTCTCTCTCCCTCTATCTGTCTTTCTCTCTGTGTCTGTCGCTCTCAAATAAATAAATAAATAAATAAAATTAAAAAAAACAACAACAACAACAACAAAAATACTTGGAGTCACCAACTCCACTAGATTAGCGTACCAGTGATCCCCAGGGATTCCCTGTTTCTGCCTCCCCAGTGCTGCGAACATTGGTGTAAGCCATTGCCCCCAGCATTTTCCATGTGTTCTGGGGATCAATCAGACCCTCACTCATGCTTGTGAAGCAAGCAGTTTACTCATTGAGCTATCTCCGCAGCCCCAGGAATAGCACACGCTCAAGTCACTACCAGCAGAAGCTGAGGGGAACAGCGGTCAAGAGAGAGATGCAGAAGGGCCGTAGCATTTAGAGGAGACCCTCCTGCCATCTTGAAGTGCGACCTGGTCTCTAGATTTATTTGGAACTAGTGTTTGCCCAACCAAGGAGTCTGTCGATGACTACCCATGGAAATGACCTGGATTTGGGTTTGAGAGCCTAGCACATCTGTCTGGGAAGACTACTTGAACCACTGATGGGATTCACACTTGGTACCTACTCAGAAAGTGCTGAGGAGGCCAAGGATCCTGCTCTGAGTGGATCTCACAGCACCAGGTTCAAGGGTTTTGGCTCCTATGCTGGCCTGCAAGGACGTTCTATTACACTGTATATGTTAAGTTAGGCTCTGTTGTAACAGAGTAGACCTTACATGGTCGTACAGTCTTATCCTTAGGCATATGTATGTACACGCATGTACGAGCAAGTGTGGAAAGGACAGCAGACAGAAGTGAGGACGGAGGGACGGAGAGGAAGGAGGGAGACCTACGTTCTAATGGGCAGCTGGCCAGCGACAGGAAGGACGCCCAGGCTTCTGACCTCATGCTGAATCCCCAGCACCCCAGTGACTGGCCGCAGGGCTGCGGAGCCACTCGGGAGCTCTGACCACCGTGACCCAGGCAGCCAGAGAGTGGCCACCTGTGGCCAGTACTCCCTCTGCTCTCGCCTTGGGTGGCAGCTGGCAGAGGTGGCATAGAATACCAGCCACCTTTGTTCCTTGGGCAGCTGACACGGTTTTTCTGCTGTTTCTCCCAGACAGGAGCTGCCTGTCAGCAATTCCAAATTGCTTCCTTTTCTGAGGAAAACCCTGAAGCTGGCTGGTTAGAGGTCTGTCCAGGCTGGGTAGGATGGCTTGGATTTGGCCTGGGCTATTCTCCCCTAAGGAGCATTCTGATGACATTTCTGTCTGTGTCTGAATGCCCTGCGTAGGGAAGTGGTGAGATGGGACCTGACCCTGTGGCTCTCTGGTCCCAGGAAAGCTTGCTTTCTGTGGCTTTTCCCTCCTCCCTCGGATATACCCTGCAGTAGTTCCACAGGGACCTGTGATGTGGCTCTTAGATCCTAAATCTTGCATGAACCTCCTGCCCAGGAGCAATAAAGCCCATCCCAGGATCTTTCAGGTTTTCTGTGAAGTCCTGGGCGAGTTGCTTTTTCCAGAGTGCTTTGGTCTGCCAGCCAAGTCATGCTCCAGTGAGGTCACAGGAGATGGATTATTGTACACAGGCATTTGCAAATGACAGCTCAAGCTCCAATCCCTAAGTAGCTGTTGATATCTGGAACTCCTAAACTTCTGTTCTCGTACCTCCGCTGCCACCCCCAAGCCCAGCATCTCCTCCTCACCTTTGGGACTTGCAGGAGACCTTGTCTCCTTTGCATTCTGTCTTCCTGGGGTTCACTGAAACCCTCAGCTAGGGATGTCTGGAGCTTCGGGGTATTACAATTAAAAGCTTGAGGCTGAATGGCATTCTCGGTAGCCTGGGATACTTAAAGTCACCCATCAACTGCCAACATGTGCGGCGACCACACACTGCTGTTTTCTTTTGCAACACATCCCCCCTTGGCCCAGCCTCCCTCATGTTAGACCAGTGTTGTACTGTGTTCAGGGGAGTTTTTCTTGGCACAATTATGGCTTTGTCCCTGTTTCAGACTTAGGCCAAAGAACAATTGTTCTCGAAGACAGCAAAGCAGAAAATGGGGTAATTGCCACCAAATCCTCCTCTGTACCACCTGTTCAGTCCTTTCCCACCTCTCTGATGAGCTACTGATACCCAAGGCTCTTTACGCCCTTACCTTCACCACAAAGCTGCCCCTTCTCCTCCCCTCAGCCCACTCTGAAAACCTTGTTATTAGATAAGCACCATGTTAGACAGCCCATGATACACGTAAGCACAGTAGCTTTGGTCGTACGTAGCTCGGCATGGAGGTATACACACTGCACGCTATCCTAAGGCACTGTAATAAGCAGAGCATTCAAAACCCACACAGTGCATTTCTAAGCAACCCCCTTTCTTATGTTTCCATGTTAACAGTTTATATTTGGCTATAGGTGGTCTGGTCTCACTACCTTAAACATTGTAAATATTTTATTTTATTTACTTATGTGAGAGAGAGAGAGGCAGATAAAGTGAGAGAGAATGGGCACACTAGGGCCTCCAGCCACTGCAAACCAACTCCAGACACATGTGCCACCTTGTGCATCTGGCTTACATGGGTCCTGGGGAATAGAACCTGGGTCCTTAGGCTTCACAGGAAGGATCCTTAACCTCTAAGCCATCTCTCCAGCCCCTTAAACATTTTACACTTTCTATATGTGGACCTTTGCACAAACTCATTCCTGAGTACAGGGAGCCCTATTTTTCCTTCCCCATCCCCACGTAGTTGAATCTTCCCATTCTTGTCCTTCAAAGCAAGTCCCACCTGCTCTTGGACATCTCTGCCCATCTCCCCAGGAAGTCAGGACTAGTTTTTTTTTTTTTTTTTTAAACTACTGCATTACTTGCTGCCAGCAGACTCCGTGAGATACAGGACACAGTGGAGCTGTTTCCTGCCATAAACTTGGTACCTCCAGCAAGGTAGAGCCACACATCCAGAAGCAGAACCTGCCTGCCTGTGTGCAACAGCCCTCAGGTTTCCTATGGCGCTGATGTACGATGCTCAGAGGAGGAGTTTACTCAACATTCTGGTGCATATCTGCTCGCTGGTTCTGGCTGCTCTGTGAAAGAACCCATTCTCTCTCTCTCTCTCTCTCTCTCTCTCTCTCACACACACACACACACATACACATACACACCCTTGCCATTTCATTCCAGTTCCTGGAATTTCATAATAACAGATGGTTCCAGAAAGCTGACACTGGCCATTTCCTCTAAACAAAGCCATGTTTTCATATGACATGCCATAGAACTCTCTATAAAAGAAACCCTGTGTTTGGGTTCCATGGAACACATTCCAAAATAATAATAATGACACTAAAACAATCATCTATTTCACGCTGACTGACTAAGCGCTTTACATGCATTGTCTTATCTGAGCCTCAGCAAACCAGTGAGGTAGGCCTTTCTAGTTCCGCAGTATTGCAAATGAGTAAATGAAGATTCAGGGGCAGAAGTTCACCTCTATCCACACAGCTGGTTCATGGAGCTCATTCCAGGCCCTGCTGCCACTCCAGGGTCTTAAGCACAATGCTAGGATACAAGGTTGGTCCTATGTGGTCACCAGAACTTTTCAAGGACACGCTGTGGAGAGACATTTCAGGTGTGTTTTGTGGGGAGAGCAGATTCAGGGACACTCTAATCTGGCCTGAGGCCTTCACCCTCAGAGTGCGACTGCCAGAAACTAGTTAACAGGCTTTGTCCTTCATATTAAGAGACTATACTGGGGCTGGAGAAATAGCTCAGTGGTTAAGGAACTTGACCATAAACCCTAAGGACCCAGGTTTGATTCCCCAGTAGCCATACAAAGCCAGATGCATGAGATGGCACATGTGTCTGGAGTTCATTTGCAGTGGCTAGAGGCCCTGGTGTGCCCATTCTCTTTCTCTCTATCTGCCTATTTCTCACTCTCTCAAATAAATTAATTAATTAAATTTGTTTTAAGGAGACTGAACTAGGTACTTTCCAATTCTGAGAATTTGTGCAGCTACACAAATGTAAACATGTGTCTCTTGCTCGAGGCATTTACAGTCTGCTGGGGAAGGAGGAGGAAGACAGAAACCTTGGATGAAAAACAGCTAGCCAAGACACAGTGAAGCAGCCAGGTGAGCGCCTGAGATCTGAGGCCAAGTTCACGAGGAAGAGTGTGAGAACCTGGCGTTGTCTCCCAAACCAGGCAAGCTTGGATCTGCCTGCAGAAAGATGCCTTGTCTGGAAGGGCGCTGAACCTGACCTTCATAATGGCCAAGGGGAGGGTAGCTAGAAAAGGGGCACAGACCACAACCGCGCGATGCTTACGAGCCAGGCCATTTTGACCCTTCAACAAGATGTTTCTTGAGCAATTTCTTTTCTTTTCTTTCTTTCTTTCTTTCTTTTTCTTTCTTCCTTTTTTTTTTTTTGAATTTTGGTGGGCCCTGACCTTCAGTTTTCACTTCCAAAATAACTTGACTTTTCTAAAGTGGTAATTTCATTTTCATGATCATACCAAACCGAAGCCACATGATCTCTAATTGGAAGCAGGTCTTGGGCAGCAGAGCTGCCAAGAAACAGTGAGAAACATGCTTATTGTACCTCTTTGCTTGAGGCACTCAGCATTTTTGAATGCCTGGGCAGAAATATAGTTTTTTAAATAAAGCCAACCCCTGAGAGAAGTGGGGGTGAAGGGAAGGAAAATCGCGGTGAGGGTGGAGATGGTTAGAAATGGGAGAAGGGATCTGTTAGTTAACCCAAAGGGAGGGAAATAGTGCTTTCTATTTGGGGGTTTAAATGGTTCTGCCCATAGCCCTGGAATCAGGATGCATCCCTGTGCCTTGGGCTCAGGGTGCGAGTGTAGCTGATATTCTGCTGTCGAGTTTGCATTCCCATTTCCTTGTGCCAGCAAAGGCATGGGTTGACTTCGTGAGGGAAATGGGGAATTATTGCTTAGTCTGTTTTCTTTCCCACATCACTTCCCTCCTTCTATTAATTGCATCCCGATGAGCCCTACATGAATCCCTCCTCCAGTGGCAGCCGGAAGAGTGTTTTAATAGTCCATCTTGGAGGAGACAAAAAAAAAAAATAGTTTTTCCCCTCCCCCTATTGCCCTTTTTTTTTTTTTTTTTTTTTTTGTTTTTCCTCTTCTTTCCAGCAAACAGCAAAAACTATCCCTGGGAAGGCCCTGGAAAATCCTGACATGAAGGAAATATTTTAATGACTTTTCAAAAGAGAAACAAAACAAATTCCTGCCTGAAAACAAAAGTTATATAACATATTAAAAATGCCTATCAAAGCGTGCTGACGGCAGCCAAGGCTGATTTCTAAATCCGGTTGGGGGAGCTTGGTAATCACATGGCGTTTGTGAGATGGGTCCCTTCCCTTCCGGCTGCCCTCAGCTTCCTGTGAAGGCACCATTTTAGGCAAATTGGCTGGAGGGAACTCCAGGTTTTGTGGCTCCTAACATCCTCCTAAATGCTGCCCTGAGACTCTCTGGCTGGCAGCCCAGGGGGCGGGCTTCCTTTCCTGGTGGCAGTGACCCTGTGGCATCCTGGACCTTGCTTTGGCATGATCTTGCCACTTCTAGCCTCTGGGCCTTTTTCTTCCAGGGCCACCGCCCACCACTTGGGCTGTAGAAGGCTGCAAGTCATTCTCAATTTCTCTCCCTCCTTCTCTTTCCCTCTCTCATTCTCTCCCTCTCTCCCTCTCCCCCCCCTTCCTGTCTCATTCTCTCCCTTTCTTTCTCCCTCTCTTTCCCTCTCTCGTCCTCAATCCCCCACCCCCCTCAACAGAATGAAAAGAGTAGGGAATAGATCAAGAGAGCGGTGAATGATGGCAAAAGAGAGGTTCTAGATTTCAGTTTTTACGATTTAAAAACATCAGGGGCTGGAGAGAGGGTTCAGTGGCTAAGGCTCTTGCCTGCAAAGCCTAATGACCATTTGCAGCAGCTAGAGATACCGGTTCACTCACTCTCTCCAAATAAATAAATTAAATTAAAAAAAAAACAAAAAACTATGGCACCCTGAGTTAGAAAGGGGTAGCTCATAGGTTGGGTTGAAGGAGAAAGTCTTAAGGGGACATATTTGGAAATAAAAACAACAAAGTCTACGAATGGATGTGACTCAGTGACTTCGCAAAAGAAAATCCAATTATTGGATTTCAAGTAAATATCACATTATATCCTTCTTGTACATTTCAACAGATTATTCTACAGTGCTTGCTGACATCTTTAACTTAAACCCCACGGTGTTGCACACACACTGGGGACATTTGCTTTCTCCCCATGTCCCCAGGGACTGCTGGGCCCTGAACCCCTAAAAAGTCTGAATGTCTGGTGTACGTCAGCAGCATACGGCAAGCTCAGCCAGTCACCACGAGGTTCCACGCACTGCCAAACATCTGGGTTGACAATTTTTTTTTTTTTTAAACCAGACTTACTAGATGTTCTGAAATTGTGTAGACAGAAATTCAATTATTTAATAGTGATATCTCTACTCATCTGGGAGTCTCAGCCACCGGTCAGCCTTCCAACTCAATGGAGGAGAGAGATACAACCCCCTCATCCCCCCCCACCCCCCGATAGTCTTTCTCAATTGACTCCTGTTTGTATAATCATTGAAAAGTGGACAATTTTACCAATTTCCCCTCTTTTCCCTTAGGGTATCAATATAACTTTAAATTACCAGTTTGATTGTTTTACTGTTTTGGAGGTATCCTCACAATCCTAAACCAGTGGTTTACTTTGCTTGTTCACTGGAACAGTAGATGAAATTGACCAAAATAATATGGTGTACTAATCTTAAATGCTCTAAATTCATCTTAAAAGAATCAAGATTTTAATGCTCTTAGCGAGAGTTTAAAGGCATTGGGATGGTATGACTTTCAAAACTAACTTAGAGGATGAGATTGTTCTTAGATTTAAAAAAGTATTAATTTTAAGCCAGGCGTGGTGGCACACACTTTTAATCCACAGGAGGCAGAAGTAGGAGGATTACTGTGAGTTCAAGGCCACCCTGAGATGATCAGCCTGGACTAGAGTGAGACCCTACCTCGACCCCCTACAAAAAATATTTATTTTATTTATTTGAGAGAAAGAGGCAGAGAGAGAGAGTGAGTGAGACAGAGAGAGAGAGAAAGACAGAGAGACAATGGGCACATCAGTGCCTTTAGCCACTGCAAACCACTCCATGCACCACCTTGTGCACCTGGCTTACATGGATCCTGGGGAACGGAACCTGGGTCCTTTGGCTTTGCAGGCAAGAAACTTAACTGCTAAGCCATTTCTCCAGTCCTAGATTTTTTTTTTTTTTACATTATCCTTTCTGGTAAAAGTATAAGATCCTGGAGGACACACATGAGTTTTAAAAAGCTTTCAAGACAGGTCAGTTGTGGGTGCCAATAGCTGCAGATAAGAATTGATAGTCTGTCTTCATGTACTTAGTTATTTTACACTGTTTATCTCTCTCTTATAGGTTCTAGGCTGTCAGCAAATGAAGATGCAATATTAGTAGCTTGAAAATCCCGAGTTTCAAAATATTGTAGAGACCTTGCTTCTCCAGATGGCAGAAAAAGTTCATTTTTACATTTTTCTGGGCATTCATTTTTCGGGGAGGGCAGCACATGTGTGTGCATGCAAATGTGTACACCTTGTGTTCATGCATGTGGAGACCAGAGGAAGGTGTTGGATGTCTTCTATGGCTGCTCTGTCTATTTCTCAGACACAGAGTCTCTCATAAACCTGCAGCTCTCTGTTTCTACAGCTAGACTGGATGACCAGGGCCCCTCAGCAGCTCTGTCCCCACCCTCCCAAGCCTGGGATCAGAGGCTTGCACTACACCTGGCTTTGTATGTGGTTCTGGGGATTGAACTCAGGTCTTCATGCTGATGCAGCGGGTCATTTTACCCACTGATCCATCTCCCTATCCCACTATAGGTGTTTGAAGCAAGGTTGACCTCAACCTCCCTCTGGATGCTCTTGAACTTCTGACCCTCTTCTATGTGCTCTGAGTGGTGGGATTACAGGTGTACACCATTATACCTAGAATATGTGGTGTTGGGCACAATGTTTAGGGCTTCATGTATGTTAGAAAACATTCTACCAACTACGCTCCATCCCTAGCCCTTGAGAGAGAGAGGGAGAGAGAGAGAGATAGACAGAGAGAGAGAGAGAAAAAGAGAGAGAGAGAGAGACGACTGTTTCTTCCATCTTGAGTGTCTCACTTTGGTGTGTGAGAAGGACATGCACTGCCCAGGGCGCCATTTTATCACCCGCTCTCATCAGCCATTAGCAAAGTCCTTCATGGGGCATGAACACGGTGGAGGGAGATGGCAGACAGTGCTCTTGGCTGGGAAATCCCCATAGCTAGGACTCCCTCCCCCAAGTCAGGCACTGTAATTAAAGGTGTCTGACCTCTAAAGAGCACAAACTGGAATAAAAAAAAAAAACAAACAGATACATATTCACTTATTTTATTAGGAAAAGTAATTTGTGTTGCAGTAGTTTAGGGTAGTTTTTCTGTGCCACTAATGGGCTTTGGTGCCAAATTTCATCAAACCTGGGTGTGGTGCCTCACACTTTTAATCCCAGTACTCAGAAGGCTGAGATAGGAGGATTACTATGAGTTCAAGGCCAACCTGGGCTACAGAGTGAAGTCCATGTCATGTTGGATTAGAGTAAGATGTGTCTCATAAAAGATGAACAAAAAATCATCATATATATATGATGATACATCATTATATAGACTTTATCTTGAGTTTAGAAAACTTAGCATAGTAATTTTAGTTTTTCAAATCAATAAAATATGATATATTATTTCCAAAGGGCTTTATGAGGCAATAGCCTTAAAACAATGAAGTAATCACAGTGTCCACTATCCAACAAAAATCACTAAACTGAAAAGTAGGGGAAGATGTGATACATAACTCAAAGAAAAATTAATAATATGATTATTTCCAGATGATAAGAATATCAAAACTGGTAGACAAGGATTTTTTTTAAACTGCTGTTTTAAATAGACTTGGAGATTTAATGGAAGATATTAAAATAATGAAGAAACAGATGGGAAATTTCAATAAAGAAATTGAAGCTATATGTAACATAAGAACCAAAAGAAAGCTGTGGAGTTAAAAAATACAATGTTAGAGTGAAAAAGTCAACAGGCCACCTTAATAACAGATAGGGTTAGTGCATAATGAAAGACCAATGAGCATGATGGTGGTAGGATAAACCATCTAAAATGAAGCAGAAAGAAGATCTGGAAGAAGACACACATGGAATAAAAGGCCTTCTGTGATCTATGAGGGAATAGTAACTTATAGAAGATGTGTAACTGAAAACTCAGAAGGAGAAAATGAAATAACGGAATCGATGAATATTTGAAGATAAAAAGAGTGTGATTTTTAAAACTTTGAAAAAGTATATAGTTCCACAGATCCAAAGAGCCCAGTGAGCCCTAAGCATAAAAAACCTAAACCTCATCATAATGTAATCAAAGACTGAAAAGAATAATATGAGAGAAAAAATATGAAACAAAACAAGAGATTCCACCACAGGAAAACAATTATAAAGTTGACTAAACAGTTCCCATTAGAAACAATGCAACCTAGAAGGTAAGAGAAAGCACCTTTAATGTGCTGAATGAAAATCAATTCTTTATCCCAAGACAACTTAAAGTATATAAAAGCTTATCTAATCTGTCATTATCAAACCAGCTACCAAACTAGAAAGGTTGATCAAAGGGATAATGGCGCCAGTTGGACTCTTAGAGGTATAAAGAGAAATAAAAAGATCTAGAATCGCTAAATATAGAATAAATGTAAATCTATTTAATTTTAAAATATATTATAAAGATTAGTAGACTGCTTAAAACAAAAATAGTAACAATGTCTTCTGGGGTTTGTGTCATGCGAATAATAGAAATGTATCATAATAAGATATGAGAAGTATATAATTTGTGAGTCTTGTGTATTATACATGAAATAATAAAGTATTATTTTGGGGGCAAGAATGACAAGTGAAAGTTGTCTTTAAATCTCAAGAACAACAACAAAAAATACCATAAAGCAGTGTGTAGATAAAAGTCAACTGAGCTGATAACATGAATTTATTCCAAAAGAAGGCAGGAAGACAGCAAAGCAGATAGGTCAAATAAACTAATCAAGAAGATGTCAGACATATATAACTATGCCAAATATTACATTAAATGTAAATGGACTAAATATTTCATTTAAAAGATAAAGTTTGCCAAGCTGAACTTTAAAATAATACTCAAGTATATTGTTTAATAGAGCCCCACCTTAGAGACAGTGTAGTTGATAAAGTGCTAGCTCATGATGACCTGAGTTCACTCTCCAGAACTCATAAAGAATCTGGGTAGAGTGATGAATGCTTGTGATTCCAGTGCTGGAGAGGTGGAGATAGGTGGATCCCTAGGATTCACTGGCCAGCTAGTCTAGCCTAATTGGTAAGGCCTATAAGAAACTGTTTCAGAAGAGCCAGACAGCACTTAAGCAAAACAACACCCAATGCTGTTTTCTGGTCTCCACATGTGTGCACACACATGCATGAACAAATACCCACATAAACATGCACGTGCATGTGTGCGCACACACACACACACACATGCACACAGTTTTTAAAAAAAAAAAACACTTTAAATGCAAAGCATCATCAGATTAAAGAACAGTTATATGCTGTACACACACTCCTAACAAAGAATTTGCCATGGCGATATTGATGCCAGGCAAGGTAGATGTAAGAATAAGGGAGATTTTCACAGGAAAAGAGGAATGTTTCAAAATCACAATGGGGCCATTGCATATAAAATACATAACAACTCAAAACATACGTGAACCTACAAACAAGACTTCAGAAAACACTAAAAAAGAAGACATGCCAGGCACGGTGGCACATGCCTTTAATCCCAGCACTCAGGAGGCAGATACAGGAGGATCACTGTGAATTCAAGGCCACCCTGAGATAGAGCGAGACCCTACCTTGAAACAAAACAAAAAAAAAAAAAGAAGAAGAAGAAGACGACATAGCTGCAGTTAGAACTGGAGGTATTTGATATCCTCCGTGTGATGGTTTATACTGTTAACTTGTCAGGACCTAGGATCACTTGTGACACACAGGTTATCCTCTTGGTATGCCTGTGAGGGATCATCTTGATTCGGTTAACTGAGGTAGGAAGACTCATCGTAATGGTGGGTGGCATCATTCCCAGGGCTGGGATCCTGGACTGTATAAAAAGCAGACAGCTGGCTGAGCGGCAGCCTTCATTGCTCTCTGCTTCCTTGCTGAAGGTGGCCAGCGGTCATTATCAACCCAGCTACCAACCTGCCTCAGGCCTCTGCCACCATTCCTTCCCCACCATGATGCACTGGAATCGGGAACTGTCCGCTGAAACAAACAAACAAACAAAACCCACCAAAAACAAATCTCTCCCTTAAACTGACTTTTGTCAGGTATTTTGTTTCAGAAACATGAGGGAAACAAATACATTCAGTAAGCCGGGTGTGGTGGCGCACGCCTTTAATCCCAGCCTTGGGAGGCAGAGGCAGGAGGATCACCGTGAGTTCGAGACCACCCTGAGACTACATAGTGAATTCCAAGTCAGCCTGGGCTAGAGCGAGACACTACCTTGAAAAACAAAACAAATACATTCAGTAACTGATACAATAAATAGAACATTAGGTAAAACACAGGTGGCTGTCACTACATTATCAACTAACTGCATGTAATGGACATTTACAGAACACCCTACCAAACAATGACACAGTACAAATTATTTTCAAGTGCCTGAAGTTTCAAGTTAAACCTTATTTTTGGTCACAAAACAGTTCAAGTGAACAGCAAAGGGTAAGATCATATGTATTCCAACAAATATGGAATTGAGGTGGAAATAAATTGGAAAATGCCAAAATATTTAGAAATAGATGAACACAAATCAACTAAAGATAAAAGCAGTTGCAGAGGAAAGAAAAAGAATATCATGAACTGAATTATAATGAAAATATGACATCAGCATCTGTAGAAGGCAATTAATGTAGTTAAAAAAAAGGGTACTGGAGCACGTAATAAGGAGTCCTACCCTTTCTTGGGCTCTTATATTCTTTCCACCACCTCTTCTGCAATGAACCCTGAGCCTTGGAAGGTGTGATAGAGATATTGCAGTGCTGAGCACTCCTCTGTCACTTCTTCTCAGCACCACGATGCCTTCTGTGGAGTTTCGAAGGGGAAAGTGGGGGGAGGTAGGGAATTACCATGGGATGTTGTTTACAATCATGGAAGTTGTCAATAAAAATAAATTCATTTAAAAAAAGTAGAGTGGGGTGGTGCATGCCTGTAATCTCAGCTCTCAGCCAAAGCAGAAAGATCACACATTTGAGGCCAATCTAGGTCTCCTAGCAAGACCTTGTCTCAAGAAACCAAACCAAATGAAACGAACCAAAAAGGAACCAAGAAATTAGTGAAAGCACAAGCTTAATCTAAAATGAAAGTAATATATAATGAAGTGCAGAAATGAATGAAATAAACAATGTACAAAAATTTTAGAAAAACTTGTAGTTGCTTGGATATATCATTAATTTGTTAAATTCTGAGATTTAGACTGATGAAAATATGAGGAATGAAACTGTACCTGTGTATAGTCTAAGACACGAAAAAGAAACATTATTAATTATAATTTCATATTAATAACTAAGATTAAATTGCTTAAGTGCAAAACATGGAAAGAGTCGAAAATGAGAATAGTTCCACATCTTCTATATTTTCAAGCTTCCTTGTAGGATTTCTGTTGTGGCCAAGATTAAATACACTTTAAGCTCATCTCTGTCATTGGATATGCCTGAAAACTCTGATGGAAATACATACAACATCCCAAGGACGCTAAAAGAAAATAACAGCAGGCGTAATGGATTCTGAGAGAAAACTCCCCTAATGTCATGACCTAAGGGAATTGGAGGTCTCCATCATGGGGACTGCTCAGTGGCCAAAAATAACAAAATCCCTGAGAACTTTCAATAGCCAGAGAGAAAATGAGCCTTTGCAGGGTGTAGAAATGTCTTAGTGGTTAAGGTGCTGTCCTGCAAAGCAAAAGGACCCAGGTTCAATTCCCTAGTACCCATGTGAAGCCAGATGCACAAGGTGGCACATGCATCTGGAGTTCTTTTGCAATAGCTAAAGGCCCTGGTACACCCATTCTCTCTCTATCTGCCTCTTCCTCTGTCTCTCTCTCTCTCTCTCTCTCTAATAAGTAAACAAACAAAATATTCTTTTTAAAAATGAGTTGCAGGGGTAGGGGGAGCTGGAGAAATAGCTTAGCAGTTAAGGTGCTTGCCTGCAAAGCCTAAGAAACCAAGTTTGATTCCCCAGTACCCACGTAAAGCCAGATGCACAAGATTGCACATGCCTCTGGAGTTGGTTTGCAGTGGCTAGATGTTCTGGCACACCGATTCTCTCTCTTTATAGTTCTCTCTCTGTGTTAAGAAAGAAGGAAAGAAAGAAAGAAAGAGAGAAAGAGAGAGAGAGAGAGAGAGAGAGAGAGAGAGGGAGAGAGAGAGGGAGGGAGAGAAAGAGAAAGAAAGAAAGAAAGAAAGAAAGAAAGAAAGAAAGAAAGAAAGAAAGAAAGAGAACACAGAAATCGGCCCTTGTGTACATGTATATGGGGAAACCCTCGTTTGTTTGCTTTCCCTTGAGCCCACCTGGGTGGGCACTGCTATGGGCTTCCCTCCTACGTGGTGATAGATTCAGCGTGAGGACCTAGGGAGAAAGACCATCTCTCTGTAAGGGGACATGAGACTATGGACCTCTGTGATAATTCAAATGAGAGGGATGGGGCAAATACACTGCTATGAATAATTTGAAAAAAATTCCAAAATTTGGCAGAAATACAAATATATGAATTCAAGAATTTCAGTGAGAGGTGCAACCCAAAGGTGACCAAGTCTAAATCCAACATAATAAAACTCCAAACTTCTGAGAACCAAAAGTAACATATTTTGGAATAAATTTTCTCTCTTTTTTCTTGTTTATAACACGTGCCTCTGACAACCATTCCAAACCTCTGAACAGTTGCTAAATACTGATTGTCACTGAGATACTGTTTATGTGTGTCTTAAGGTCCTGTATACTTAATGTGATATTAATGTGGCTGGATTTAGTTATACATTCTATTACTTTATCCCACTATATTTTCCTTGCTTTTTTCTCTTCTAATCAAAAACTAGTTTTGCATCCCGATTGGATGCTATAAATATACAATTTTTTACTTATAAATTTGAAAAGTTGGAATAGGGGAGCAAGTTTGAGATTTTTATCAAAAATAAATGGTAAAATAAGCTACACAGTAGAATGAAAAGGACAAGAATGCCTTGAAACTTAAGAGTCAAATTATAGAGATTGACTAGATTTTGTTTGAGCCACTTAATGACCTAGCAAACAGCCATTTACATGTGTGTGTGTGTGTGTGTGTGTGTGTGTGTGTGTGTGTGTGTAATGGCTATGAGACTCAGTAAATATATTTACAAACCAGAAGACCTAGCGACTAGAAGACAAAGATACCCAGTGAAGGAATTCTATTCAATATGAAGATCATTTGAGTTCAATTAAATTAAGTAATTATTTTAGGTGTGCAGGGCCACACATGAATTTTAGCAGCAGGAATCACAAAACAAGTAGAACATCAAGGGAACAAGTGAGCAGAAGTCATGGGACCTTGGAGACTTGTGTGTGTGTGTTTGCACATGTATGTGCACATGAACATACACACCACATGAAACATGCAAAACTCCCAAGTGTTGCTTCAAATGATTTTATTCTAGAGGCTGGAGAGATGACTTAGTGGTTAAGGTGTTGGCCTGCAAAGCCTAACGACCCGGTTCAATCCCCCAGTACTCATGTAAAGCCAGATACACAAGGTAGTGTATGTATTTGCAGTTCACTTGTAGTGGCTGAGGCCCATTCTCGATGTCCATCTCCCTTCTCTGCACCCACTCTCCTCTCTGCTTGTAAATACATAAAAATAGTTTTGAAAAATTATTTTATTCTAATTCTTTTCCCAACTGCTATAGAAAAACAAAATCAGGGTATAGTTTTCAAATTTTAAAAAATTACCATGTAAGGCTGGAGAGATGGTTCGACGGTTAAGGCACTTGCAAAGCCAAAGAACTTAGTTTCGACTCTCCAGGACCTACTAAGCCAGGTGAGCAAGGGGGTGCATGCATCTGGAGTTCGTTTGCAATGGCTGGAGGCCCTGGTGCGCCCATTCCCTCTCTCTCTCTCTACCTACCTATTTCTGTATCTCTCTCTCAAATAAATAAATAAATAAATAAATAAAAATCACCATGTGAAATGGTGCTTTTTCTCTTCTCTTAGTAGAGAGTAGAAAAGTCAGATACAGCTCAAAGCAGGTGCTCTTACACACAGTGCCACCAATCTGCTGGCTTCTGCCACAGGCCTGGCACAACCTTCCAGGCAGGGCTTCTCCAGCCTCAACAGATGCCACCTTCAGCTTTCCCCAGAGCTGCGTCCGGTGACTCTGGCCCATTTGCAGTTCCCTTGCTCTCCCGGTCACAGGACTGGAGGGGGCGGTTGTCTTTGGGATTCCCTTACGTCATGTCCTCCTTCTCTCTCCTCTTTCTCATGCACCCTAAGACCCCTCGGTGACTGTAGAAGGCCGAATCCCAGAATGCTAGCCTCCTCTGCGTCACATGTGGAGGTAATGCTCTGACCAAACCTGGCCCGGCGCAGAAGTCGGTGGGCACTGTGGAGTCCCAGGAGACTCCCGAACGAACAGTGGAAACCATTTCCAATCAGGACCCAGAGCGCATGGTGACAGGTGAGTTTAGTTTGCTTTCTGCTTCCTCGTTGCCTGCTGTGTGACCTTGACTATGTCACCTAATCCAGGTGAGCCCGAGTCTTCTGGCTGCAAAATGTCGTTCTGACACCTCTTCTCATTCCCTTGCTAGCTAGACTCTCCAGGATTCCAGAAAATGTCATTTGTACGTGTGGTGATTTCCTTCCTGCCCTCTGAGACTGTGGTCGGAGGACACAAACCAGGGACAGGGAGTGGCCCTTTCTGGTCTGTTTTTGGATCCTTTCAAGACCTTTAAGTAAGAGTGAGGAAAAGTTAAAATAAAGGACTAAGTGGAAAAATGAGAATCTTAAGGAAACAGGAAACCCGATGTGCTGTGGGATTTTATTTCTCATGTGCAAAGCACATTTTCTTCAACCTATCATTTCTGAAATAAGCTATCCACGATCATTTAATGTGAATGCATCCCAGACCTGGGTTGGGCCCATGTAATTTGGAATCAAAAATGACTGACAGGTCGACCCAAGAGCTCTGCCAATAAATTACATACATCCTGTTAGACACATACCCTAAAATATCTTCAGAGACTACAGAGAAACTGGCAATGGCTATGGATTGACAGAAAAAAAAAATTCAACCATAAAAATGAAGCAAAATTATATCCACACTCCCTAAGTAGTCATTAAAATTAATTTGGTTTTAGACCAAAGTCAAATATACCAGTACATGTAACTCGCTGAATCGATACAGTGAAATGCTAACTGAGGCTAGAGTTTTGTTGTTGTGCAAACTCGGTCTCTTAAGTAGGATACGTGTACTCTGTTGCATAGAGACCTGGGTCGCCTGTAGCTCCATGCAGAGCCTCAGCATCAGGAAGAAGCAGAAGAGATAACAATAAACACAGTATGATTCTAGTTACGGGCAATCGAACTGTTCATTTGCTTCCAATTTCCAGCCACAAGGCAGGACTTTTAATTTCTAGCACACCAGCTACTTATTGCCAGGAAGCTGGAAGTCACTTCGGCACAATTAGACAAGATGCAGTTTGCCCACAGGGAACAATCTGGAACTTTAGCTCTCCTCACACGGTCCCTGGGTAGCCTCTTCCGCCTCCCTGATGGAAGGCCTTCATCTGGTTGCCAAGGACACTGTATGGGAAGTGACGAAGGCGAGGAAGAGCCAGGCTGCAGTTTGAGCCCGCCTTCCCCATCTCTGTCACCAGCTTGGGTTGGGGAAAAACTAATTAATTTGTTTAACCTGATCCCTCTTTTCCTACCTTGAGGGAAACCTTCTATAAGCTCACTATAAATACAATTATGCCATGCGGGGCTTTCATTAATCCAGTAGAAACCACAGCCTGACACACACCAGGCAGGATTTGTTTCATGAGTTCTTTTTTTCTGAGCTCATTTTCAGCACCAGCTTATACTCATACTTACTACACAGAGGCGTTATTTATACAGTGTGAGTTTGGAGGAAGGGAGAACTTACCAGAGCCAATAGATTGGCAGGGCTGCACTGAGAGGCTATAGGATGCTGAGTCCCAGTGATCATCTAGCCCGTGGCTGCTGTTCATTCATTAGCAATTATTTCGACTTCATGCAAGTTTTGAGGCAGGCACAGAGCTGCCGTTGTGAGCAAGAGAGCTGTGATGTCTACCTTGAGCCTTGGCCTACCAACCTTTTACCTAGGGCTCTTTCTTTTTGAAAAGTTATTTACTTGAAAGAGGGGAAGAGGAAGATAGAAAGAAAGAGAATGGGCACGCCTGGGCTTCTAGCCACTGCAGGTGAACTCCAGATGCATGTGCCACCTTGTGCATCTGGCTGGGTACTGGGGAATCAAACTCGGATCCTTTGGCTTTACAGGCAAGTGCCTTAACTGATGAGCCATCTCTCCAGCTCACCTGGTGCTCTTTCAATATGTAAGCTCAGACCCACAGTTGTGGACAGCCACAACTGGGGAAAATCGGTATTCATCAAACTCTTTTGACTATGATTGACAATAACAGAAACATATATATTTCATCTCAGTACATGAATAAAATGTGTGTGCATGGATACAGGCTGGCTATCTATCTATCTATCTATCTATCTATCTATCTATCTATCTGTGTGTGTGTGTGTGTGTGTATATATATATATATATATATATATATATATATATATATACAAAAATATTGTATATAAAGAGCTCTAAATATGGATGCAGGGAGGCAAGAACGTAAGAGCCAAAGGGTAGGAAGGTATGCTGCGAAATACTGTCTTTCAGACGTGACTATTGGACTCATGAACTCATACCAGTTGCATAATACCGGCATAAGATTGGGTCCCTCAGCAATCTGTCATGGATACAAGAGGGGCTTGTGGGGACCCCTCCCTTCCTGAGGAGCTATTGACAGCTAATGGTGGCTTGGTGGGGGAGAGACATTTTCTTCAGGGTATAGCCACTGCTAAGCTGCCCATGCTCTGGTATATAATTGCCCACTGTGCTCAGTAAACTACCCTAACTAAACTGGGTACGTCAGAACAAAACCAAAGACACAAAAAAGGAGGAGGGAGTAGTTGGGGAAAGGAAGGGGCCCAGTGGGAGGAGGACAAATGTGGGTAATGGGGAGAGGGGCAAACATGACCAAAGTACACTATATATGTATGTATTTCAAATACTTTTGAAATTGTCAAGAAAAGTTTCAGGAACACTAATTATGTTATTAAGCATGATGCACTCTGTTTGCCTTTTTGTTTTTAAATGCCAATTATGACCCGCTGCTTGTGAAGATGAAGTGTGTTGACACTGGAGAGATTGTGATTTAATGCAGGTTTGCAAGGATTTGAGGGATTGTGACTTGGGGGATGAGGAACCAGCTGCTCTAATTTGCCTCAGACCCTGGGGATCAAGCTGGAGGGGGCAAGTTTACACGTATGGCGAAGATTCAGAGTACACAGTGAGGTTAGCAGCAAAGGCTGCCAACAGATGTTGTCAAAGCTCTTCTCTGGACAATGCCATCTGTTGGGCACGGAAGTAGGTGTGTGGGGGGGTAGTCAGAGGTCCCCACAGACTCTACAGCAGGAGGTCTTAGGAACTTTTGATGAGAGGTATCAGGTTCACTGGGGAGTGGCCATATAGCTCTGGCTACAGGAACACAGTACAGCCTTGAGGTGCTCAAAGGCCCAGGGACTTATGTACCTAGACTTTCTGGAAGGATCACTCCTCCTCCAGAGTCCATAGTCCCGTGCTTCCTGAAGCCCATCTTTCTCAGTGAATTAACCATGGACAAGGGAGACCCCATAACCACAGCAGCTGGCTGGCTCCATGCAGCTTTCTACAGAAGAAGTGGCGTTGTTGCTTTGGAGAGGAAAGGGCTAGGAAGTCCCAGAAAGTGTCTCCAAATACTCAAGAAAAAATAAGAGCAGTCGTATGGAGGGATGGGTAAATCTGTCTTCTCATTCACTGGGTGGATGACAGAAATAGACTGATAGCTGGTTGAAATAGGGAGGCAGAAGTTAGCTCAAAGGAAGAAAGAAACTTGTGTGGAGAAACTGCCCAAGCCTGAATGTGTGATCCAAATGAATAGAATTGTTTAAGGAATGGTTGGACCCATGTGCTTTGGCATCAACCATTTCTGAGTTCTTCCTATGTGCAGGGTACCATGCCAGCCCAGAAATATACTTGTCTTGAGATTTTTTTTTGTTTTGTTTTTTTGAAGAAGGGTTTCACTCTGGCCCAAGCTGACCTGGAATTCACTCTGTAGTCTCAGGGTGGCCTTGAACTCATGGCGATCCTCCTACCACTGCCTCTTGAGTGCTGGGATTAAAGGCATGTGCCACAATGCCCAACATGTCTTATTTTTTAAAAAATATTTCATTTATTCATTTCAGAGAGAGAGAGGGAGGGAGGGAGAGAGAAGTGGGCATACCAGGAACCCTAGCTAGTGCAGACTCCAGATGCATGCACCACCTTGTGCATCTGGCTCTATGTGAGTCCTGGGAAATCGAACTCGTCATTAGCTTTTGCAGGCAAGTGCCTTAACCACTAAGCCAGCTCCCTAGCCCGAGATCTTGTTCTGAAATGATATATCCATTCTCATTGAGCAATAGGGTCGTGTGCTCGCTTTGGCACACGTATACCAAGCTCGGAACTATACGGAGAAGACAGCGTGGCTGGCCCTTGTGCAAGGATGACATGGAAATTCACAAAACATTACATCATTTTTTTTGTTTTTTGAGGTAAGGTCTTGCTCTAGCCCAGGCTGACCTGGAATTCACTAGGTAGTCTCAGGCTGGCCTCGAACTCACGGCAATCCTCCTACCTCTGCCTCCCCAATGCTGGGATTAAAGGCGTGCACCACCACACCCGGCCCATAATTATTTTTTAAAATTAACATAAAGTTGCTGGAAGAGGGATAAAGGAAGGGCAAAATCAAGGGCACATGTGACATGTAAACAGGAAGGAGAGTACATTAGGGGAGCGAGGGGAATTGGAGGAAGAGTGATTGGGGATAGGTAGGGAGATGAGAATCAACAATTGTATTTGAAAGTGCCAGGATGAATGATAACTGAATCTGTTTACCGATTAGAAAATAAAAAGAAATAGGGTTTGGCAATTTCCTGTGTGTCTGTGTGTGTGTGTGTGTGTGTGTGTGTGCACGCGTGTGCTTGCGTGTGTGAACTGCAAGTGGATGCATGTGTGTGCAGGTCAGAGGTGGGCACTGGGTGACTTTTCAGTTGCTTTCTATCTCTTTTTCTCATTGAGGTAGGACCTCACTCTAGCCCCGACTGACCCAGAATTTGGTATGTAGTCTAGGGTGGCCTTGAACTCATGGTGAACCATCTCTGTCTCCCAAATGCTGGGATTAAAGGTGTGCACCACCATGCCCAGCTTCCTACCTTATCATAGAGAGAATGGGCACGCCAGGTATTCTAGCCACTGCAAACAAACTGCAGATGCATACGCTACTTTGTGCATTTGGCTCACATGGGTACTGGGGAATCGAACCGGGGTCCTTAGGCTTCATAGGCAAATACCTTAAACATTAAGCCATTTCTCTAGCCCTACCCTGTCTTTTAAGAGAGGGTATCTCACTGAACCTGGAGCTCACTGAATCAGCTAGACTAGCTAATCAGCCAGCCCACGGGTTTCTCTTGTCTCTGCTTCCCTAGCACTGGGATGGGCTGGAAAGATGGCTTAGTGGTTAAGCGCTTGCCTTTGGAGCCCAAGGACCCCGGTTCAAGGCTCGATTCCCCAGGACCCATGTTAGCCAGATGCACAAGGGGGTGCATGTGTCTGGAGTTCCTTTGCAGTGGCTGGAGTCCCTGGCGCGCCCATTCTCTTTCTATCTGCCTCTTTCTCTCTCTGTAACTCTCAAATAAATAAATAAATAAATAAAAACAAATAAAAAACCCTGGCACTGGGATTACAAACAAATCACCACCATTTATGTGGGTGCCAAAGGTCCAGCTGCAGGTCGGTATTTCCACAGTAAGCGCTTTACTTACTGACTGAGCCGTCTCCTTGGCCTTGATTTGATAACTTGTTAAAGTTCTTCTGATTCAGAGATTTTGTTCAAAGTTGCCAAGGTGCTCATAACTTAGAATAGACCAAGTGTGAGACAAGGTCACCTCTGAAGAGTGTTCTCATGATTTCCAAGTACCCAAGCCTAACGCACAGGAGTCAGCACGGTGCTAGACGCACTTCAGGAACTGTGAGTGGCTGAGAGCCCATCTTGCAAGGTTCTTTATCATTCCCAGGATAATCTTTTCTCTCAGCTGCTTAGCCATGCCAACTGATTTTCCCATTGTAACATGATATCTTACATTGCCAAATGGTGATTCTACACACTAGCCTGCCAGAAGTACTTTTTTTTTTTTTTAAAGATTTTTATTTATTTATTTGAGAGAGAAAGACGGAGAGAGAAAGAGGCAGATAGAGAGCGAAAGAGAGAATGGGCGTGCCAGGGCCTCCAGCCTCTGCAAACGAACTCCAGACGCGTGCGCCCCCTTGTGCATCTGGCTAACGTGGGTCCTGGGGAATCGAGCCTCGAACCGGGGTCCTTAGGCTTCATAGGCAAGCGCTCAACAGCTACGCCATCTCTCCAGCCCACGGAAGTACTTTTATCTTCTGCTGTTAGTGCCTATTGCCCTCATCCAACTTTCCAGCTTTCCTCTTCCCCTCCCTTCCTTCCTCTCTCCCTCCCTCCTTCCCTCCCCCCTCCCTTCCTCCCTCCCTTTCTCTCTCTCTTTCTTTCATTCACTTGTTCGTTCTTTCTTTTTCTAGAGGTAGTATTTCATTCTAGCCCAGGCTGACCTAGAATTAACTATATAATCTCAGGCTGGCCTTCAACTCACAGCAGTCCTCCTACCTCTGCCTCCCTAGTACTGGGATTAAAGGCATGTGCCACCATGCCTGGCCCTCATCCAACTATCTGGGAATATTTTTTTCTGTTTCCTCATCTCTCATATCTACCCACCTTAAAGCCTGTTTTCCCTTGCCCAATCCATATTCTAATCCACTGACTAACATTTTCTTCTCTGTCATTTTGGAATACCCTATATCATCTGATGACATTTCTTGGGCACATACTTAACTTCGAGCTCACGTCCCACTCCCTGGATTATGATCTCCATGTGGAAAGGTCACACATTATACTTTGCTTTATCCCCCTTTGCCAGAGAGCAAAGCATGCTTTTAATTTACCTGTCAGTTGCAAGTGCACATCTTTCTTCATCTGCTTCAATACAGCAGTCACAGCTCCAGCCCAGTGTTTGTATGAATGGAGAAAGTCTTGTAGATAACATTGCTGTGAATGCTGTGGCAGGTTTATCCCTCATGTGGGCTTTGAACTACATGCGTTTTAAATTTTATTTATTGATAAATACTTATATAACTTTTACCATGTGTTAAGCACTGGCCATTTGGGTCCGCTAGCCTTTTTGGTAAAACAAAAAAAGTCATTACTTTGTTTTTTGTTTATTTATTTATTTTTACTTATTTATTTGGGAGCAACAGACAGAGAGAGACACAGAGATAGACAGAGAGAGAATGGGCACGCCAGGGCCTCCAGTTACTGCAAACAAACTGCGGACGTGTGCCCCTCCTTGTGCATCTGGCTAACGTGGGTCCTGGGGAATTGAACCTCGAACCAGGGTCCTTAGGCTTCACAGGCAAGCGCTTAACCACTAAGCCATCTCTCCAGCCCTTGTTTGTTTGTTTGTTTGTTTGTTTGTTTGTTTGTTTGTTTTGAATGAGAGTCTCACTCTAGCCCAAGCTGACCTGGAACTCACTATAGTCCAGGCTGATCTGAAATTTATGACAATCCTCCTAACCCAGCCTTCAGTGTGTTGGGATTAATTAAAAACATGGGCCACCACACCTAGCTCCACTAGCTCTCACATTCTTTTAAAAGTATATTTTTAGTTCTTTGCAAAGAGAGAGAGAATGAGAATGGGTGTGCCAGATGCATGTGCTACATTTGCATCTGACTGTACACGGGTATTGGGGAATTGAACTTTGCAAGCAAGTGCCTTTAACCATGGAGGCACCGCTCCACCTTGAGCATGCTCATTCATGTTCTCATGACGTCTGTCACAGCTCACTGGAATGTCACCTCACGGCAGGTCTCTCACTGGTTTCCAGATCCAGCAAAAATCTGGAACCCTGGAAGAATTTTAGGGCTTCTGCGCTCTCCTGTATCTAGAGTTGTCTAGAAAGGGCCGCCTCTCTTGCTGACTTCTCTAGCAAGACTTCTAGAATTTCGCCACTGTCTATTCTAAGGGCTTTCTTAGTTCTTTGTTTTGCACTGGACTCCCCTTTCTCCTTGAACCACTGTAAGCACTGTGGTCTGATGTCCCCACCTTGCAGAAGTTCTCCCAATGGTAGCATAGAGGGTGAGCCCTTAGAAATTTTTCAGAAGGACTATTTCTTCTTGGAGGGCAGGCTTGTTCATGGACATGTAGTGTGATATGTGATTACATCCCAAGGAGAAGCTGTCTTCTTCCAGAATCTGAGGAGTAAGGATGTTACACTGAAACTTTTTACCTTACTCCGTTCCTAATCTTGCCCATACCAAAGCAGACACACACTCCACAGGCCTGTCTTGGTTTCCAAACAGCTTATGGAAATGCATATTAATTTATAGTAAGACAGTAAATGTATCTTCTCAAAACAGAAATCAGGGCCAGAGAGATGGCTTAGCAGTTAAGTCACTTGCCTGCAAAGCCTAAGGACCTAGATTCAGCTCCCCAATACCCACGTACAGCTCTGGTATGCCCATTCCCTCTCGCTCTCTCTTTCTCTCTCCCAAATAAATAAATAAAAATAAATAATGAACAGAAATCAATTTCAGTTTCTGAAAACACTGTATTTTCTTCTTGAGCACTGGACTTCAAAGAGTAGAATGCTGGGATTTAGGAGTTAGTCCTTGGTTGGTAATTTCTGTCTTTTTACAAATGATGAAACTCAGATTCATTTAGTTGAAGCCACACAGTGCACTCATTGTAGAACTCGACCTGGGTTTTCCATCTCTTGCATCTTGCTTGGCTAATCCCACAAGGGGACGCTGAGAAGTCCTGATGGCGCATGAACAAAGGGCCCGTTTCCTTCCCCTCCTTCACATGACTGGTCATGCTCTGATGAAAGTTGTTGCTTAACTGTTGTTTTCTTTGGATACACTAACCCTGGGATTTGTTCTAAAAACTGATTGGGGTTGACTCTTTCCTAGTTACCACAAATAGGCTGGCTTGACCCTATTGTTATTCAAATTGCATGCTTTTCTAAGAGGTTTATTAAGTGCAAAGCTTGGGAAACCAAACAGTTCAAATCTTTCAAAGAAGTTGTTTTTGTTTTTAGTAAGAGAGTATACATTCCAGATGACAAAAAAAGAAAGAAAAAAAAAACCTGTAATGATGATTAGGAATTGATCTAATATGTACAGCATAGTGCACCAAGAAGGCTTGGAGGAAATCCATATTTACCAACTCTTTTATATTTAGTTACTTATTTATGAGAGAGAGAATGGGTACACTAAGGCCTCTAGTCACTAAAAACTGAATACCAGAGGTGTATGTGCCTCCTTGGGCATCTGGCTTTAAGTAGGAACTGGGGAAGTGAACCCAGGTCCTTAGGCTTTGCAGGTAAGCACCTTTACTGCTGAGCCCTTTCTCCATCACTTAACCAAGACTTTCAATGAGTTCATGCAAGAAGATCTGTCTAATCAAATCTTAATGATTACTGAATCCATGTGTGACAGTAAGTAAGCAGGAGCATTGTTGTGGTTTGAATGTCACATGTCCCCCAAAGGCTCATGTGCTTGGACACTGCTCCCTAGCTGGAGGCAATTTACACTGGTTATGGAACCTCCAGGAGATGGAGGCTTGCTAGACAGCATCACTGGGGGCACACCTTGAGGTGCTACAGACCATCCTGGCCCCACTTCCTGTTCTCCCTCTGCTTCTTGCCTATCAGTGTGACCAGCTCGGTGTCCTAGTCTGCCACCGTGATGGAACATATCTCTCTGGAACCAAAACCCTTCCTTCCTTAAGTTGCTGCTACTCCGTATTTGTCCCCAGCCATGAGAAAGGAACTGATACAAGCACAGAGATTATAAGGGGAGACAAGGCATGACCATGCGGCCCTGGTCTTCAGGCATTAGCAGATTAATTGAGAAGCGTAAGGACAGTTAAGCAGTGTTTTCCAAAATATGCTCCTGAGTTAAGAAGACAACTTTGTTCCCTAAGAAACAGACTGGTTTTGATGAAAGATATACAAAGACCTGCATTTTCTTCAAATCAAGTTTTATATTTACCTACATTTTTTTCCTAGTCTTTCTTAAATATATGTTTGGCATTTTTTCTTTTTTCTTTTTCTTTCTTCTTTTTATTCTGGTTTTTTGATGTAGGGTCTTGTTCTAGCCCAGGCTGACCCGGAATTCACTATGTAGTCGCAGGCTATTCTCATGCTCACAGTGATCCTCCCCCTCTGCCTCTGGAGTGCTGAGATTAAAGGCATGTGCTACCATGCCCATCTGATTCTTTTTCTAGAATGACATTCCATGCATTACCCACAAATAACCACTACACCTGTGATGTGTCCTTTAAAACCATGTGGTTCCACTGATTTTTTAAAAAAATATATATTTATTTATTTGCAAGGAGAGAGAGAGAGAGAGAGAGAGAGAGAGAGAGAGAGAGAGAGAGAGAGAGAATGGGCACACCAGGGCCTCCTGCCACTAGAAATGGACTCCAGATGCAGGCGTCACTTTGTGCATCTGGCTCTACATGGGTACTGAGGAACTGAACCCAGGCCGTCAGGCTTTGCAAGCAAGTGCCTTTAACTACTGCTATGTCTCCAGCCCCCTCCACTGAGTTTTGTTAGTCTTGAACTTACTTTCTTCAAGTTGTCATGAATAGCAGGAAGGGAGGGAAGAAGGGAGGAAATAAGGGAGGGAGGGAATGAGGAAGGAAGAAAAGAATGAAGGAAGGGAGGGAGGGAAGGAGGGAAAGGAAACCACCAGGGAGAGCCCATGTTTCCTCCTTGGTAGTTTTGTGGCTATCTCCCAGATATTAGCAATGCCCTTTTTGCATTTTGCTAATTGTTTTCTCATCACCTTAGTAATTTCAGTCCTCCTCTTTGCTATGCTCTACTTTGGGCTTCATTTCATGTTCTCTCGCTCCCTTCCTCTTGCTTCTTGTGCTCTGCTTCCCTGCTTGTTTTCTGACTGCCTGGCCCAGCTCATTATGTCTTTTGGAGGGGGGAGGGAGAATGAGAACCGTGCAAATTAACCCAGCTGGGTTGCACCATTATGCCTTGACTGAGGAGATGGATAAAGTGTCTCAACTTTTAAAATAGCCATGCTGATGATGTGCCTAAGGCTTTATTGGCCTTTTGGGAGCTGGTTACGCATAGGGATGATGTCTTTGGGGAACAGCCTCTTGAGTCTCCTTCATTCCTCTCCTGTAACTATCCCCATGTAGGGGTGCCAGTTCGTTACAGACCTCCAGGCTGCCAAGTGCTTCTTTCTTTCTTTCTTTACTGTTAGAACTCCAGCTCCATGCAGGAACGCTTACGTGGTATGGCTCTTTTTCTTCTACTTCCCACACCTGTTGATTGTCTGATTTGGTACACAAACAAATGGCCCCAATTGCCTCTTATATGAATGGATTCTTTCCAAATCTCTCTAATAGAACTGCTGAGTCCAAAGTTACATTCTTCTTGTTGGAATCTGGGTCTGTTAGAGGAGAATGCACTCCAGCCTCCGGTTTACTGGTATCATTATTTTTCTTTATAGCTGGGGAAGCCTTTTTACAAACCAATTTTAAATCTGACATGGAAACTCATTGCAATAGCATCGGCCTTATATATCTGAATGGATTTAATCATATTTCTTGAGAGAGAGAGAGAGGCTGAGACCTTGGTTCAATGATGATATACACAGGATAATTAAGTGTGAGGTGGAAGGAGTGACTGCTTTTCCTCACTTAATCTTGATACTTTAACTTTTCATAATCTGCATTGGGTGGTTTAAGGTTTTTCAGAATAATTGGCTCTGTAATTTTCCTTTATGAGGCAATTTAAACTCTTACAAGGATGGCTGCTTGTACTGAATTAGGGACAGGGGACATACCCTATACTTATCCCTTACTTCTCCCCCACCTCCTCTGTAACACAGGGGGTTTTGTGGGGGCAAGGGATGTGCAAGGTGTGTGTGTATAATGCATGCATGTGTGAGGGCAGCTGGATGTACCCTGTGGACTAGTGTTCAGAGGCCAGAGAACATCGGTGATCTCCTCTCTTGCTCTTCCACTTTGTTTCCTTCAGCCTCACTCTCTCACTGAACCTGGAGCTGCTGTTTTAACCTGTGGCTGGCTGACTAGCGAGGCCCAGTAAATTACCTGTCTCCTCTGCTCCCACCCCGGCCTGGCTGTTTACATGGGCTCTGGGGAGTGAACTCAGATACTCATGCCTGGACAGTAAGCACTCTTACCCACCAAGCCATTTCCCCAGTCCCAAGAAGCACGGTTTAGAAGCCGGGAACTAGACTGCTTCCATCCCATATGCTCAGAAACCTAGACTTTCAATAGGTATTGACTTGCTAAAGGTCACACAGCCAGTTAGGGGGAACGTGCAACTGAACAGCTACTCCCCGAAATCTATAAGCCATTGCTCTGGAAAGAGCATTTTGGCTTCTCTTCCTTCATTTGGTTCCAAATCCCCTCTAGCACTTTGTAAATATTTATTGTCCATGGCTGGTACCACTTAGCTCAAGCAGAGAACAGATTTCCTAGGGCGCTGTTGCCAACGATCTCCTCTTAAACTCTACCCAGTTTTGCTAAAGTCACCCATCACATCCCACCTCTGCCTTTTCCATCTTCAAATGTATGGAAATTTAGATTATTCTTTGCTCTGACACTGTCACAACAGGAGCAATGACTCTAGAACCTCAGGGCCCGTGGATTTCCTGGAATTCACTAGTCATCCCCAACAGCTGCTAGCTTTGGGGAGCTATTTACAATGGGCCTGGTACTGTGTTAGGCACATCATAAAACTTACATTACTACCCGCTCTGAGGTAGGTACTGTTTTCTATTTTCCTACTGAGGAAATAAGGCTCAGAGGGCCCACACAGCAAGTAACAGATCTGGAATCAGTCTGGCTCTGGCTCTCCACAACATGCACTGTTGAATTCTAGACTCTTCTAACATGTGGTCATTCGGGACCGGGATGTCCCTAAACCACCAGCACCCCCCATTTTTTATGAACTATTTATGATATAGCTAGAATAGTTAGGGGAAGGTATAGGGCGTGTAGCTGCTTTATGGAGCAGCTTACAATGATTTTAATTCCAATTTGTTAAGCAAAGACTTGGAATGAGTTTATTCATCAAATTCTGGAATACGAGGGTCCAAGAGGCGGTTTGGAAGCTTGAGGTAAATCTAGGGAAAACAAGGAACTAATGCTTCTCCTAGCACGTAATAAAGTTTTGGAACTCATTACCCTGAGAGGCTGTACAGACAGGAAATGTAAATGGATTTAAAAAGGGTTTGGACAAATTTATGAATGACAGAGTTATAAAAGGCTTCTAACAGAAGCTGCAATATACGAGGTGTGTCTATAAAGCAATGAAAAAGTTTTAACAAACACCAGAATTTATATAGAACTTATATATTCAAATAAACGTATATTTCCTTTAAAGTAGTCACCTTGGGAGAATACCAATACTGACTTATTATAATATGACTTGCTAGTTGAAAACTTTTTTTTTTTTTTTTTTTTGGAATGTAGACACAAGTAGATTAAGCTCACCCCTCTCAATTTACAGACGGGGAAACTGAAATCTACACAAATTAAATAAGTCAGTATTAGGGGTCGAGTCCAAATGTCCCCATAGGCTCACACTTAATTCTCAGCTAGTGGCATTTTGGAAGGTTGTGGAACCTTTGGGATGTGAGGTCCAGCCTATGTCCTAGGAGACGCCTTCGAAAGTTACAGCCTGCTTCTGCTCTGTGACTGTCTCTTCTTCATCGTTGTCCAGACAACACGATGCTACCTAGGCACCTTATGCCACCTTCCCCACCACAAGGGACTGAAATTCCCTAAATTTCAAAATAAATCATACTTCCCTTAAATTGTAGTCCTGGGTCATTTGCCACAGTGATAAGGGAAATGACTAATAATGCATTGGCTCACAGTCACACAGAATCAGCTCTGGAATTAGATTCCCCATTGTCTGACCTCTATTGATTACTGTGTCTCCTGATACAGTCCTTCAGAGTGCACAATGAATTCTTTAGCAGAAAACCTAATGATGGGGCTGGAGAGATGGCTTGGTGGTTAAGGTGCTTGTTTGCAAAGCCTGATGGCCTGGGTTTGATACCCCAATACACACATAGAGCTGGATGTACCAAGTGGCACATGAATCTGGAGTTCCTTTGCAATGAGGAGAGGTTTCTCTCTCTCTCTCTCCTTCCAAATAAATGAAATATTTTTTAAGAGAGATTTACCTAACAATGGTAAATCTTCATCTTGTCTAGAACCATCTAAGTGGATTTATATTTTAGATAGACGATTAAAATATGTGTTCAGGTGTTAATATTATTTGTTCAAAACCCAAGTAGCTTTTATAAAGAAGAGACAACTAAGTCATGCTTGTTTGGCTGTTTGTAAACTGGCTGTCTGTTGTCCAGCCTTGGCCGTGCCTGAGACATGGATGACCTACCTGTGTTTCTTTTTTTTTTTAATTTTATTTATTTGCTTATTTATTTGAGAAAGTGGGAGAAAGAGGCAGATACACACACACACACACACACACACACACACACACACACACACACACAGGAAGAGAGAGAGAGAATGGGCACGCCAGGGCCTCTAGCCACTGCAAACAAATTCCAGACGCATGTGTCACCTTGTGCACCTGGCTTTTGTGGGTTCTGGAGAATTGAACCAAGGTCCTTTGGCTTTGCAGGCAAACACCTTAACTGCTAAGCCATCTGTCCAGCCACTACCTGTCTGTCTGTCTTTCTTTTTTTAAAATTTTTATTCATTTTTATTTATTTATTTGAGTGTGACAGAAAGAGAGAGAGAGAGAGAGAGAATGGGCACACCAGGGCTTTCAGCCACTGCTAACAAACTCCAGATGTGTGTGCCCCCTTGTGCATCTGGCTAACGTGGGCCCTGGGAAATCAAGCCTTGAACCGGGGTCCTCAGGCTTCACAGGCAAGCGCTTAACCGCTAAGCCATCTCTCCAGCCCTCTTTCTTTCTTATTTATGTATGAGCGACAGAGAGAGAAAGAGGCAGTTAGATAGAGAGTGGGCAGGCCAGGGCCTCTAGCCATCGCAAACGAACTCCAGATGCATGTGTCACCCTGTGCATCTGGCATATGTGAGTATCCAGCCTCGAACCAAGGTCCTTAGGCTTCACAGGCAAGTGCTTAACCGCTAAGCCATCTCTCCAGCCCCCCTACCTGCATCTTGATTGCTTTCTATGTGTTGTCTTCAAGCTGGTTGCTTTGATTCCTCTTTTTTCACTACCTGTTTTGAAATCATAGCCAAGGAGTTGCACTCTTTCAAACCCAGAGGGAAGTGAGTAGAGAAAGAGCCTTTCTGGGGAAAGGAACATGGCTTTAGAGTTCTCAGTCTCCCTGGAAGGAAAGTCTTCAGGTGCCCTAAAGACCTACTTTAGGCAAACAAAAAGACAGGAGGGAGAGAGAGAGAGAGATTGAGTATAGACCTCTGTTGACAGTGAAAAGATAACAAAAGAATGGTAGAGTTCAGATACAAAAGAGGAGAGCAAAAGGGATTCTCCCAGAGGTAGCAAATATATGTCCTTGGGATGGGTCTTGGAACTCATCAAACTTGCCCATAGGGGCTGGAGATATGGCTCAGTGGTTAAATGTGTTTGCTTACAAAGCTTGACTAAGCTTGACTGGCTGGATTCTATTCCTCAGTACCCGCACACAGTCAGATGCACAAAGTGGCACAAGTATCTGGAGTTTGCTTGCAGTGGCAAGAGGCCTGGTGTGCCCATTCTCTCCTCTCTCTCTCTCCCCCCATACACTCTCTTTCTCTGTCTCTTTCCATCTCTCTCTCTCTTTCTCACTCTGCTTACAAATAAATAAAAATGCTCAAAAAAGCTAAAAAGCTTGAACACAGACAGAAGGACACAGGAAATTCATTCGCTTGTGTTCACTCATGCCTTGCTAGTTGGCTTCACCCCGGTCACCAGACAGCCATGTGACTTGGACTTTAAAGAAAAATAAGAGGGTCGGTGCCAGAAGGAGGAAGTCAGCCCTGCAGAAGTCTACAGTCCTGAGAGCACGTTGGGCCACTTTTTGCTTAGGCTTGAAAACTTCGCTTCCCCAAATTAGTTTATAATGTTGAACCAAAACTAACAAAGAAAAGACAAACATGTCACTGAAAGGTACATGTTGACGTGTGTTGCTATCTCAGCCAAAACATATAACATTGCCCAGAGGGAGCACTGTAGATGCCTGGCTGTGTATCGTGGTTGATGGTGTGTTTCTGGGGGGATTCTGGTTGGAGACATCACAGAGACGTCAAGGCAAAGGAAACAGGAAATAGTGGTTCTAAATTCTATGAATGAAACTGTTATAAAATGTTAACCCTTGTTTTATGACTTCGAAATCGATGTAGCAGGAAACATGGGTGGGAGAGAAATGGAAAAGCAGGGTTATCAGATGTGCTGAAATCTTTGCAGTGAGTCAGTAAGGAGAGAAAGTACATGCATCTGTGTATGTGCATGTACACATCTACAGACATGTTCTGAAAACACACAGGTGTCCACATCACAGGCTTTTTTCTTTGGAGGCATTGACGGTTCCACATTGTGGTGGACAAGGACATAATGGGGCGGTTCTGGGTATAGGCATGTATGTGCACCCAGCTCGGCACTGTCCCCCCAACACCTCATACAACAGAATAATACATATCCTTTTTGGCTAGGAAAAAGAGGGGAGCTGAGCCTTAGCTGTGGGTGTGAAATTGTTAATAGCAGGAAACTATGTTTTTGGAAAAAAAGAAAACAACAACTCACAGTTCTACTTAATCCTATCTTGGTGCCAACCCAGCCCTATCAAGCTGTGCACATTTTGCAAGGATGTAGAGGTGGGAAGAAGACCTCAGAATGATAAGTTGAAAATGATCCTCACTTCATGGGACTGGTGGCAATACTGTGACCCCCATATCATCCATTTGTGACATGATTTAAGGACTGTCTGACTTTCTTTGAAGAGTAATAGAGATGAGACTATTGAAGCACTATGGTCTCTACTAAAAGATAAGACATTGGGACCAAGTTCTCTCTCTTCTCATTTCCCTGCCCCCCCCCCACCTCTCGCTTGTTCTTCCTACTCCTCCAGATTCTTTTTCAGACATATCTCTTGATTTGTGATATCATTTTTGGTTTGAATATAAAATGCTTCACATAGCTTTGTGCTTTTGGACACTTAGACCCCAGCTAGTGACACTTTTTGTGAGATTGTGGCTCCCCTGGGACTGTGGTCTAGAAAGTGGAAGTGGGTTACTGGGGAGGGCCTTATGGCCATATCTGCTTCTGGTTGTGGCCTGAGTTTCCGGCTTCCTGACCCTCCAAGATGTGAAGAAAGAACCACTGCCATGCTTTCTCCGCCATGATGGACTGTGGCTCCTTGTGGCCTTCTGAAAGGAGGAAGGATCTCTTCTTTTATGTGTTCAGTTTTCTTCTAGAAACATCATTAGCAAAGACACGTAAGAAAAAGGGAACTAACAACCCTAAGACCAGAGTAGGGCTTCCCTCAGAATTGGAGCACATGACCAGGATGCCCTCCAAGGCCAGCTCAGGCCTTTCTATGAGACTTGCTGTAGATCTCAAAGCCAGATGCTAAGAGCGTCTCCCACTCCCCGCCCATGTTCCCACTGCTTATGTACAAGGCAATGGAAAAATGACACTTGTCCTATGGAGCCATTTGTGTAGTGCTAAAATAACAACATCTGGGTCCCTTTAAATGCATGTGGCTTTGAGGGAAGGAGCATCTGTCAGAAGGCTTTCACCTGAAGCATCTGTTCTGACTTCCTTGATTTTTTCTTTCTTTTTCTTTTCTTTTCTTTTTTTTTTTTTTTTTTTTTTTTTTTTTTTAGTCATTCTCAGGACAATCACACACAGTAAATGACTTGGATATCAGGAGGGAAAATTGGCCTGAAATGTAAGAGACCTGCCCAGGATGCTGCTGGTCTCTGGAAGTAGAGAATGGTGAGGGGAGGTAGAGAGGTAGCCTCTGGGCTGCTGTGGGGTTAATCCGCAAGCACCACAGGAAATGTGAGGCCACGAGGTTCAGCTTTTCAAACTGTGAATCAGAAAAAGGGCTCGACCTTAAGGCTAGTTATAGCATATGGGCTGGGTCAAGAAAAACGGGGAGAGGAAACAGAGATGCTTGAGAAGCTCCTGTTGGTCTTTCTCAGCTGAATGAAATGCTCATGAATTCCAGGGCCACTGGGTCTGGATTTGATGGAGCACCAGGGACCAGGCTGTTGGGAGAAGTTAACATCCTGTGATTGCTTCATTGCTTTCATTACCATAGTATCACAGGGATCTCCTTCCTCTCCATGTCCTACCTTCTTGGAAGCCCACATCCCTGCTGTGGGTGGGTGGGAGTGCAGAGGTCTTTGAGACTGATGATACAAAACAGGCTGTATTTTTTTTTTTTTTGCAAAAGTAAAATTAACTTATCAAAGTGACATTGCATAAGATCTACATGCAGACAGCATCACTGGGCACTTTCTGAAGCCTGCTCCATAAGGAAGGAGCTCTGAGGTCTTCCTACAGAAGTAAGTGGGGAGGCACGGGGCTGGCAAGGTCCCGAGATGGGATGGATCCTGGGTTGCAGAAGACAGACGTGTCTAGTTCTCCCTTTCTGTTCGGTCCTCTCCATACTCCATGCCATTCCATTTAATTCTTTTTTTAGTTTATTATTTACTTGATAGAAAGAAAGAGAAATAGGGAGAGAGAGAGGAGAAAATGGGCACTCCAGGGCCTCCTGCCACTGCAAATGAACTCCAGATGTGTGTGCCCCCTTGTGCATCTGGCTTATGTGGGTACTGGGGAATCAAACCTGGGTCCTTAGGCTTTGCAGGCAAGGTCTTTAACCACTATGCTCTCTCTTCAGCCCCATATTTTTTTAAATATTTTTATTTATTTGCAGGGAGATAGATAGACAGACAGATAGATAATGGGCACACCAGGGCCTCCTGCGCACCGCAAATCAACTCTAGATGCATGCGAAACTTTGTGCACCTAGCTTCAAGTGGACACTGGGGAATTGAACCCAGGCCATCAGGCATTGCAAGCAAGCACCTTAACCACATAGCCATTTCTCCAGCTCCTATACATCTTTGTTCTCAGTAAGCTTAATGTGGTAATTACTGTTCTCATGGCTATGAGTAAGTACCAGACAGTAACAGATGCCTCAAGTGGGGAGATTCACGGTGGCTATGGGGTCATGGTAGGGAAAGCGTGGTGTCAGTGTCTAGAGTGGAACAGCTTGGTCTGTGGAGCTCTTCAGTGAGACAGACTTCCGTGGTGCCGACCAGGAGGTAGAGGTGGGAACAGGAAGTGGGACCAGGCTTTAATTCTTAAAGGTCGATACCTCCAGTGATCTACCTCACCAGTCACGATGATTCTCCATCAGAGACTTTCCACAACCTCCCAGAACAATGGCAACTGGAGCCTAAATGTTTAAACCCGTGAGCCTGCCGGGGTACATCTCACTTCAAGGAATAACAGTCACCTTCTTACAGGAAAACATCTACTTCTCCAACATCATTCTTTGTAAATTTCTTTTTTCAATGATATTTTATTTATTTACTCATTAGATAGAAAAAGAGGCAGATGGAGAGAGAAGGAATGGATGTATCAGGGCCTCTAGCCACCGGAAACGAACTCTAGATGCATGTGCTACCTTGAGCATGTGGCTTACATGGGTCCTGGGGAATTGAACCTGGGTTCTTAGGCTTGGCAGGCAAGCTTCTTAACTACTGAGCCATTTCTCCAGCCCTCCAACATCATTCTTAAGGCTTCCAGTGGAATTTTTCCCCTAGCTTCATTACCCGTGTTTCCATGTTGTTTGTGATGGAGTTCTATTAGCTTCCTGAGCCAGGGAAACATCTCACCATAGGCAAACAGGCTGATGGGACTGGTGTGTGATGGGCACAGCTTATAGCGGTCCATCTTGGCCTACCCTATTTCTTGGGGTTGAGTGGATCCAGCTCCCCACCCTTGTAGCTACAGTACACATAGGACACTTCTGCCAACACATACACACAGAGATATCCCATTCTTTAATTAGAAACCTTCCCTTTAGTCCAATGGAAGCCTCAGCTGCTTGTCAACAAAAACACATTTGTACCAAGACCTGAAAACACACACACACATAAATTGCCAATTATTCCCCATTCGTAGACTCTGGCAAGAGGAGTGGAGAGCTATTTGCTTTCCCCAGGGCCAAATTAAGATTCGCCTTTCATGGCAACTTATTTGCAGGAGTAATTTTCCACCTCATTTAATTAGGCTAATTGATTCGGCAGCCTTGTCAAGGGGCAATGCAGTGCCTGGGTGTTTGGGGCAAATTTACTCTTGTTCTCTTTGGACTTGCTTTGAGCAACAGCCTGATTAATTTTCCTGTTTTCAAACTCACATCAGCCTCTTTTAACCTGTGTGGCTGGGTGAGTGAATGTGGAAAGCCACTCACTGATTAAACGCTTTGCAAAGAGCTAAGTGCTGAGCCTGCCCAATGATTTGATTCCGGGGATGCCTGGCCCATCAAAGCGTGAGGGTGAACTGAAACACGTAGATGGGGAAGTCAGTGAAGCGAGCAGATTCCAGCATGGCTGAACATTGCCATTCTATAGGAGGCCACTCTATTTATTTAATTTATTTAATGAGAGAGAGAATGAGAAGAAATGAATATGGGCACCCCAACGCCTCTAGCCACTGTAAATGAACTCCAGATGCATGTTACATTTTGTCCATCTGGTTTTATGTAGGCATTGAGGAATTGAACCCAGGTCATTAGGCTTTTCAGGCAAGTGCTTTAACCACCCAGCCATCTCTCCACTTTCAAATCACCAGTTCATGCATTATTCTGAATATTCATATTCATAATTTTATTATGAATAGTCATAAAAAATAAATAAGGGTATTCACAGGTTGGGCATCCTTAAAACAAAGACCTCCAAAACATGAAACTTATTAAGTACCAACATGACACCAGGAGTAGAAAATTCTACACCACCTTGAAATTTGGTTTTGGTGCAGCAGTTTGGGGTGTCTTTGTGAATGACAGGGCTATTGTTGGCTCTGGGTTGGGCTTTAACCCAGGAATTAAGATGACAGATAGTCATGGTCATACAAAACCTCCACTGAGTCAGTGACCTTCAGGTTCTTGTCTTACAGATTTGAAGAATGAAATCCACAGACCGTGGAGGGTGAAGTTTAGAAAGATTTTATTATGGAGCTTGAGAGAAAGAAAAAAGGCAGAGCTTTATGCCTGGGCCGGGGGGGGGGGGGGGTCCTCAGAAATCAGAAATAAACCTATGTGGTAACTGTGATCTTTGTTTTGTATTTGAAGGAGAATGCCTCTAGAAAGGAAGAAGTAAGGAAAAATACCTGAGATGAATCAGGTTTCTAGGGAGACAGTAATCTTTTTTACATCTTTATGTCAGGTTTCTAGGAAAGCGAAACTCCTTTAGGGGAAAAGATATAAGGTAAAATAAGATTATCCCTTATAGACTTAAGGACATTTCCCACTTAACAAAAATAAATAAATAAATTACAACAGAAAAAAATGTTTGCTTTGGGGGCCCTGTTGCCCTCAACTGCCTAGCCAATTTCCATGTCTTATTCTTCATCAGTTAGTGCACAAAATCTTAAAATATTGTAGAAAATTATGAATTACTGAGTTTAGTTTAAGAAGAAATTATGAACTGTGAGGTTTATTGAGAGGAAGTTGATATCTAGGAAAAGGCGGCAGCAGTTACACCTGCACATGCCAAACGGCACCTAGAAGTCCCTGCGGGTAAAAGACCAGCGAAGATTAAGAAATAGCGAAGGACTCAGAGATCAATGCACACATGCAATCAACATGAGAAGGTACCCCAGAGCATGACACAGATCGAAAGCAAGCAAAACAATACCTGTCAAGGTAAGCACTCTCCCATTTCCAGGAAGGGCGGGTCTTGGCCAGGGGAAGAAGAGGCCAAGGCACAGTAGGGCAAGACATCCAACCAGGGTGAGCCATGTCTTCAGACCCAGGTGTAAGCAGAGATTTGATTGGTTCATGGACTCAAGAAGCTGAGCTGAAGAAGCAGGAAGTTCTTGCTGGGCCTGTACCTGGCAGCCATCTTGGATCAGAGGCAGGATCAGAGGTAAGTTGCATATTTGCCAGGACAGACAGACAGACAGACAGGTTGCATCTTCTTCTCTTTGGATCTGTTCCTGACTACTGCCTGAACACACACACACACACGCCTTCTGTTTCTCCATTAATCCTGATAAATTAGTGAGGAAAATGAGACTTTTGGTCTAAACAGAAGTTAGCAAACTTTTCAGTAAAGGGCTCCATTAATAACTACTTCAGATTTTGTAGGCCACATATGATTCTGCCTTAGAGCACAAAAACAGTTATAGATGGCATGTAAGTAAGTGAGAGTGGCTGTATTCCAGTAAATCACTGTAAATAAGGCAGCTGGCCAAATGTGACCCACAGGCTACTATAGGACATTGTGTGTGTGTGTGTGTGTGTGTGTGTGTGTGTGTGTGTGTGTGTGTGTCTCCCAAAGGCATTTATTTACGTGGGCTTAAACCATCACAACACAGTCTGAAATCTTTAAAATAAAACCATGATCATATTTTTTCTTATAATCTGAATACATGCATATTTTCATTTCAGACTGATCTCTCAAGGCCCCTTATCTCTTGAGTTTTTCAGATGACAACACAGGACATTGAATCAGCTTGAATTTGCCATCTTTCTAGTTAGTGGTTAGGCCACCTAGGGTCACAGCAAATTGGATGAGAGGCAGAACCACTTCCATAAACAACCTAGCTGTTTATTGAGTTTTTGAGGAAACTAGGCCTCAGGGAAATGCCAAGAGCCCAAGTTTTGCCAAGACACATAGTGGGGTGTACCCTGTTGTCATGGGCCTAAGGCAGATGTGCCCTTACTCTGTATGCCTTTAAGAAAACCCCTGCCAAAATTTCCCTGTCCTCATTAAGTGTGAATTTACAGGGAGATGTTGTGGAGAAAAGTTAACTACAAGGAGCTTTATGTGTGAGATTCAGGGAGCTGCCACCCAGAGAGGGGAAGAGCCTTGAAGCCTTGCCTCTGGAACCAGATCCGGAGTGTACTGGGTCAGGGGCAAGGTTGCAGTCAGCTTCATATTGCTGGGAGAAAACACCTGACCAAGAGCAGCTTGTGGGAGGAAAGGGTTTATTTTGTCTTACAGACTTCAGGGGAAGCTCCATCATATCAGAGTAAAACAATGGCATGAGCAGAGGGTGGGCACCACCTCCTGGCCAACATCAGGTGGACAACAGTAGCAGGAGAGTGTGCCAAACAATGGCAAGAGGAAGCTGCCTGTGACCCCCATAAGCCTGCCCTCAACAACACAGCACCTCCAGGAGGCTCCAAAATTCCCAAAATGCCACCGGCTAGAGGCCTAGCATTCAGAACACATAAGTTTCTTTGGGGACACTTGAATCAAACCATCACAGTTTTCTTCCATTGTGGCCTGACCAGGAGTTGGGTCATCCTCATGGGCACTAGTGGCATCACACACATGGCTGTGAAAGTGTTCCTGAAAGACTTGGATACTTTTCTCAGAAATTGTAAAATTTTACCTTTTGTCTCAGTTTCTTGAAACCTGTTTTTATTCGTTCATCCATCAGATACTGAGTACCTTCCATGTGATGTTCTGTTAGACACCCAGGTAGACATCTAAGGCTCTTCTGGCCCTCAAGGAGCAACTTGGCTTGCGTGTGTTTCACTGTGACACTAGAGGTTCTGGTATAATTACATGTAATTCTTCTTTTGGAAGGCCTCTGGGTGGGGTAAATATCATCTGGTATATTCAAGGAAGTCTTATTGTCTCTGGGGAACTACTAGTAACTTCATCATATATATTCCTTAATCTCTAAATTCAATTAATATGATACAGTTATCCTAACCATAAACCTTGATGAGTACACTCAATAAAGCCTAGTTTTACCTTGTGACCTGCTGCTTTGCCCACTTCTGGAACTAGTAGTGAATCCCTTTCCAGTCAGGTGGCATGGTGGCCAAATATGTTACCTTAACAGCCTGAAGGGATATGTGGTAGTCATTGTTATGGGAGTAGTACAGGTGAAACAAAACAAAACAAAACAAAACAAAACAAGGCCTTGTAAAAAAGACAGTAAGGAGAGAAATATCCTGTGTTTCTTTTTGTCTTGGAGGGGTCAGATGTCACCATTGAACTTGCCAAGAAACATGGCTGTCACTATTGTCCACCTCTTCTACCAGTAGTTTGCAGAGGGCACCCAAAGGGGATGAGAATGCTATTTGAAGGAAACCATGTATATGAGTTTTTTTTGTTTGTTTGTTTGTTTTGTTTGTTTTCTGTGATCAAATTCCTGGTGAGAGGCAACTTAAGGGAGGAAGGGCTTGCTTTGGCATACAGTTCTCGGTTATACAGTCTATCATGGCAGGAAAGGCATGGAATGCGAGAAGCTGGTCACATTACACCCAAGTCAGGAAGCAGAGAGAGATGAATGCTTGTGTTTATCTAGCTTTCTCTTATATACTCCAGGAACAGTAGCTCATGTAATGATAAATAATACACTCACCACTTGGGTAGGTCTTCCAACCTTAACCTAGAAAATCCCTCATAGACACGTGCAGAGGTAACTCTAGATGCTAATACAAATCAGTGTTAACCATCACACCACGAGCACCTTTCCTCCATGTCATTCTCTCCTCCCCTTTCCTCCTCCTCAGTGGACTTCTCCCTGTGAAGCTGAAGGTTTGAGAGAACTGCTAATAGGTTTTCATATACACACTTGAGAGTGAGTTGAGACCATATAAAAAGCCAGACATTTTATTTCCTTCTTGTGCCATCTATATGCCAGGTTGGAGGAAGCATACCTGGGCTGCTAAACAGTAGGAAGGGCCCTGTAACATGCCACCATGCACAGTTCCTGGATCTTGAGATTAAGGCGAAAAATGTCATTATTATGCCATGGTTGGGGTTAGGAAGGATAATTGAGACTTGGTGGGGGGGGTCACAGTCTTACTAGACACCAAAGCAGGCTGACATCAGAGCAAGCAGGTGAATCCGTTGGCTGGAAGGCAAATGCAAGACATAGCCTTCTCTCTCAGCAGAGCACCTATGCATAAGATACCTCTGAATTGAGCTCCTTGTCAGCCAAGCACTTAGAACCACCACCAGATGATGGGTCTACAGTTAGACCCATCAAGATGAAGTCTAGAAACGTCTGTATGCTCACACAGGAAAGATGTCAACCTTCCATCCCTCTCACCTTCTCCTAACACACAGGTGAAGAAGAGGGAGGGGGTGAGTGTGAGAACATGTTGTGTCATACTGTCCCCCTTGGCTAGGCTGCTCAGGTTCCAAGTGTCAGCCACCCAGAGAAAGGGAAGATGGTAAGAAAAGAGCTTCCCAGTGAATATGGAGCTGGGAATTTGTGATATACACCACCAACTCATTGTGAAGAGTTTGGTCATTCATTTAGAACACAAAACTCTCTACAAGGACAATATTCCTTCCGAGGGAGGGGGCAACAATTGATTGGAGAGGGAAGTAGAAATTATAATGGTTTGTGTCTTTGTAAAAATGCAATTTGCCCTAACGATATAAACACATATACATTCTAATTTATACTATGCAGATTTCATGGGGCAAGGCTGGAGGGACAGTTAGGAAAGATATGTTGAAAAAGCCTTCTTAAGATGAACAGTGATCAAAAAAAGTTTGAGGGCTGGAGAGATGGCTTAGCGGTTAAGCGCTTGCCTGTGAAGCCTAAGGACCCCGGTTCGAGGCTCAGTTCCCCAGGTCCCACGTTAGCCAGATGTACAAGGGGGCGCACGTGTCTGGAGTTCATTTGCAGAGGCTGGAAGCCCTGGCGCGCCCACTCTCTCTCTCTCCCTCTATCTGTCTTTCTCTCTGTGTCTGTCACTCTCAAATAAATAAATAATTAATTAAAAAAAAAAGTTTGAGATGCACTGGTCTAGAGAAGAAAGTAGAAAATAGAGCTTTTATATATAGATCCCTCTCTTGCTGACTCATAGAAGAGAATGAGATTTATAGATGACCCTTGCCTAAGGTGGAGATTTGTTTCTGCTTTTGGGCTTCAGTGGAGGTCTTGGACCCAGAAAAGAAGCCTACACATACTCATTTTGCCTGTATTTTTTTTTTCCCCCAAACTGTTTAAATGTTATATAGACTTTGGGCTAGAAGAACTAGTTTCCAAATTTCTTCTCTCACACAAACACTGTCCTATCCTATAAGCAATGTGTAAGGTCTATGTTTTTTTTTTATGATTTAGCCCTGAAAAAATGTGGCCAAGACTGGGATTTGATGAGAAGAACTTATTCCACACAAATGAAAATACAGAAGGAGTTTTCAGAATATAGCAAAAGTGAACCTATGTGGGAGTTGCTAGGTACGAGGGCTACAGTTCAGTCACTGTTTTGCACTGATAAATGTTGATTTTTCTACATTCTAGGGATGTGAAGTTATTTAGTTTTGAAAGTCAGTGTGATTTATATATTTTAACAGGCTGTAGGGGCATATATCTGTAATAGGCTTGACATCCTGCCCAGCGTACAAAATGGCCAGAGCTTATTATATAACTATGAGTCAGCACCCCCTATGCAGATGAGGTTATTGAATGGCAAGTGCCTGCGCACACACTCCCTATCTAAGCATCCTGTGACTAGAGTGAAGAGCTCAGCTCACCGCTGCCTTGCTTTGCATTTGCTCTGCAAATGCCTACTCCACTCTCCTCCTTCCAACTGGGCTTACTCCACAGATTCCCCTGGACCTGCCATCCCTTGACACAGGTTAATTTAAAAAAAATTTAACAGAGGGTCTGGAGAGATGGCTTAGCAGTTAAGGCGCCTGCCTGTGAAGCCTGAGGACCAAGGTTCAATTCCTAAGAACTAACATAAACTAGATGTACATAGTGGCACATGCATCTAAAGTTCATTTGCAGAGGACGGAGGCCCTGGAGCACCCATTCTCTACCTCCTTCTCAAATAAATAAATAAATAAATAAATAAATAAATAAATAAATGAAAAATAACAGAGTCCCTAGAAAGTTCTGACAAAACCTGATTATTAAAAAAAAAGTTCTGCAAAAATGGGGAAATAAAGGGAGTTTGCCAGCTAACTGATATGCAAAACACATACACATGAAATTATTCTCTTTTTTTTTGTCTGTCTCTGTGTGTATGTGTGTGTCCAAGACACTGTCTCATGTATCCTAAAGCTAGCCTTGAAGCCACTATGTAGCCAAGAATGATCTTGAACTCTTAATCCTCCTGTCTCTCTGCCTTCCAAGTTCTGGGATTACATGTGAATACCATCATGCCAGGTTTATGCTGAATTTGGGATCAGAGCCAGCATAGGGCTTTCTTCACGTTAAGCAAGTTCTCTCCCAACTAGGTTATACCCTCATCCCCTGATGCTACTCTTGATGGCGAGAGATTGAATGATGTTACCCTGGGGATCAGGTGGAAAGTAAAGGTATGCATTCTTGTCACTCCTGCTCCACCTAGTGCTGAAGGTTCTAGCTAGTGCACTGTGGCAAGCAAACTGAATTAAAAGCATGGAGAAAGGAGGAAATGAAAGTGCCTGTAATTTCCGATGAAATGATTGTAAAAAGTCCTAAAGTATGCTGGGCATGGTGGTGCATGCCTTTAACCCCAGTACTCAGGAGGCAGAGGTAGGAGGATTGCCATGAGTTTGAGGTCACCCTGAGACTACATAGTGAATTCCAGCCTGCACTAGAGTGAGTCCCTACCTCGAAAAAAAAAAAAAAAGTCCTAATATATCCACAGATGAAATCTCTTTCAGGCATGTCCAACAGGAAGTCCCATGAGCCACATGTGGCCGAAGATAGCTGTGTACACAGCCCAATAGAAAATCATAAGCTTAAAATGTTATGTGACCTTTTCTCTCTTTTTTTTTTAAATTTTTTATTAACATTTTCCATGATTACAAAATATATCCCATGGTAATTCCCTCCCTCCCCACCCCCACACTTTCCCATTTGAAATTCCATTCTCCATCATATTACCTCCCCATTACAATCATTGTAATTACATATATACAATATCAACCTATTAAGTATCCTCCTCCCTTCCTTTCTCCACCCTTTATGTCTCCTTTTCAACTTACTGGCCTCTGCTACTAAGTATTTTCATTCTCACGCAGAAGCCCAGTCATCTGTAGCTAGGATCCACATATGAGAGAGAACATGTGGCGCTTGGCTTTCTAGGCCTGGGTTACCTCACTTAGTATAATCCATTCCAGGTCCATCCATTTTCCTGCAAATTTCATAACTTCATTTTTCTTTACCGCTGAGTAGCACTCCATTGTAAAAATGTGCCACATCTTCATTATCCACTCATCCGTTGAGGGACATCTAGGCTGGTTCTATTTCCCAGCTATTATAAATTGAGCAGCAATAAACATGGTTGAGCATGTACTTCTAAGGAAAAGAGATGAGTCCTTTGGATATATGCCTAGGAGTGCTATAGCTGGGTCATATGGTAGATCAATTTCTAGCTGTTTTAGGAACCTCCACACTGTTTTCCACAATCCTTTTCTCTTTTTTAAGAAGGGTTTCACTCCAGCCCAGGCTGATATGGAATTCACTATGTAGTCTCAGGGTATGGCCTCACAGGGATCCTCCTACTTCTGCCTCCCCAGTGCTGGGATTAAAGGCGTGCGCCACCTTTCCAGCATGAACTTTTAAAAAATCTTGTGTAGCTCAATTGCATGATTCTGGAGCATGAATTCCGCAGATGACACCACCACGTCGCGGTGCTGGGCATGGTGGTGCACACCCATAATCCCCGCGCTCAGGAGGCTGAGGCGGGAAGATCACTAGCTTGAGCTACACAGAGAGATCCAGGACAGCCTGGGCTGCAGGCCTTGCCTCAAGAAAAAGAAAGGAAAGGGCAGGGCAGGGCAGGGCAGGGCAGAATGAAAAAAGAACGAAAGAGGGAGAGAGGGAGGGAGGGAAATAAAGAAAGAGAGAAATAAATAAATAAATTGTGTTGTATAAAGCAAATAAAATGTTTAATCAGTATTTTTTTAACTTTTCAAAAATTATTACCTCCGTGGGGGGATGTGCCATGGAATGTGGAGGTCAGAGGACAAAATTGGGGTGTTTTTATTCTCCAGTGCAAAATAGGAGGGTGCTGGCTCTTTCCTTCCACTTTGTTTGAGACAGGGTCTCTCTTGCTGTTTTTTCAGAGGTCAGGGTATGTGTCTGTGAGGTGGGGAGGCCAGAATATCTGACCCACAAGCAACCAGATTCTCTTGACTCCTATCGGTATATGTTTTATAAATAATTTTAATTGAATTTATTTATCCATTTTGAGAGACAGATAGAGGCAGATACAGAGGGAATGGGCACACAACAGCATCCAGCCACTGCAAATGAACTGTAGATGCATGAGCCATCGTGTGCATCTGGCATATGTGGGTACTGGAGAGTCGAACCTGGGTCCTTAGGTTTGCAGGCAAGTGCCTTAAGTGCTAAGCCATCTCTCCAGCCCTGCTATATTTTTTTAGTTGGAGTCATGCTATGTTTTCCAGGCTATTCTGGAACTTGTGATCCTCAGCCTCTCCAATAGCATGTATTACAGTCATATATCAATATGCCCAACTTAGATGAAATATGTAGATAGAAATCTTGCAAAACATGTTCAACCCTTATATGCTAATAACTGTAAAACACTAATGAAGGAAATGAAACAATCTAAATAAACAGAGAAACATGTCATGTTCATGGAATGGAAAACAACATAATAAAGATTTCATCGTGTCCAAATTGATATCCAGGTTTAACTTGGTTTCTGTCCAAATGCCAGCAAGTTTTTTTTTTTTTTTTTTAATTACAGGACAAGATTATTGTAAGATTTACAAGGGAAGGCAAAACAGCTAGAATAATTAAGATAAATTTGAAAAATGGGAATGAATATGGAAGAGGAACTTAACCTGACTTAAAGCATTATATTTATGGAAATACAAATTGTGGCCCTGGAGAGATGGCTCAGTGGTTAAGGCACTTACCTGACAAACCTAATGACCTGGGTTGGATTCCCCAGTACCCACATAAAACCAGATGCATGCTTCTGGAGTATGCTGTGGTTGGAGGTCCTGGCATGCCCATTCTTTCTGTCTCTCTTCTCCCTATCTCTCTCTGCTTGAAAATAAATCAATAAAAAGAAATACAAATTGTGTGGTATTGATAGCTTGGTAGACACATACCCTAACTAAAAAAAACAAACAAAAAAACCAGAAATGGTCCCCCACACAAATATGCCTAAGTGAAATTTTAGAGTGGTGGAAGCACAATCCAGTGGAGAAATTGTGGCCTTGCTATAATGCTAGATAGCTATAGGATTTCCCAAGCCCACATTCACACTAAAGAACCTTGACCTTACCCTCACACTATACTCCAAAACTAATTCAAAATGGGGATCAGCCTTCAAAATGAAATTACAGGGCTAGAGAGATGGCTTAGTGGTTAAGTGCTTGCCTGTGAAGCCTAAGGACCGCGGTTCAAGGCTCCATTCCCCGGGACCCACGTTAATCAGATGCACAAGGGGCCGCACGCATCTGGAGTTCATTTGCAGTGGCTAGAGGCCCTGGCGCGCCCATTCTCCCTCTCTCTCTATCTGCCTCTTTCTCTTTCTGTCTGTCACTCTCAAATAAATAAATAAATAAATAAATAAATAAATAATCAAAATAAAATTACAGCACCTGTAGAACATAATATAGAAGTCTTAGAGGACTAGGGCTAAGGTAAGAATTTTTAGAGTTGATACAAAAGCATGCTTAATTAAAAGAAAAGACAATGATGAATCAGGCTTCATTAAAGTTAAAACCTTTTAACTGGGCATAACAGTTCACACCTGTAATCCCAGCACTCGGGAGGCTGAGGCAGCTGGTCCACGTAAAGCCAGATGCTTGAAGTGGCACATGTGTCTGGAGTGCATCGGCAGTGACAGAGCCCAGGCATGTCCATGCTTTTTCCTTGTCTTGCTCATTCAAATAAATTAACATATTATTTATTTATTTTTATTTATTTGAGAGAGGGAGAAAGAGGCCAAGAGGTTTGGCAGGGGGGAGAGAAGAGAGAATGGGTACACAGGGTCTCCAGCCACTGCAAACAAACTCCAGATGCATGCAGCACCTTGTGCATCTGGCTTATGTGGGTCTTGGGAAATCAAACCTGGGTCCTTTGGTTTTCTGGCAAGTGCCTTAACCACTAAGCCATCTGTCCAGCCCTAACCCTATTTTTTTTTTAAAGCTAACTATGCAATGAATACACCACCCATTCATTGGTTAGGCTTTGGGGCATTGATCCCAGAGGGGAAAAATCTATACATTACATCTTTATGTCATTGTTATTTAAAATAGCCCCAAACTAGAAACAACTCCAGTGCTTTCCAATAGGCTCATAGTAACAACTGCGGTGTACATGCATAACATGGAATAATACAGCTATTAAAAGGAACCAACTGTGAACTGTGGTTCACAGGACAACTTGGGTGACTCTAGAGAACTAAGATTAGGGACAGAAGCCAACTCCAAAAGGTGGCATACGTTGTGATTTTCATGTTTGTCACATTCTCAAAATGACAGAATTATAGAAACAGAAAACAGATTAGTGGTTTCCAGAGGGTAAGGAATGCTAGAGGGGTGATTAGGGATGGGGAAGTGGGTGAGGCCTCACACTGGCGCCCTGAGGGACTGTGAGTCAATGAAAGTGGCCTGAATCTGCATGTGCAATGTCAAATGTCCTAGCTGCGATATTGTACTGTATAGTTTGTGGCCTTTTGTTCCTGCTGGTGGAAACTGGATAAAACATACAAGAAAACTGTGATGTTACAGTTGTCTGTGAATCTAGAACTCTCTCAAAATAAGATTTAGTTTTAAAAGGAAGTTGTGGTGAAGAGTAAATGTATCATCTATTAATATTCTCTGTGTGTGTATATGTGTGTATGTGTATGGACATACTACATATGGTGCGGCATTTGTAACATGTAAACATGTATGTGCCGATGCAGTGCCCCATGAGCTTACCTGGAACAGCCAGAGGAGAACACGGAGCGTCCCCCTCCATAACTCGCCTGTTCAGTTTTCCGTAGAGTCTCTTATTGATACTCGAGCTTGCCTGTCATGAGTGCCAGTGACTCTCTGGTGTCTGCTCCTCCACAGGACTGGGATTACAGATGCGACCTTGCCCAGCTATTTATGTGGGTTTTGGAGGTTCAAACTCAGGCAGTCTCAGGCCCTCCTCATGCTTACACAGGATCACTTAATCACTGAGCCATCTCTCCAGCTTATCGTAATCCGTGTTTATGAGGGTATGTGCACATTCACATGGGAACCAGAGGACAGTCATGTGATAATCAGCCCTGTCCTGTCACCTTGCTTGAAACAGGGTCTGTCTGATTTGCCATTGTGAATGCCAGGCCTGCCAGCTTCAGGATTCTCCTGACTCCGCCTCTCATTGCCACAGGCACATTGGGAGATAGATGCGCATTCTGCATTCTGGGCATCTGAGCGCTGTTCGTCAGCCTTGCAAGCATAGCAGGGCTTTTAACTACCGAGCCATCTCTTCAGTCACTATGTTTATTTCTTATAGCCAGTTTATCTACCCAGAATGTTTCACGACTATCCAATCTCAAAAATCTGGTACGCAACTCCCTGTACTTTCAGTTTTCATTAACCGTGCCATGGATGGAACGTTATTTTCATATGCAGGGGATCATGTACTTTTTCCTGTGAACTACATACACTTATCGTTCACCTACTTCTCTGTTTGAGTCAACTCTCGTTTTCTGAAGCAATTTATAGGAATTTTACAATATATTGAAGAAAGTAGCTTCTGACATGAGTTTCACTTGTGCTGTATCCTAGCTTGTCTTTAATTCCCCACATAGAAATTTATTTTTTTAAAATTTATTTGAGACTGACAGACAGAGACAGAAAGAGGGAGAGAGAGAGAGAGAGAGGGAGGGAGGGAGAGAATGGGTGCACCAGGGCCTGCAGACACTGCAAACGAACTCCAGATGCATGTGCCACCTTGTGCATCTGGCTTATGTGGGTCCTGGGGAATTGAGCCTTGAACTGGAGTCCTTAGGCTTCACAGGCAAGTGTTTAACCACTAAGCCATTTCCCCGACGCCTATTTTTTTATTTCTTCAATTATTCATTTTTTTGTATGGCTTCTATATTTTGTATCACATTTAGAATGGCTCCTCTAAAATTATATTTTAAGGGCCGGAGAGATGGCTGAGCAGTTAAGGCACTTGGCTGTGAAGCCTGAGGATCAAGGTTAGATTCCCCAGTAGCCACGTAAGCTAGATGCACAAAGTTTCATATGCATCTGGAGTTTGTTTGCAGTGGCTAGAGGGCCTGGTGTGCCCATTCTCTTTTATTCTGTCTGTTGCTCTCTCATAAATAAATAAATAAAATTATGTTTTAAAAATTTCCCACATAGGGCCATTGTATAACTTAGTGGTAGAGCACACACTTACCATGCCCAAGGCCCTGGGTTTATCCCCAACACCACAAACAATTCTCGCTTCTCTTTTAATATTTTATAATTCTCTTCTTGATCAGGGATTTAGGTTATTTCTATTTTAGGTCCCCCCTCCACCCTCCAAGGTAGGCTCTCTAGCCCAGGCTGACCTGGAACTTACTCTGTAGTCCCAGGCAGGCCTTGAACTCATGGTGGTCCTCCAACCCCTGCCTCCCAAGTGCTGAGATTAAACATGTACGTCACCACTCCTGGCTTCCATTCTTTTTACTGACATAAGATGATGGTGTGTGCTTATAGGCAGCAAACCTATATCCTAAAAGGTATGAGAGAGAAGCGTAAGTGGTCTAGATCACCAGACTTCTGGGTTTGTCCCTTTGAGAAAGATATGCAGAAAACACCAGTGATCAACTTTTATACCTATTAAACAGAACTAGGTCATGAGGTTACTCTCAACTCAAGTGTGTCTGGTGATATGAAAAATATTAAATATGTGAACACCTTTGAGTTGGAGCTCTGTTAAGAAAAACAGAAGATATTAGTAACATGTAAACCAGCAGAGTCTGTCCCAGCTGCTTTCAAAGGCGCACAGGCATGACTCCTGGGCCTCTTGTGTGTGAATGTGCATATCCGCTTAGCTTCCTCCTGCACTGGCCACCATGCCTGGCTTTCCAAACTGTCTTGTAGTAGCTACTTTTCCTCGGACCTGTTTTTGGGCTTTTCTATTTACTTTTTTGTTTGTTTTTGTTTTTCAAGGTAGGTTCTCACTCCAGGCCCAGGCTGACCTGGAGCTCATTGCGTAGTCTCAGGCTGGCATGTGCAACCATGCCTGGCTTTCTCTTTAATTAATTAATTAATTATTTTAATCCTGAAATCGCCTCCATGTCTAGGTGGGACCTTCTAGGCATTTTTGAGAATTTCCAGCCCCTCCAAGGCAAGGATTCTTACTGTTCCTCAACTCGGGGAGTTTCTCCCTCCATCTTGAGCTGTCTTTGCTATCTCTACCTTGTCTGTGGTCTCTTCTAAACTGTTGTTGGGGGTACAATAGAGTTAGGAGATGTCCCCCCAAGTCTCAACTTCCTTGTCGTAGTTTCTGTCCTTTCTAAGAAGACTCCTAGGAAGTTTGATGACAGCTACCTTGGCCTTGAGGCTACTTTACTGTATTGCTGGAGTGACTATTTAATTTATAACAATCATTGCTTTGGGGATTAGAGAGATTGCTTCATGGTTAATGCACTTGCCCACAAAGCCGAAGCACCCAGGTTCAACTCCCTAACACGCACATAAAGCCAAATGAACAAGGAGGCACATGCATCTGGAATTCATTTGCAGTGGCCAGAGGCCCTGGTGCACTCATTCTCTCTCATTCTCTCTCTCTTCCTCTTGCAAATAAAGCATTTTTTAAAAAAATCATTGCTTTATTTATTTACTTATGTATTTGTGACACAGAGAGAAAAAGAGACAGAGAGAAAGAGTATGCATGTGCCAGGACCTCTTCCCACTGAAAACGCACTCCAGACGCACGCATCTGGATTTACATGGGTACTGGGGAATTGAACCTGGGCAGTTAGGCTTTGCATGCAAGTGCTTTTAACTGCTGAGCCACCTCTCCAGCCCCCAACTCATTACTTTTCAATTTCCAACAACTCTTTTGTTCATTGTGTGCTCTCTTGGGTAACATCTTGTTCTGGGTTTCTGAACACACCACCATCTGAAGACTCTGTGTTATACTTTAAAAACATCATTTCTATTTCCTTTCATCTCCTGATCTTTAAAAAAGTATGTATTTATTTTTGAGTGTGTGTCAGGGGGAGTCATATCAGGGTTTCTTGTCAGTGCAAAAGAATGAATTCCAAACACATGCACTATTCGGTGTATCTGGCTTTACGTGGGTACTGAGGAGTTGAATCCAGGCTGTCAGGCTATGCAAGCAAGTGCCTTTAACTGCTGAAAAATGTCCCAAACCCATCCTGATCTTTTTTTTTTTTAGGCAAGCCCAAAAAACCTTTTTTAAAATTATATATTTGAGAGAGCAAGAGAGAAAGAAGCAAAGGGAGGGGGGGGGAGGGAGAGAGGGAGAGAGGGAGAGAATGTGCATGTCAGGGCCTCCTGCGAATGAACTCCAGACATGTGTGCCATCTTGTGCATCAGGGTTCTGTGGGTCCTGGGGAATTGAACCAAGGTCTTTTGGCTTTGCAAGCAAATGCCTTAACCACTAAGCAGTTCTCCAGTCCTGGCCTTTTGTTGTTGTTATTGTTTTTGATTTTCAAGGTAGGGTTTGGCTGTAGCCCAGGCTGGCCTTTCTTATTTAATGCAAAAGAGAGAGAGAGAGAGAGAGAGGTACACCAGGACCTCCAGCCACTGTAATCAAACTCCAGATGAGTGTACCATCTTGTGGGCATGTGCAGCCTTGTACACTTGAGTCATCTTGTATGTCTGGCCTACATGGGACCTGGAGCATCAAACATGAGTCCTTAGGCTTTGTAGGCAAGCTCCTTAACCCCTAAGCCATCTCTCCAGACCCTTCCTGACCTTTTTCAATTAGCTTTTCCTCACTAGGTGAGTTTGCTTGTAAGGTTCCTTGGCAGGGTTCCATCTTTTGTTTTCATTTCAAAAACTGATTATTTCCCAATACTTTTTGACTACTTTTAGCTTGTTAATTTTTTCTAAGTTACCTTTATTAATACTGTTAAAGGCAAAAATATTTACCTCATGCAAACCATATGTTTTTAATATTTTCATTTAGTTATTAGAGGCTTTGTTAGAGAGAAAGTGAGAGGTGAGAGAGAAAGAGAGAATGGAGGTGCCAGGGCCTTTAGCCACTGCAAACCAACTCCAGATGCATGTGCTATCTTGTGCATCTGGCTTATGTGGGTTCTGAAGAATCAAATCTGTGTCCTTAAATTTCATAGGCAAGAGCCTTAACTGCTAGACCATCTCTCCAGCCCAGAAACATATTTTTTAAACATGGGTAATCATTGACTTCTAAAGTAACTAAATGTTATAATAATAGATAATAAATAATAAAAAATATTTTGGATACCAAGGGTAAATGGCAGAACAAGTGCCCAAATACCTAGAACCTACCCCGTCCATCTCTCCTGACCAAATTGGGAAGTAGAAGACCCCGGATATGGTGGGTGGGGTTTACACACACATGAATTAGCCTCCTGAGGCTGAGGTCAGGAGGACATGGACACGGGGGTGGTAAATAACCATCACAGCTTTCCAAAGCAGATGACAGGATATTCACAGTGTGTGTCTATGCACGTATGTATGCACATTCACATGTAGTAATGTACCTAAGTGGGAGGAGGTGTGTCCCACTATATAAGGGAACGTCAGACATGGTCTTCCAGGGGCTGGAGAGATGGCTTAGCAGTTAAGACACTTGCCTGTGAAGTCAATGGCCCCAGGTTCAATTCCCCAGGATACACATAAGCCAGATGCACAAGGTGGTCCATGTGTCTGGAGTCTATCTGCCTCCTCTTCCCCCTCCCTCCCGCCCTCTCAAATAAATTAATTAATTAAAAAAAGAAATGATCTTCTAAAGACTGAGGTTTAACTTGCCATATAATTCAAATTAGCTAGTAATGACAATGCTATTTTGTTCATTAGAGACCCTCAAAGATGACACATATTTAGAAAACATAGTACAAGACAGACATTGTTGATAGTTAGAGGTAGAGAGGCACTTACTTACAAAGCTTATACATCTTTTTTTCCTGTCTTGTCATCATGATAAGGCCCAGAATGGTGAAGTAGTTTCTCCACTAAGGAGAGCACACCCTAGATCAAGCCCCCATTCTCCTGGCCTGCAGGCCTTCCCTCTTTCCCTGGCTCCGGCATGCCGTTCTTCACTATGTTCTGTGCCTTCCAACTCCACGGAAGCCCATGGAGTTTACATGGTGGGTCATTTAATGGGCATGGTCCACATACTTCTGCTCTTCTGGGACACACTGGTCTGTTTCATTGCTGACCTTGAGTTGAGCACACTGTTTGCTACATGCTCCAACCCCACCAAGCACTCCATAGAGCCTCTGTGAGGAATGACAACGTTACTTGGAGTTCAGAAGGGAGACTAACAAAAGTCTTCAAATTCCTTTCTTTTTCTTCAGACCCACTTTTTGAATTCTTCTCTCTTCCTCCTTATCCCCTTCTCTCCCCTCTTGGAATTTCCTGTCTCTGCCTCCTCAGTGTTGGGATTACAGCACATGCCTGGCATTTTTATGTGGGTATTGAGTGTCTAAACTCAGGATCTCAGGATTATGCAATAAGTACTCTACTCACTAAGCTATCCCCTCATTCCCTCTCCCCCATTCTGACCCTTTGCATCTGGAATAAGATTCAATGTGATGGAAAAGATGGAAATATGTTAGTTTCAGATGTAGAAATATGTTAGTTTCAGATGTAGAGGATTTCATCCAAAGTGTGAGTATTAGGTAAGGTAATCAAGCTTTGGCTAGGGGCCCTACAGAAAGCATTGCTGGAGTCGCATTCATATGTGTGTGTGTGTTTGTGGATGTATGTATATGTATGTGCATGTGTATGCAAAGGCATGTATATGTACATGTATATGTACATGTATTTCTGGCCTTTCTAAAGAACTGAGTTTTACTACTTCCTTAATGTCTAGAGTTGATAGAATGTGGGTTTATGCCCAAATGGTTACACTGGGTAAGTCCCTCAGCTGTTTCTGAGCATTTTGAAAAAGGCTGTGGTTATAATAACCCCCCAGGTTCCATATTCTCATGGTGTTTCTGGCTCAGTGTGGAATAACCAGGGATGATGGCCTGCCTCCTCGGCCACCTGGGTGTTGGCTGGTGCTGACCTGACTTCCGCTCCAGATGGGGACACTTCTCCCCTCATGTCCACAGGGTAGGGTTGCTGGGTTTTTGGCCTTGTCTACAGGTCCTGGAAGCCCAGGTGGACCTGCTTGAGTCTATAAAACCAAATAGCCCCTGCCCTGCATCCTGGCTGCTCAAAACCACCACTAGCTCCCTCCCTTTTCCTGGGGCAGTTCACAGTGCTGGCATGAAGCTAGTTATCTATGGATTTGAACCTGGGCCCAGAAGACTCCCAATCTCTAAGATCATGCCTCATTCCTTCCATTATCCTATCCTTTTCATATCCGTTCAGCAAAAGCCCTCTTGTATGTTTCCTAAAAGGTTACCTTCATTGTTTCAGGAAGATAATAACTGAACAGTCCTTGGAAACACCTTGGTAAAACTTTCTAGAAATGACAATTCATCCCTCAGTGTGAATGAAGCCAATGTTTGGAGTTGTCTGAAAGCCGACCTTCCCAGCCGCTATTGTCTACTTTGTCATTCATTTCTTTCCTCTTTTGGCTCCTTTGGTTTGTCCCCTTACTTTCCAAGTTATGAATTTAGTTCCTTTTCTCTCTCTGCTAAGTCCCAGACCCACTGAGTACTGTGGATATATACTAATTCAATACATATTTCCTTGACTTTTATTGTGTCCTAGTTACGGCTGCCAGACTACACAGTTTGCCCCTTTGTAAGAGACCTCATAAATTCATCTCGCTAGTGTGACTTGTGTGCAATGGCCCATGGCTGGTAGCTTCCCCAAGAGAAACAAACATGGAGGAAGATCAGTGCATCTAGGCCTGTAAGGGCTGCTAAAGATTTGTCTTAATTCCAAATGGCATGAATAGAATCCATGTGGGCAGAGAATCGTAGGGACGCTACCATAAACCAGAAGTGGCGTGTGCACATACCCTTGACAGGATTCCAGAGAGAAATCATAAATGAATGTTTATTGTTAATCCCCCTTACCAGGATCGTTTTAATTAAAGTCTTAAATTAAAGGGATTTGGAGGGTTTTCAGCCTAACATCTGACCTAATGTTTCTTCAGTTTCTTCGCAGGGCCATGAAATTCTTCATGCCCTGTTATATTTGTTTTCTTGAAGCTTTCTACACAGGGCTTTCATTGAGGAGAGGAAATGAAGAAAGAAACAGGGTTCCAAGTACCCTAACTAACCCCACCCAAAGGGAAGCACTTCGTGAATGCAGAAAGTTTCCTGGGGGTTGGAAAGAGAGCCACGATTTAGATGACATGAGGCTCAAGGCACACCATGGTGTTAACGGAACCTCAAAGGAGGGAATATGAATTGGCTGAAACATCTTTTCTGAATATATCCCATTTTTCCTGTTCAACGTGTCTCAAGTGGAATCAAATGTAATCTTGGACCAGCAACAGTGCCTCACTTGAGCATTTTCCCCTCTGCCCATCACTGAGCGAAGTTGAAAAATCACCTAGGGGAGAAAGGTTATTAGAAAGAATGGGCAAGTATCATATCAAGTTTGGCCCAAACTTCATGATTTTTGTACTTTCAACTTGAATTTAAATCTTTGGTGGGGGGGAACTCACGTTTGTTTTTTTTGTTTTTTTTTTTTTTCTCCTCTCTTGGCAAACCACAACATCCTATTTGTAAGAAAGAAGCTTTAAGAAAGACTTCTTGGCCATCAAATAGCTGTTAGAAAACAACATTTTGATGAATTAAGTGTAAATGAATCAGAAACATGTGGATTACATTTACCTCAAAGTGCATTGGGTTTGAAGGGAAAGGAGGGATAAGCTTAGGCAGAGTCACACTCAGGTTTCTTGCTGATCCTTAAATAGGTTTGGGGGAGTCATCAGCTGCCAGTAGCAGAGGATGTGGCTGGTCCTATGTGAATTATTGTCCTTGTCACAATTATTCGACATGTGTGTGTGTGCACGTGCATGTATGTATTAGATACTTAGGAGGGGTTTTTCTTTATTATACTGGTTTCTTAGACAATTCCTATGAAGCGTACTTCCCAGAACCTTGGAATATTAATAACACTGAGTTCAGATACAGAATTTATCCTTGCTGTTCTATGCAATGGTGCTTTGCTCTCCAAATGGAGAAGATTAGAATGGGGAAGGAAGTCTGTTTGTTGCTGTCTCAGTGTCTTTACTCATAGCTGTGACCTGATAGGAAGGAAAGAGGTGACTTCAGTGTACCATTCCAGGGGGTTACAGCCTGTCACAGCGGGGAAGGCTTTGAAGCAGTTGGTCAGGAAGCAGAGGATGAACAGGAAATGGGGCCGGGATATAAAAACCTCAAGATCACCCGCAGTGACACACTTCCTCCAGCAAGTTTCTCCTTCTAAAGGTTCCACAACCTTCCCAAACAGCATCACCAGATCAGGACCAAGTGTTCAAGCTATAAGCCTGTTGGGAGGAGGGGGAGCATTTCACATTCACAACAATTGCTTAAAATGACATTCATTTGAGCTATGATAGGAGACCATCCAACATTAATAGGATCTGTCTTCTAGGATACAAGAAGCTTGGTGACTTCCCAAAGTAAGTATGGAAGTTAAAGGGTATCTGAGACAAAACGGACACATTGATGGAAATGTCAAGTGATGCCCTGGTAATTGTAATAAATGGTCTTTTTTTAAAAAATAAAAAAAAGACTGGACACACAGGACCTCTAGCCAGTGAAAATGAACTCCAAATACATGTGCCACTTTGTGCATCTGGCTTTAAGTGGATATTAGGCAATCAAACCAGAGTTGCTAGGCTTCGTAGGGAAACACTCTAACCTCTGAGGCATCCCTCCAGCCTCTCTATATATTTTTTTAAATTAATTAATTAATTTATTTCAGAGTGACAGACACAGAGAGAAAGACAGATAGAGGGAGAGAGAGAATGGGCGCGCCAGGGCTTCCAGCCTCTGCAAACGAACTCCAGATGCGTGCGCCCCCTTGTGCATCTGGCTAACGTGGGACCTGGGGAACCGAGCCTCGAACCGGGGTCCTTAGGCTTCACAGGCAAGCGCTTAACTGCTAAGCCATCTCTCCAGCCCCCCTCCAGCCTCTAAATGGTCTTTCATATTCCTTCTTTTCTCCATCATCTACCTAACACTGTTGTGGTTTAAATGTGAAATGACTCCCATAGCTCATGTCTGAACACTTTGGTCTGCAGTAAACCAGTGCTGTTTTGGAAGGCTGTGGAATCTGGAAGAAGCGGGCCACTACAAAGAGATCTTGATTTTTTTAAAAAAATTTTTTGGTTCATTTTTATTTATTTATATGAGAGTGACAGAGAGAGAAAGAGGCAGATAGAGAGAGTGAGATTGAGAATGGGCGCGCCAGGGCTTCCAGCCACTGCAAATGAACTCCAGATGAGTGCATCCCCTTGTGCATCTGGCTAACGTGGGTCCTGGGGAATAGAGCCTCGAACCCGGGTCCTTAGGCTTCTCAGGCAAGCGCTTAACCGCTAAGCCATCTCTCCAGCCCAGATCTTGATTGTTTTATAGCTTAGCCCCACTTCCTATCTGCTCTTCACTTCCTGACTCTGGACACAGTATGAGCAGCCACCCCACACACTGCCTCTATGCCTTCCCCGCATGACAGACTATCCTTTCTCAAACCAAGTGGACCAAAATGAACCTATAGTTCCTTTTCCCTTCCTTCCTTTCTTCTTTCCCTCCCCTTCCTTTCCTTCCTTCCCTCCCTCCCTCCTTTCTTCCTTCCCCCCTCTCTGTTTCTTTCTTCCCTCCTTCTTTCCCTCCCTTCCCTCCCTCCTTCTTCCTTCCTTCCTTCCTTCTTTCCTTCCTTCCTGCCTGCCTTTGTCAGATGTTGTCACAGCAACAAGAAAATGACAATGGTACACACCCATTCATGTGAACCTTCCTGTAGCTCTGCTCTTACTGTTTCTGTCATTCAATGGAGAACATGCTCTTGACTTCGTCCCAGGCTGCACCCTCCACCCATGCTCGACACTTACAGGAACCACTGCCTCCCACATACGGCTATTGAGTACCTGATGCGCATCCACTCTGATCTGGAATGTGCTGTAAGAATAAAGTGCTTAGTATGAAAAGTGAATGTGAAATATCTCATTAATAATTATGTATATTGGGGCTGGAGAAATAGCTTAGCAGTTAAAAGAACTTGTTGGCAAACCCTGACAGCCCAGGTCTGATTCCCCAGTATATATATTAAGACTAAATGCACAAAGTAGCGCATATGTCTAGAGTTCGTTTACAGTGGCAGGAGGTCCTGGTAAGCCCATGATCATTCTGTCTCTGTCTGCCTCTTTCTCTGTGTCCCAATAAATAAATAAATCTAATAATAATAAATATGTATGTTAATTATACAGTATTGAAATTAAATTTGTTTCTTTCCTTTTACTCCCTATATTATAGTTATTAGGAAATTTAAAATCATATATATGGCTTGTTTTATGCTCAGTACCAAATGTTCCCCAGCATCTTGGGGGACATTACTATTCTTATAACCTCTTTTCTAATCATCTCATTTCTCGAACGTCATCTTACTACTCTTGCTTGGGTCATCAGTTAGCTTCCCCACTGAGCAAGTGGGCTGCTCCCTGCGCTGCTACCAGCCTGCTTGCCAGCCTGCTCCACTCGCCCAACCCCCTCTTGTCAGATGTTGGGTGCATCATTAGGAAATTGACTGCTTGATGCCATCCATACATTGATGTTTCCGGAATGTATTCCTCTTGGTTTTCATTTTCTTTCCAAATTTCAGACTGGCATAAGCAGTTATCTATCTGGTATCCCTGAGGTATCCCAGAGATGTTCCAAACATGCTCAAATCTATTTTCTTAGCTATTTCTTTTTTTTTTTTTTTTTTTTGGTTTTTCGAGGTAGGGTCTCACTCTGGCTCAGGCTGATCTGGAATTCACTATGTAGTCTCAGGGTAGCCTCGAACTCACGGCTACCTACCTCTGCCTCCCGAGTGCTGGGATTAAAGGCGTGCGCCACCACGCCCGGCTTTTCTTAGCTATTTCCATTTTAATACACAACTGCCCAAGCTAGATATGACTGGAGTCTTCCTTGAACCCTACCTCTGTCCCATAAATAACCCATGAGCAGGTCTACTGACTCTGTCTTGAAAGCATATGTCAAACACATCCAATTCCATTGGCATCAATTTAGCAGATAGAAGGGGGCACCAGAGGGGAGGCTGTAACAAGTATCAGGAGCCTCTCGTACTGTTTGGAGATGGCAAGTTGGTAGCTTGAATTCAGTACGTGTAAAGTCACGGGACTAGTTGAGCATGCTGAGGATGAACAGATAGAGAAAAGGAAAAAGAAGATGTAGCAAAGATGACTGGCATTGCTAGGCGAGTAGAGGGAGATGGACTGGTGAAAGGTCATGGGAAAGAATACCAACCGAGGTGAGAGGAAGATCAGGAGTGGGCAGGATTAGCTGGCTGGCCGGTGCCAGTGTTTCACGGAGAGAGCAAGCCTGAGCGGCGCTGAGAGGAGGGGGAAGGAGTGGAGAGATGGGCCAGTGGTTAAGTCCCTTGCTTGAATTGAATAGCCTGATGGCCCAGGTTTGATTTCCCAGCATCATTAAGCCACGTGTACAAAATGACACACGCATCTGCAGTTCGTGTGCAGTGCCAGGAGGCCCTGTTGCTCCCATACTAACTATCTCTCTCTCTCTCAATAAATAGAAGTATTTTTTCTTTTTAAGAGGAGGAAGATGAACAAAGAACATGTCTGTTGAATCAGACTTCATGAAAGTCTGTTGATAAATTCTAATAATGAAGGTTAGAGGGCTGGAGGGATGACTTAGTAGTTAAGGCACTTGCCTGCAAAGCCAGAGGTCCAAGGTTCGATTCCTCAGGATGCATGTAAGCCATATATACAAGGTGGCACATGCATCTGGAGTTCATTTGCAGTGGCTATAGGCCCTGGCATGCCCATTTTCTTTCTCTCTCTCTCTCTCTCTCTCTCTTCCTCTTCCTCTTACAAATAAATAAAAATGTTAGAGACAGTGGGGATGGAGTGATAAATTACTTACGTAGATAACATTTTTTAAGAATAGCAAAGATAGGAACATGAATCATGCAAAGTAATTTTTATAGATGGCTCTAATAACTACCTGTTTTGTTTGCTTGTTTGTATCAAGATAGGGTCTTGCTCGAATCCAGGCTGACTTGGAATTCACTGTGTAGTCTCAGGGTGCCCCAAAACCCATGCTAATCTTCCTACCTCTGCCTTCCGAGTGCTGGGAGTAAAGTCATGTGCCACCATGCCAGCTTTATTAACTAACCATTCTTATCACTGTGACAAAATACCAGACAAGAGCATCTTAAAAGAAAGAAGAGCAGGAGGCAGCTGGTCTCATTGCAGCTATAGTCAGGAAGCAGAGAGAGAGAGAGAGGAGAGAGAGAGAGGAGAGAGAGAGAGAGATGAGTGCTGGTGTTCACTTGGTTTCATCCCTTTCCCCTTTTGGTTCATACTGGAATTTCATTTTATGAGATGGTACCACCCACATTCAGGCTCACCCCCAGAGGTGTGTCTCCTAGGAGATTCCAAATCTAGTCAAATTGGCAATCAGCATTTGATCAACATTAGCCATCACAATAGGGAATGGTAGAGGTGAATTTGTGGATGGAAGGATCTAGAAAAAGGAAAGAGATGAGGGGAGAGGAATACACATCTGTCTTTTCCTTCATTCTCTCCTCTTCCCACCCCGAATACAGCTTGGGGAGGGTGCACACACTCCTTCAGATGAAAGGAGAGACACTTTGTGTTTCTCTTTATTTGGACCTTATTGCTCCCTAGACACATGCTTGCTGGAATTCCCCACAACTGAGCAGGACAGCTTTGGCTTGATAAAAGTACATTCCAAACCACTTGGCTCAGAACCTGCAAACAGTGCTTTGATCACAATATAAATAAATGCTCCTGTGGACCTCTGAGGTTAACCCATGACAACAGGGCAATTAAATTTAGGGACAGTTTGGAAGATAAAAAACAGCAAGTCCGTCATAACTGGGTCAGAAAACTGAACCATGATGGATTTCCATAATTCCCTCCATGTTCACAGAGTTGCATCTGGTGACCGGAGGCAGGATGGTGTTGGCTGCTCAGCGGTGTCAGATATGTGAGGGAGAGATTATTATTACTATTTTTAATAAACGAGTCACTTCTGAAGTATTGACCTTTACTTGCTTTCTTCCCCTTTTGCTCTCGCTCTCAAGAAGGTCCTTCGCCAGCTAGTCATACCTCATGTCAGGAAGGAAGATGAGTTTCCAATCCGCCCTGCATTTTCTTGTTGCTCAAGGTCTCAGTTAGGAACTCAGGCTGTTTCCCCTTCTGGTATTCACCTACTTTTGATTTGTTTCACTCACCAAATGTCCCCTGGTGGGGTGTGTGTGTGTGTGTGTGTGTGTGTGTGTGTGTGTGTGTGTGTGTATCTATCTATCTACATATATATATATGTAGATAGATAGATACACATAGATATAGATATAGATATAGATATAGATATAGATATAGATATAGATATAGATATAGATAGATATATGTTTTTCGAGGTAGGGTTTCACTCTGGCCCAGGCTGACCTGGAATTAAATATGTATTCTCAGGGCGGCCTTGAACTCATGGCGATCCTCCTACCTTGGCTACCTGAGTGCTGGGATTAAAGGCATGTACCACCATGCCCAGCCTATGTGTGTGTGTGTGTGTGTGTGTGTGTGTGTGTGTGTGTGTGTATTTAAGAGAGAGAGAGAGAAAGAGGCAGAGCAAGAAAATGGGCATACTAGGGCCTCCAGCCACCGCAAATGAACAGCTTCATGCCATCTTGTGTATCTGGCTTTACGTGGGTCCTGGGGCATCAGACCTTGATCTGTTGGCTTTGCAGGCAAGCACCTTAACTGCAGAGCCACCTCTTCACCCCCTTGCATAGGTTATCGAGCAATAAGATGCTCAGTGTGTTCTCTTCATCCTTGGAGCTGGGGTGAGGGTGGAGACCTCTAAGATTCTCAGGTTTTATTCTTAGTTTTGTCAGTTTTGTTTCCTGCTGTTTTCAAGCTCCCAGAGCATGTAGTCATTCCGCAGTGCCGCCTTCACAAATGTTTCCAAGCACCCACTCAGCCTGTACCTCTGTGCCAGGGGACTGTTGGACCATGTGTTCCCTGCCCCCCTGGGAACCGTGGGAGGGAGATGCGATTGCTGACACAGTCATTCTAGGAGCTCTCTTTCCCCACACCAAATTGCCCCGTCTCACTGATGACAGGCTCAATTTCTATCACGTTCCTTGATGGAGCTTGCAAAGACATCCAAGAAGGGGCGCTTCCTTCCAACCCGGAATCTTAACTGCCTCAAGATAGGTGCCGTTTGCCAACTCAGGAGCAGAATAGAGTTAATTTTGAGATTTTGAGGAAAAGCAAACACAAATATAATGGTGATCAGGAGAGCAACCGCAACTGTCTGAGCCATTTCTTTAATGGAGGAATTGGCTCATTAAGTCACTTACATTGCTCCATTTTCCACAAGAGGCTCAAGGAGCCGACTGTCTGGCGTGAAGGATGGGGTTTCAGATTTGTAATCAGCAGGTTGAGTTTGAGTTCCAGCTCTGATCTCCTGAGCTCCCTGACCCATCTCAGCGTGCAGGATTGAGGTGCTGTCAAACCTGCACCCTATCTACTTTGTGAAGCTGATGGAGGGATAAAAATGAGATTATCATAAACACAAGAGGACTTCTTTCCAGACTGATGCACCGTGTGCTTGGTATGATTGTAGAAACCAAAGTCAACAAGAGATAAAAATCTTTAATCTGAGAGGAATTTTTCTGCAGAGCTAGTTGGCAGACCACTTCTTTTTCTCATTTCTCCCTGTTTGTATCTCAGAGAATTAGCAACCAGATTGAAAGGAAAGACTGTTATTAGAATGTGGGCTGACTGGGTGACAGGGAGGTGCCAACCCAGGAATTTCTAGCAGTGTGGTTTCCAGGACCCTGATTTGCATACCTCCAACTGTCTAGCCTCCTTTTGAGCAAACATGCACCCAAATGGCACTTGGGTTTGCCAAGTGTCTTTGATTTTCAACTCAAGGCTCATTTGGGGAGGAATAAAGGCATTGACTCCCAACAGATAAACAGATGGTCAGCAGATGGCTCAGAATAGTGTTCAGGCATAGCAAAGGTCTTCTGGGAGATGGGCATCAGAGGTAAGTTCTCCAGCCAAGCAGTGCTCCATGCTGTCTCCAGTAGGCACTGCCCTGTATTCTATATGAACCAGCAATGACACAACTAGGCGGTGTTGTGGAATAGCCCAAGAAATTTCCCATTTGGAAATTAAATGGCTTACAGTGAGGCTGGGGAGATGGCTCAGCAGCTAAAGGTGCTTGCTCACAAAGGTTGATTTCTCCAGTGCCCAAGGAAAGCCAGATGTACAACATGGTACATGCATCTGGAGTTTGTTTTTAGTAACAAGAGGTCCTGGCATGCCCATTGTTTCTCTCTGATGCTCTCCCTCTCAAGTAAATAAATGAATAATAAGCAAACAAATAAATAAAGAGCCTACACACATGAATGCACAGTATATTTATATGTTTTAAAAATATATATATTTGGGCTGGAGAGATGGCTTAGCAGTTAAGCGCTTGCCTGTGAAGCCTAAGGACCCTGGTTCGAGGATTGATTCCCCAGGACCCACGTTTGCCAGATGCACAAGGGGGCACATATGTCTAGAGTTCGTTTATAGTGGCTGGAGGCCCTGGCATGCCCATTCTTTCGCTCTCTCTCTCTCTCTCTCACTCTCTCTCTATCTGCCTCTTTCTCTGTCTGTCATTCTCAAAATAAATAAATAAAAATAAACCAAAAAATTAAAATGTATATATCTATATCTATATCTATATCTATCTATCTATCTATCTATCTATCTATCTATCTATCTATATATATTTATTTATTTGGAAGCAGAGAGACAGACATGGGGGGGTGGAGAATGGGCACACCAGGGCCTTTAGCCACTGCAAACAAACTCCAGATGTATGCTCCACTTTGTGCATCTGGCTTTATTGGGTAGTGGGGAATTGAATCCTGATCATTAGGCTTTTGCAGGCAAGTGCCTTAACTGCTGGCCATCTCCCAAGCCTCTCTCTCTATATATATATATTTTGTTTTGATTTAAAATTTTCTAATCTTTTAATCAATTAGGGTGCCCTAATTGATCATTCACCACTATGTTTTTAAGAAGTGTTTCTGGGCAGGCGTGATGGCTTAGCAGTTAAGGTTTGCAATGGCAAGAGGCTCTGACATGTCCGTACTTACACTCTCTCCCTCTCCCTGCTTCAAAATAAAAGAGAAAATAAAATTCACAATAACCACTCCAGACTAAACTGCCTGTCACAGCATGAAATGTCTCCCACAGGCTCATTTTGAATGTTTGGTCCCAGATGGCGCTGCTATTTTGGGAGGTGGTGGAAACTCTTGAAAGTGGGTGACATTGGGGAAGTAGGGCACTAGAGGCATATCTCACTTCCAACCGTGCGGCGAGCACGCTGTTCCACACCCCCACCTGCCATGATTTCCTGCTTCCCCACAGGGCCAGGATCGATGCAGCGAATGGCTGTGGACTGACCTCTGAAACACACGCTAGCATCAGTGGTTGGAAATTTTATCTCAATCTCAAGGGACATAAAATAGAAAAAAAAAAAGTTCCTCCCTTACGTTGTTTGTTTTAGATCTCTTGTCACAGTAACAAGACATATCTGATGAACACACCCACTTTTAGTTTTCTTTTAAAAGCGATATTAGGTCCTTCTTAGAAAGAGAGACACAGAAATTAGGGGAGATGGTTGGTTGGGTTGGTAAAGTGCTTATCATGCCAGTATGAGGACCTGAGTGGGGGTCCTCAGTACCCTTTATGAGCAGGGCATGGTAGCACAGGTCTGTAATCCAGCACTGGGGAGGCTGAGACAGGAGGATTACAAGGGCTTACTAGCCCACTAGTTTAGCTGAATCAGTGAGCTCTAGGTTCAGTAAGAGACCCTATCTCAAAAAATAAGGTCGAGCATGACTGAGGAAGATACTGGACATTGACCTCTGACCTCCGTATTCATGCACACACACGTACGTGCACACCCCCATCCACACAAGCACCTACACACCTATGAACACCTACAGTCACATACATGCACATCACACACAAATACACATGCAGAAGTAAAAAGGATACAAGAGTCAGTACTAGGGCCTCAAAATAAATAGAAAACTCAAAGCATGAAGCCCGCTTCAGGTGCTTCCCTCTTTTCTGTCACTTGGGAAATGGTAAAATTTCCCATCACAGGGCTGGAGAGATGGCTTAGCAGTTAAGGTACTTGCCTGCAAAGCCTGAGGACCCATGTTTGACTCTCCAGATCCCACATAAGCCAGACACACAAAGTTGAGGCAAGCTCAAGGTCACACATGCCCACTAGGCGGTGCAAGCGTCTGGAGTTCTATTGCAGTGGCTGAGGCCCTGGGGTGCCAATTCACTCTCTGTCTCTGCCCCTCTTGCTCTCTCTAAAATAAAAAAAAATTTTAATCACAGAAATAATTAATTGTCTTCTTCCTCTTTTTCAAGCTCCCCCACATCTCGCCAGGCATGAGCTTGAGGACATAGTATCATGAATTCCCATTTTTTCATTTTCCAGACGCTCTGCTCCACAGTCATTTCTGGCAGGGTCACTCATGCTCCTGGCTGATCACAGCCTTCTGTGACCATGACACACCCTTTCCCCTAGCCTTGTCACTCACTCACTTGTTCTCCAGCAACGTTTCATAGATCGTGTTCTCATCAGAGAGGCACCACGCTGCCATGTGTCAACAGAAAAGACCTTGTTATTTCTCTTCCCATCCAAGAGGTGGACTAAAGTCATGCATATATCATAGGCATGCTCTCCCTGGGTCCACGTCTGATATCCTTCTTACCACTCTGATATGAGGGTGTACACAAAAGAGGAAGAGCTGAAAGTAAGAGCTCACTGGCCATTTCGATGGCCCTGTAATGTCCTCTCATCCAGCTCTTCTCTGGGTTGGACTGAAATTCAAACTTGTCTTGATGCCCTGTGACTTCAGAACCTTTCCTCCTGAGGAAGAAGGGACGAGAAGGTTGAAGAAATCACTTCAAGAAGAAAAGTCTCTGGACACTTCTACTACAGGCAACAAGAGTGGAAGTCTTGAGTCATGGGCTATGGTTCCCGACATGGCAATGATGGAAGGAGTAGCAATGACAGGCATTGAGGATAAAGCAATGTCACAAAACTGTCACCACAGCCCTATGCACCATTGGCTTTTGTGACTATTTCCAAACTGATTACCCATGCCTATTGATTAGGATGGGACTTGGACTTCTAACTCACTGCCTGTCGTGGTTAAGGCAGTCTTAGTGCCAGGATGGTGTTGGGCGTCAAAGGAAAGTGTTCATGCCCACCAAGGCTCAGCGAAGAAAGGGTGGAAGACTGGAAGATCCACAGAGTGTACCCTGAGGCACTGTCCCCCTCACAGAGACTGACTGGTATGTTCATGACTCTGCAGTGAACACCAATAACATCACTGGAAGAGAGCCCTCCATGGAATGGGGGCATAGGAGAAGGGATATAAGAGAATAACCTGGGCTGGAGGGATGCCTTAATGGTTAAAGTGCTTGCATGCAAAGCCAAAGGACCCGGGTTCAATTCCCCAGGACCCATTTTAGCCAGTTCCAAAGGGGGCACATGTGTCTGGAGTTTGTTTGCAGTGGCTGGAAGCCCTGACGTGCCCATTCTCTCTCTTTCTCTCTCTCTGTCTCTCTCTGACTCTAATAAATAAATAAATTAATTAAATGAAAAATAGTATAACCCAATGGGATTATGACATATGTGCAATATGTTCATACTGCAAAGTTCATAATAATAAAATCTTGGGGGCTGGAGAGGTGGCTTAGTGGTTAAGCACTTGCCTGTGAAGCCTAAGGACCCTGGTTTGAGGCTTGTTTCTCCAGGAAACATTAGCCAGATGCACAAGGGATTGCACGCATCTGGAGTTCATTTGCAATAGCCCGTGGCCCTGGTGTGCCCATTCTCTCTTTCTCTCTCTCTGTTGCTCTCAAATAAATAAATAAAAATAAACAACAACAACAAAAACTTGGGCTGGAGAGATTGCTTAGTGGTTAGGGTGCTTGCCTGCAGAGCTTAAGAACCTAGATTTGATCCCCTAGTACCCAATCAGTTTACCACTAGCTCAAACAGCCAGAAGGGACACCAAGAATGTAGCAGTTGGGCTGGAGAGATGGCTTGTACAGTTAAGACACTTGCCTGCAAAGCCAAAAGACCCAGGTTCAATTCCCCAGAGCCCACATAAACCAGATAAGGTAGCGCATGCATCTGGTTCATTTGCAGATGCTGGGACAAACACCCAACCAGAAGAAGATTATGGGAGAAAAAGATGTATTTAAGGGTTACAGTTTTTTTTTTAACATCTAAAAAATGTTTATGTAGGGCTGGAGAGATAGCTTAACAGTTAAGACACTTGCCTAGAAAGCCAAAGGACCTCAGTTTGATTCCCCAGTACCCACATAAGCTAGATGCACAAGGTGGCACATGCACTTGGAGTTCATTTGCAGTGGCTGGAAGCCCTAGTGTGCCCATTCTTTCTCTCTCTCTCTCTATCTCAAATAAATATAAATAAAATATTTTTAAAAAATTAGCTGGGTGTGGCGGCACATGCCTTTAATCACAGCACTTGGGAGGCAGAGGTAGGAGAATTGCTATGAGTTCAAGGCTACCCTGAGACTACATAATGAATTCCAGGTCAGCCTGGGCTAGAGCAAGACCCTACCTTGAAAAACCAAAAAAGTTTTTAAAAAAGTATTTATTTGCAAAGAGAGAGAGAGAAAAAAAAAAAAGACAAAGAAAGAAAGAGAGAGAGAGATTGAGACTGGATGTGTTAGGGCCTCTAGCCACTGCAAATGAATTCCAGATGTATGCAACACTTTGTGCATTTGGCTTTACTTGGGTATTGGGGAATCAAACTCAGGTTATTAGGCATTGTAGGAAAGCGCCTTAACCACTGAGCCATCTCTCCAGGCCCCAGGCTTGCGGTTTGGAGGGGAAGCTTCATCATGGAGCAGGAAGCTGGCTCACTTCATTATTCATTCTCAGCAGAGAACAACAGCTGTCTCTGAACACACATTAGGGCTAGACGCAGTGACTTGTCTATTCCCACAGGCTTTCACCCGCCCAGGACAAAGTAGAAAGCTTAAGTGCAAACACTTAAGGCCATGGGGGGCCATTTGCACACAAAGCACCACCAACAGTAACAGATGTAACAGATCTTTAACAGATGCCACAGCTAACCAGCATGGACACCCTTAGCAATCCAAATAGAGGCTGACTGTAAGCCAATGTCATGGCCATGGTAGTGCCAGCCAGGTAGAGGCAGCCCAGGCTGCCCAGGTAGAAACTTGGAGTCAAGAATTCCAGCAAGAGCCAGGCGTGGTGGTGCACGCCTTTAATCCCAGCACTTGGGAGGCAGAGGTAAGAGGATCACTGTGAGTTCGAGGCCATCCAGAGACTGCATAGTGAATTCCAGGTCAGCCTGGGCTAGACTGAGACCCTACTGCAAAAAAAAACAAACAAACCAAAACAAAACGAAAAAAGAACAAAACAAAACAAAAAATCCATCAAGAGCCATGTACCAGGAAGAATTTCCGAATTTCTTACTCCTTTATACATATATTTTTATTTAGTTGCAAAGACAGAGAGAGAGAGAATATGAGAGAATGAGAGTGACCATGCAATAGCCTAGTATCACTGCAAATGAACTGCAAACACATGTGCCACTTTGTGCATCTGGCTTTACATGGGTGTTGGGGAATTGAACCTAAGCCATCAGGCTTTGTAAGCAAAGTGTCTTTAACCTCTGAGCCACATTCCCAGCCTTCTGCAAGGCAAGCCTGGATTTCTTAGGACACTGCATGGCATATACAAAGAAGCAGCGTCATGGCCACTGGCCACTGCTTTCTGTCGCAGGCTCCCCAGCAAATGTCCAGGTAGCTTGGAGGCAGCAAGATATACACTAACCGTGTGCTTGAATTCCCTGAAGGCTGGTCTGCCGACTCTCCCATGTCACGTGTGTGTTCACTGGGCGCTCCTTGCTGGCTGGTAAAGAGAGCTGCACCCAGGCGGAGCTAGGGGCTGGCAAAGGCATTATTCATTGTACTGTGAGTGACATGAAATCCACTGTTTGACAGCTAGCCCACATAGCTGTGGTGATGCAAAAGGCTTGCTTTTAGATGGTGCATTCCTCTGCTGTGCATGGATTAAAATATGGCTTTGAAAAGGCTTTTCTTTCTCTCTTTCAAATTTAATATGAAAGCATACGAGCAAGAACATGGCACCAATTAGCTGTTGCCATGAACTTTATGAACAGTTTGCTAGAAACCGCATTAATGACCCCACAGCTCATGCTGAGATCAGTTTTGCTGTATTATTTTTTTTCTCCCCTATCCCACACCTCCTTTCCTCTTAAAATCCAGGCCTAAAGCTACAGGATGGTGTCAGGTGGGTGGCCCTAATGGCCTAGATTATTTTCTAGGACATATAGCCAAGTTTATCTCCAATTTGGCTTGTGTACTGATCTGCTGTAGCCATGTCTACCTGGAGGCCTTAGCAGCTACCGGGTTGGGGGTTAATCAACCTTAACTTCTGATAGAGGGTGAGAAAGTACCCACGGACAGGCAAGGCAGATGGCTCAATGATTAAAGCCTGAGGGTCCAGGTTCAATTCCCCAGTACCCACATAAAGTGGCACATGCATCTGCAGTTTGTTTGCAGTGGCAAGAGACTTTGGCATGTTCATTATCCCTGTTTTTTTTTTCCCATTTCTCCCATCTCTCTTTTCTCTCAAACAAATAAATAAAAGAGACCTTGGCATGCCCATTATCCCTGTTTCTCTCTCTCTTATTTCTGTTTTCTTTCAAATAAATAAATAAAATTTTAAGCTAGGCATATTGGTACATGTCTTGCAGAGGTAGGGGGATCGCTGTGAGTTCAAGGCCAGCCTGAAACTACATCATGGATTCCATGTCAGCCTGGGCTACAGCGAGACTCTACCTGAAAAGAACAAAGCCATGACAATCAAATTTTAAATAAAAGAGACTTTAGAGAAATTGCTGCTAGAGAAGAAAAAAATATCACACATGTGGTTGCTTAACTGTAGCCATGAGAGCTAAAATAAAAGGTTAGCATTTGTAAGGGGAACAAAGGATTATTCATTAATAAGCTCCATCAATTCTCAGAAAGCATGAAGATGGTTTCAAAGTATTTTATCAGAAGCCAAGAGTAAGAGGGTGGGTATTGGACAAAGGGACAGATTGTGGAAGCAAGCCTCGTCCCCAGCTTCCTGAGAGCATGTGCCAAAGCCAATTGCATTCTGGACAGAGTGGTGCATGCCTGTAACCCCAGGGCTAGGGAGGCAGAGGCAGGAGGACTCAGGAGTTGAAAACCATCCTCAGCTAAACCATGAGTTTGAGGCTAGTCTGGGCTATGTGAGAACATTTATCAATGAATGAATGAATAAATGAATGAATACATACCTTCCTGCATATATGCATAAGGTTTCAAGTGTTGTGTCAGAGACAAAGGTAACTTGGTTGCCATATCATGAAGCCTGATCCATTCGTGATGGAAGCACCTGTCAACACCAAGTTAAGGAGAATCAGCATGCAGGAAAGATACATGCAGCATACAAGCAAGGAACATGAAATTCCTCAGTCTTCTTTAAGAAAACAAAACAACAACAACAAGATAACCCTTGGTTAGAGTGTGGCTTCACTCGGGATGCTTTTTCTACAAAATGGGTCATTAGCAATTAGGAACCTTGGAGGTAAATTGCAGCCACCTCTGAAACTAGACCCTAGGTCAGATCCTCTGTGGATCAAAGAAAAAAAAGTCACAGTTCCAGGTCAGGAGCACTGGCTTCATGTGCGGGAAGCTCTTCGACTTCTTCTTTTAAAAAATATTTTATTATTTATTTATTTGACAGAGAAAGAGAGGGAGAGCGAGAGAGGAGCGAGAATGGGTGCATCAGGGCCTCTAGCCACTGCAAACGAACTCCAGACACATGCATCCCTTGTGCATCTGCCTGATGTGGGTCCCGGGGAATCAAACTTGGGTCCTTTGGCTTTGCAGGCAAGTGCTTTAACTGCTAAGCCATCCCTCCAGCTCCCTCTTTGATTTCTGACTCAAGCAGAAATTCAGGTTGGAGGTAAATGAGCAGCTGAGGATCAACGCTAATGTGGCACTCCAGGAGGCCATTTCTCCCTAGCATATGCAAAATCATAGCAATTGATAGTGGCTGATTTCTGAAGTGTCCACCAAGTAGAATCTTTTTTCAAAATTTATTTTGTGTTATTAGAGAGAGAGGGTGAGAGAGGCAGATAGAGACGAGAATGGATGTACCAAGGCCTCTAGCTGCTGCAAACAAATTCCAGATGCATGTGGCACCTTGTGCATCTGGCTTACTTGGGTCCTGGGGAATCAAACCTGAGTCCTTTGGCTTTGCAGGCAAGTGCCTTAACTGTTTAGCCACCTCTCCAGCCCAGAATCTTTTTAAAAATATTTTTATTTACTTATTTGAAAGAAGGAGAGAAAAGAGATTATGGGTACACCAGGGCCTCCTAGCCACATGTGCCACCTCGTACATCTGGCTTTCCAGGGGTACTGGGGAATTGAACCTGAGCTCTTTGGCTTTGCAGGCAAGTGCCTTGACCACTGAACCATCTCTCCAGCCTCCGAGCAGAATCTTTTTAACTGGTAAGTAGAAACGTCAGGATAATAAATCCACACTCTCCCTGGCATCTCGGGCCCATCTGATTCCTGGCTGTTTGAATGATGGCACCATCAACTATCCTCTGATGGTCACCTGATAAAATGGCCTGTTTCTTGACATCCCCTGATGAAAACATCATGTTTTTATTTATCTCAGACAGGAATATTTCAGTAATAGAGAACAAGGCTCCATAAACTTTGATCATGGAAAACATTCCTCATTGAAATGTTGTTGTTTGGATGTGGGCTCAGCTTTACTAGAGTGCGCTGTCTCGTAAAGCTTCCGAGGCCTCCACAGAACGCTGTCCTCTTGGCAGAGGCAATGGTAAACATATGTGTCAGAGGGAAAGCTGGGTCATTGGTTTAAATGCAATCAATGCAATTTAGATGCACATGTGATTTAAAATGTAAGTCACCCTATGCCGCCTCTCAAATAAGGCAAAGGCAAAGTTAGTGTTGATTGAAAAATAATTTACAGCAGCGTGGTAGCGCACGTCTTTAATTCCAGTATTCAGGAGGTAGAGGTAGGAGGATCACTGTGAGTTCGAGGCCACCCTCAGACTATATTGTGAATTACAGGTCAGCCTGGGCTAGAGTGAGACCCTACCTCACAGAAAACAAACAAGCAAACAAAAAAGTAGTGAAGAAAATAAAAACTAACTTGTGTACATAAGATCTTATTTAAAAAAAACCACACGCATGCACGCACACACACGCATTCTATTAGTCAAATCCTCATAAAATTTCTCTTTGGGGCCTCCAGAATTTGAGTGACATGGAGAGTCATGAAAATAATAAGAGTTAGGAATGAGCAACTGTGAGGGAAAGCTGGATTAGGCATCGTTTAACCTGGAGAAGACAAGGACCCGGCTGATTTAATAATGGCCTCCCCCTTTATGGAGAAGAGGGTGTCCAGCTGTTTCTCATTTCTGGTGAAGACAGGAAAAAAACGGGAGGGTAGAATTGCATCAGGGTTGGTGAGGGTGAGAGGTGAAGCAGGTCTTGGTTGACAAGAGTTGCCAGGCTGGAATGAACCACCAGAAAGAATTAGGAAATCTGCGTCTTTGGAATTCTTAAGTTAAAGGGATCAGCCATGGAATGGTTTTCTTATCTGCCTGCTAGCCAGCAGAGGGACAGCGGATCCATGGGGCCCAGTCGCCTGGTGCCCCCGTGTTCCTCTGAGCCAGGACTATTGCCTGTGGCAGAGGAGCCAGGGTCCAGGCCAGGGGCTGCCTGTGCTGGGTAAGCTGACACTTCTCGCTCCTCTCCCCTCCAAAGGCTCCAGAGTCATTTAGAATCTTTCTGACTGCCAACTGCCACTTTGAAAGAGGGAAAAGTATTCTAAACAAATCTGTGCAGGACGGGCCGGCGGAGCAATGCGTATGCAGTGCTTAGAATACCCGGTCATCAGACACCTCCCGGGGACCAGGGAGAATTGTGAACACAGCAGGATGCTCATGGAAAAGACAGGCTGGACCAGGAAGATTTGGATATTACACCACTCTCCACTCCTCCTTATGAAACAGATTTTGGACAAAGAAGTGAAATGTGCCTGAGGCTCACCCCCACCCTTCCCTCAGTTTTCTTTTTGTCTTGAATCCTTCCAAGCTCTGCTTTTTTTTTTTTTTTTTAACTTGGAAACAAAATATTTAAAGTATGACAATTGGCTCTTATAGGATGCTGAGAGGCAATCCTCTTTTTTTTTTAAATGTTAAAATATAAAAGCCTAGTGTATTGCTTTACTTATAAAATGATATTCTGCCTTGTGTCTGTTTTAAATATATTTCTTTAGGTGATGAAACATTCTAAGGAACAGAGCTGTATGTGAAGAGATTTGTGTGGAAAGGAGGATTTTAACATCGCCCCGTTCCCCCCCCACCACCACCATATTTCTTAACATTCCCACAAGTGCCTGAACCCCCTACTTCAAAAGGATGCACATGTACCTCAGGGAGGCTCTGACTTCCCCAACAGGCTTGGTTTCCCTACCATGGTTTATCTGGAAATGTCTTCTTTCCATACTGCTACCTCCGGAGTCACGCCTCATTGTGAGTGACGATTACTGCTCTCTGGACATGCGGACCTTGTTGAGAATCGGGGTATATTTTGATGCCTGGAATCCGGGCTCTGCCACATGTTTGGATTAACAACCAGTTAAACCTTGCTAAAGCAATATTTTTCTATGCAGTTAGTTTTTATACTAAACAAGGTTTGTAGTAATTGGATGCCCTACTTGAGCAAAACTGTTTACCAGAAAATAAATCACTCCTGGCATTAAGAAAACACAAACCCAGGCATTGGCCAGCGCAGCACCGTCCCGTTCATTTCTCATAAACTTAGCCCCAAACATGTGCGCACTCATCTATGGTGACTGGTGCTTTGAATTGTGGTCTCTTTATTTCCATGCCCATTATAATGCTTACCTAAACATTTCCCTCTGTTTAGCTGCGGTGCTTCTGGTAATGACTTCGAGTTGGCTGCTGGGAAGTGTCGCCAGCCTTTACCAACCCCGATGGAAAAAGAGAAAGGGGGAAGGATGGGGGAATAAGGAAACAAAGATTGGGAGGGAGGAGGAAGAGCAGAAAAAAAAAGTGTGCTTTTTTTTCTTTTAATTTATTTATTTGAGAGCGACAGACACCAAGAGAAAGACAGAGAGAGAGAGAGAGAATGGGCGCACCAGGGCTTCCAGCCTCTGCAAACAAACTCCAGACACGTGCGCCTCCTTGTGCATTTGGCTAATGTGTGACCTGGGGAACCGAGCCTCGAACCGGGGTCCTGAGGCTTCAAAGGTAAGCGCTTAACCGCTAAGCCATCTCTCCAGCCCAAAAGTGTGCTTTTTTTTAAAAAGAAATATTTTTAAATATTTTATTTTTAGTTATTTATTTGAGAGGGATAGATAAAGGCAGATAAATAGAGACAGAATGGGCACACCAGGGCCTCTAGCCACTGCAAATGAACTCCATGCACACGTGCTCCATGTGCATCTGGTTTACTGGGGAATTGAACCTGTGTCTTTAGGCTTCTCAGGCAAGCACCTTAAGCACTAAGCCATCTCTCTAGCCCAGGAGCTTGCTTTTCTATGGCCAAAGTACATGATATTCTTGAAAGATATTACCTTCATGAAACCTATCACTCTGTGCAATGAACATGTACAAAAGAGGAACATCCTTTTTGTCATAACTGTCCACGTAATGACAGGGGATAAGAATTTGAAGCAACTTTGGAGTTCCAGGATGTGTGTGGGTGAGGTCTGTAGGAGCTGGGACTGCTCTGGCTAATACAGAAAGCAGAAATGAGGGGTACACGCTCAGGACTCCTATTGGCCTGTTTTCTGGACTAGCTTTCCCTCTGTCCTCCCTCCATAGTGTTATATCACTGAAGAGCTAAGGAAGCATTAGAAAAAGCAAGACACCGCAGGCCAGGATGTGTTAGAAAGAGAGCATGAAGAGCTGGAGACATGGCTCAGCAGTCTAGGCGCTTGCCTGCAGAGCCTAGTGACCCAGACCCGATTTCCCAGTGTGCACATAAAGCCAGACGCACAAAGTGGCACATGCATCTGGGGTTCATTTGCAGAGGCTGGAGGCCCTGGTGGGCCCATTCTCTCTCTCTCTCTCTGTCCTCATAAATAAATTAGTATTTTTTTAAGAGCACGGGACCGAGCTGGTGACTTCCGAATCAGCAAGTGCCAGGAAATAGAACCACATGTCAGTATGCAGTTGGGCCTCCCAAGAGTGGTTCTAAATAGTGCCAACTCAATTCTGACAGTTCTTTTTTTCTTCCTTCTTTCCTTTCTTCTTATTTTGTTCATTAGATCAAACCCATGGTCTCATGTATGCTACACAAGCACTGTATCACAGAGCCACTTCTCCAGCCCTTGCGGTTCTCTTTTTTATTATTACTTATTTATTTTTAAATATTTTATTTATTTGTGTGTGTGTGTGAGAGAGAGAGAGAGAGAGAGAGAGAGAGAGAGAGAGAGAGAGAGAATGGGTACACCAGGACCTCTAGCTACTACCAACAAAGTCCAAGCAAGTGTCTTAACTGCTAAGCCATCTTTCCAGCCCCCTCACCAGTTCTTTAAAGCTAGTCAGAGTCATGCTGGAAGAAGCCGTTGGTGATATAAAGGTTGGGACACTGCAGGAAAAATAGTCAAATGAGATGAAGTTGAAAGCCCTAGCCTGCCCAATTCGTTCTCTCTTTCTCTTCTCTCTCTCTTAAATAAATTAAATTAAATTAAAAATAAATAACTAAGGGCTGGAGGGATTGCTTAGTGGTTAAGGCATTTGCCTGAAAAGCCAAAGGACCCAGGTTCGATTCCCCAGGACCCCAGTTAGCCAGATGCACAAGGGGGTGCACGCATCTGGAGGAGTTTGTTTGCAGTGGCTGGAGGCCCTGGCACAACCTCTCTCTCTCTCCCTCTCCCTCTCTCTCTCTCTCTCTCTCTCTCTCCATTACATAAATAAATAAAAATTTAAAATAAAGCAATAAGTAAAAGAGGCCCCAGAACCCAGAGTATTAAGCACCCCCTTCCATCATGGGAGGACACAGCACAAGGCACCATATACATGACAGATGTTAAAGAGGGAAAACAAAAAGCAAAACCAAAAACAAACCATAGCTTTCACCTCAGAGGGGATGAGGTAGTTCATTCTCAAATATGAGTGACCATGGCCCCAGGCACACAGATTTAAAGTGACCCCAAATGCCATGTTCCAAAGTGGTGACAGTTTTATGAAGGATTTAAAAGTAACATGACAAACTAAATCATAAATAAGAAAAAAAAAAACACTTTTCCAATACATTGGTGGAAACATCAGGTTGGTGGATGATAGTGATGTGGGGAAATGTCCATCACAGGCCTCAGCTGTTATCAGATGACTTTCTCAGACTTTGGGTTGGTAGAAGCTAGTGGTCTATTCGTATATCAGAAATGATTCCCCTGATAAGCACAAGGATGTGAGGTCCAGCACACAAGTTGGGGAGCACATGGCTACTAAGGGAACTAGAGATAGCCCAAGAGAGTTTGGTATTGAACCTGGAACATTCCATCTCTCCACAATCACAGATCTAACTAGTGAGTCTTACTCGAAGTAGATTCAGCTGACTTGGTGGAACTTTAGTTCATAGAAAGCACGTCCCACCAGACACTGCGTATGTGGGTGCCTTGACTTTGGACTTACCCAGCTTCCAAGATTATAAGAAGTAAATTTCAATAGAAATTTGTAAGACATCTAGATTATTATTTTGTTGTGGCAGCATAAGATAGCCTTGGACATGATTTATTTATCCACAGTGCTCAAGCCAAAGCTAACAGCTCTAATCATTAACAATTGGATGTAAACCGGGCGTGGTGGTGCACACCTTTAATCCCAGCACATGGGAGGCAGAGGTAGGAGGATCACCGAGAGTTCAAGGATACCCTAAGACTACATAGTGAATTCCAGGTCAGCCTGAACTAGAGTGAGACCTAACCTCGAAAAAACGAAAAATAAAAAATGGATGCATCTGGGATCTAGGCTGTAGAGGTTGCTTAGCGGTTAAGGCACTTGCCTGCAAAGCCTAACGACTCAAGTTCGATTCCCTAGTACCCAGGTAAAGCCAGATGCACAAAGTGATCTATGCATCTGGTGTTTTTTTGCAGTGACTGGAATTCCTGGTGCATCTATTCTCTCTGTGTGTGTGTCTCTCTTCCACCTATCTTTATTTGCCTACAAATAAACACATCACAGAATTGAATGAATCTAATTGGCTTTTTTCACCAATAGGAAAGCCTGACTTAAGTCAATTCTGCTGAGAAACCACAAATACCATACAAAGGGAATTTTATCCCAAAAGTACTTTTAAATACCATAGAATTAGCCTCCTTGGTTGTTTTTGTTTGACCTGGCAGTTTGGGATATGTTTGGAGTGTTTGCTACTCATGTATATTTTTGACAATCAGGCCAAGTCTCTGGTTTTCGAGTCCAGAAAATGAGCTACAAACCATAGGCAGATTTAATCATTAATGGACTGGACTCATTTTTTTTTCTCCCTGGTAGACTTTACTCCTTTCTTGGTGCTCTGTCATTTGTCAGAGAGGCTGGGGTCACGAACTCAGGGGTTGCCACAGCTCACTTACTTCACTGACAAGCCATTCGCATGGATCCATGTGGCGCTCGCCCTTAGATCCTAATGCTGAAACCATTTCCTTAGACCTAATTTGACTAGGCTGGAGATACCTTGAGGGCTGGGTTGCGTTACTGAACCAACGGTAATCTCTATAGCATTTTTCTTGGCAATTCCTCGGTGATAGATACTCTTTGGGTAGAGGAACGCATGAATGGATGCAGGTCAGAGTGCATCATTTCACTGTCCATGTGCTCTTAGTGTTACTACCCCCAACCCCATTTGGCAGTGGTTATCAGGTCTTGACTGCATATGCTGTAGTTTGAGGGGCTGTAGAGGGAACTGTGCAGAGCTGTGCGGTCTTCGATGAGCTTACACATGACCCAAGGTGGAGCCACGGGTCTCAGCTATTCCTCTTCATCATGTCATGGATCCAGTTAGCCTGTAGGGTCCCATTATCTCTAGTGTCCCCTACCACTCCCCAGGGAGCATGTTAAACCCTCTGGGGTTCATACCTCTTCTCCCTGCAAGCCTTGGCTCCATTTTAGTGTCATCCAGGTTTCTTTCCCCGTGGCAGAATGCATAAGCTAGTCAGTCTGTAAGGAGGAAGGGTTTATTTTGTTCACAGCATCAGAGGTTTCCACTCAGGGTTGTTAGGCCTTCTTGTTTGGGGGCCTGTGGAAAGATATCACTTCCTAGTGGTGGAAGATTTTCAACGTGTGACTGAGAAGTAAGGAGGAAGGGAGGGAGGGAGAAAAAGGAGAGGTATGGCGAGAAGGAGAGAGATTAAAGTATACCCTTGATGATCTAATTGTCTCCCACTAAGCTCCACCCCTTAACTGTTCACTGCCTCTCAATAGCCCCACAGTCTGGGGATCTGTGCTTTAACACATGGGACTTTAAAACTTAAAAAAAAATTATTTAAAAAATTATTTATTTATTTGAGGGGGGGCAGATAAAGAAAGAGATAGAGAAAATGGCACACAAGCACCTCTAACCACTGCAAACGAGCTCCAGATGCATGTACAGCCTTATGAATTTGGCTTTATGTGGGTACTAGGGAATTGAACCTGGGTCCTTTGGCTTTGCCTGCAAGTACCTTAATGCTAAGCCATCTCTCCAGCTCTAACAGAGAGGTCTTTGAGGGACAAAACCCCAAATCACAATAACACACTCCCTTCCTTATTTCCTATGTGGAGTACTTGGTGGGACCACTGTGGCTTGACAGGTGGGTTTCTTGACTTATTCAATGATTCCTGAATACTACTGAAGGACAATCATAGAGAAGTCACAATTTAAAAAAAAATATTTTTTTAAATTTTATTTATTTGAGAGAGAGAGAGAGAGAGAGGCAGATAGAGAGAGAAAAGTCATACCATGGCCTTCAGCCACTGCAAACAAACTTCAGATGCATGTGCTACCTTGTGCACCTGGTTTACATGGATCCTGGGGAATTGAACCTGAGTTCTTTGGCTTTGCAGACAGACCCATTGTTAGAGGTCAGAGGTCAGTCTTTTTCATTGACTATTCTTCTGGGATGTGAGAGATGATGGGCTTTGATTAATTCTAGATGAGTTACCCTAAGACAGAGGGGCTGCTGTTAGTTTGTAAAGTTTTTTCAAAAGTCTCCTTTGTTTGCCAAAGCAGTGTGATTTTTGGGTAAATGCATCATAAAAATTTCAAAGTAAACAAAACTATATGAAAAGATATAAATAGCATTTAGTGGCATGACTTTGTTAAACCCTATTTTTATTATAATCACCCCTTTTTAGACTCGTGTTCTTGGGCTGCAAAGATTGCTTAATGGTTAAGATGTTGGCCTGCAAAGCCTAAGGACCCAGGTTTGGTTCCCAAGTACCCACATAAGTCAGATGCACAAGGTGGCGTATGTGTTTGGAGTTCATTTGCAGTGGCTAGAGGCCCAGGCGTGCCCCTTCTCTCTCTTTCTCTATTGCCTCTCTCTCTCTGTCTCTCTCTCTCTCTCTCTCTCTCAAAACAAAAAGAAAAAATAAACCAAAACAAAATAATAAAATAGTTAAGCCAGTGTTTTTTAAATCTGGCTTGAAATTCCACTGATTAATGCCATGTGAATTAGTGAATATGCAGTTGGTCTATAATAAATAAGTTCAGTGATGTAGGATAATATAGAAATTAAATGATGATGGTGAATGAGAAGACAACAGCATTGTCACTGGATTATTACTAATGATGGAGGAGGAGAAGACAATAGAGGAGGAAGAGAAGGAAAAGGAGGCAGAGGAGGAGGATGAAAGTAAAATTTATCCCTCATAGCACTACTTTAAAAGAGCTGCTTTTAATTTTCTGCAACGATTCTTCTAGATGTTTTTTCCCCCTCAAATAGGTAATACCTTGAAAATACAAATAGTTTTGGGAGGCTGAAGGGAAACTATTAATGACTCACTTGCTAGGAATACATTTAACTAATTGCTTTCAGAATTGGAAGTAACTTGAACAATGTTTTTTGACAAATTCTCAATCTGGGATGATATTATCCCCAGGGAATATTTGCTAATGTCTAGAGACATGTTTTCACAACTTAGGGGTACTTATGGCATCTAATATAGAGGCCAGGTAGACATTGGCCTCTATGTGCTAGGAAACACTGTAGAATGCCCAGGACACACCCCTACACATAACTGATGAGTTTTTGGATCCCTGTGGCTGTTACTTTTATATTGCTGTGACAAAATAGTTGATAGAAACAACTTTTAGAGAGATTTCAGTCCATCATGGAGGAAAAGGCATGTGGCAACAGGAGTGTGTTATGGTAGCTGTTCACATGGCTGTCAACCAGAAATAAAAGAGCTGGGCTGGAGAGATAGCTTGGTGGTTAAGGTGATTGCCTGCAAAGCCTAAGGATCCAGGTTCAATTCCCCAGTACCCACATAGGCCAGATGTATAAGGTAGTGCATTCATCTGGTGTTTGTTTGCAGTGGCTAGAGGCCCTGGTGCATCCACTGTCTCTCTATCTGCCTCTTTATCTCTTTCACTCTCTCTCTAATAAATAAATTTAAAAAAAGAAAGAAATGAAAGAGCATAGTCAGATCAGGAGTGGGTATGACCTGATGTTGCAGTTACCTTTTTGTTACTGGGACAAAACACCCAACATGAAACAGCTTATAGGAGGAAAGTTTATTTCTGCTTTTGTTTCAAAGGGAAGTTTCATGAAGGTGGGGAAATCATAGAAGGAGCAGACAGTTGGGTGTCAGATCTCCTCATCAGTAGACAGGAAGGAGAGATGATGAGTTCTGAACACCCAGTGGGATTAGACTAATAAATGTCAAGGCCTACCCCTAGTGATACACTGGGACACACCCCCTCCTAAATGGAGGTGGGGGTTAAATATGAGGCTTAATCACAAACGCAGGAGGTTGGGGGAGACACTTTGCATCCAAACTACCATACCTTGAAAGGCCCAACTGCAATGACTTACCTCTTCCAGCCAGGCCTTACCTCCTAAAGGATCCATAGCCTCCCAGCATTGAAAACATGAGTCTAAAGCCAGGCGTGGTGGACCATACCTTTAATCCCAGCACTGGGGAGGCAGAGGTAGGAGGAGCGCCATGAGTTTGAGGCCACCCTGAGGCTACATAGTGAATTCCAGGTCAGCCTGAGCCAGAGTGAGACCCTACCTCTAGAAACCAAAAAATATGTCTACAGAAGACATTTCAGATTCAAACTATTGCAGCCGTTCCCCATTCAGTGCATTAGTGCCGCAGCTGAGGAAACCTACCTTAGACAAACTCCTTTGTTTTTTAAAGAAGTCCAAAGAGGGGAGATATTTGCACAAGGTCACTTAGCTGACAGGAGAGAGGAGAGAACTTTTGCCTCCTACTGCTCTGTCCTGGGCTTTTTCTATCACACTGAGACAAAAGCAATCCTTGATAGTCAAAGGGGACTTGGGGAAATTCACTGAATGAAAGAAGGGTATTGAGAACTAGGAGAGGAAGAATCACGAATGCGTAGTGGAGATATTCTTTGAACAAATATCGCTCATCTAGGAATTTTTCCAGGGTGGTTCTATGGTGATTAACTCCTCCCTACTTGCACAGGATTATCCCAGTTTTAAAACTGAAAGAGTCATCTTTTGGAAATAGCTTCAGTTATGGGCAAATCAGAATGTGTAGTCCCCTCCCATAAGCAAACTCAAGCAAAACTATTATATGTAGAGTACAAACTGGTTTGGGGCACTGGAAGGAACTTGGTAAAGAGGGGAGGAATCCTTTGTGTACTGCTGCAGTCAGGTTCACATTGCTGGGACAAACACCCAATGAGAAGCAGCCTATGGGAAGAAAGGGGTTTATTCCAAGCTTACAAAATCGATGGTGGAAGATGTTGGATCCCTTCCAGAAATCCAAACAGGGAGATATCACCAAACAGCCAGAAAACACCAACAGCACGAATAGCCAGAGCCCCAATCTGTTCACAACACAATTTAGGGTTGGACTCTGGATCCACCCCCAAATGCACCTTAGGGCTGGCCTCCTGGATGTGTCCCCAGTGACATCCTCTTCTGCACTCACTGGAGTCTCAAGACTCTAGCCTCAGTGTATGAGGCCATAGATTCAAACTGCCACATGCACGTTTCTGTGACTGCCTGTGGAATTCGAACACAAGAGATGAATAATAGTGTTGTGTTTTTCTCCAAGGGTAAAACAAAAACTATTGCCATCTTCACCTGAGGTGCTCCAACTTCTCATAAGAGACTCTTGAGACTCCCATGGCAGGTGAAAGGTGAGGAGCTTCGTCGAACCCTCAGCCACCACCGTGCCAGCTGTATGCAGTGCTGCACTTGGTCGTGTGGTCTCAGGGGAGAGTGGGTATGTAGAGGGTCAAAGATCAAGGGGTGAGGAGCTCCATCTATGCAGCTTTGGGGTTGTCACAATCCATGTTGGGATGAGACCTCCTGGTGCTACATCTTCTCTGGGGTCTTCATGTTTCTGTAAGAAACTCCTCAACCGTGATGCATAAGGAAGTCCAAGAAACTTATTGGTTCACCAGGTTGAACTTTGGTGGAGTTGAATTTTAACCTGTTGTGGGTGCCCTGTCTGTGAAAACATTCACTGGTATTTCCCATGAAAAGATGGTTGCACACTCCAAATAGTTTAGGGAGTGTGATCCCAAGTAAACTGCCTTCTCTCAGCTGAGGTCATGGAAGAACTTTCACATCAAGAGTGGACATCCGGAGAAAGCTCTTTATAAAGGTGTCGGATGCCTCTGTGCCATTAACCTGGTGACAACTTTATGGGTACATGAAAGGGCGTGGAGTGTGGCATTTTGCAATGTACAAATGGTGTGGTTGGCATAGAGGCATAGCCAAAAGGTTCCTTGATCTTCATATAGTTCCAGCCTTTGTGTGGTGAGAAACAGTGCATTTTGGAGAATAAGGTAAAAATTGTTTGTATCTGAGAAAAATTAATGAAGCCTTCACTGAAGGAGTCCCTCAATTGTTTACCTGCCCACCAGCTCACTCACTCATCAAAGTGCCAGTCGCTACCACATGGTAGAACATGAAGTTAAATTGGAGTTCTTCCCTTGAAGTGTTTAGTTTGGGGGCCAGGAAGAAAAAAAGACACTGAAGAAAAATGGCCCACTGTTACTTTCAGAATGGAAATTACTCTTTCTTCATAAGAAGGGGAAGGGAACGGTGGCGGAATCCATTCCATGTTCACATCATTACAGAGGACGTTTAAAATCCCAGTGACTGTGTCTTTAGGCAGATAAAGCAAATGGACTTTATAGAGGCACCTGGGGTTTTCAGTGTATGGAAATTTTTACAAGAACATTTTAATTTAATAGAATTTCCATCTTGTTTAAAAGAAGAACATCCATGCACTGGAAACCATCAAGTAAAAAAGTGCCCCCGTATCTGGAGCTGAACATCGGGCAGCAGTTCGTGACCAGAAGCTTTCTTAGTGTGTTCCACATCTATTTGCATTTTTTAGTTAAATCTTGGAAGAGTGTCTGGTTTTCCACTGGAGGTCAAGTTCATAGGACTCCTACACAGAGGGAGTCTATTAGGGGGATTTTTTTTCTCTCAGTTGTTGCTTCTGACTCTTAACTGTGTCAAGCTGGTTTCTCTGCAGCTCGTAATGGCTCTCTGGGGCTTCCAGAATCCCATGTCACTGTGGCAGCTCATCCTTCCTGTATCTTCAGCTTCCAACAGGTGGTTTGTATGATTTACCAAAAGCTGAAGAAAATTATAGCTAGCAAGTAAGCAATAAACAACAGCAACTGGAGTTGGGGGGGGGGTAAGCAGGTATTATAGGGAAAGAGAGCAAAAAAATGTTAAGATCAGGAAATGGAGATACTGGAGACCAACCTTGGCCTCCTCCATACACTGAGAGCCGCCCTCATCATCAGGAGTGATTTGAGATACACCCCTCTCCAGGGCTTTGTTTTTAGTCTTTTTGCTTGTTTGTTTGTCTGTTTTGTTTTGAGGTAGGGTCTCACTCTAGCCCAGGCTTACCTGGAGTTCACTATGTAGTCTCAGGGTGGCCTCGAATTCACAGCGATCCTCCTACCTCTGCCTCCCGAGTGCTGGGATTAAAGGCATGTGTTGCCATGCCCAGCTTTTTTTTGTTTGTTTGTTTTTAGTTTTTAGTTTTTATTTATTTATTAGAGACACCGAGTGTGTGGGGGGAGAGAGAGATAGAGAATGGATGCGCCAGGGCCTCTAGCCACTGCAAAGAAACTCCAGATGCATGCACCACCATGTGCTTCTGGCTTACGTGGGACCTGGAGAATCTAACAAGGGTCCTTAGGCTTCACAGGCATGTGCCTTAACCGCTAAGCCATCTCTCCAGCCCTTGTTTTTAGTTTTTTTTTTTTTAAATTTCATTTATTAGTTTTCTTTTCAGTAAATACAGGCAGTTTGGTACCATTATTTAGGCTCATCTGTGATCTACCCCCTCCCATTAGACCCTCCTTGTTAATGAAAATGGGTCGTGCATTGTGGAGTTAGCCCCCAGTTATTGGTATGATAAATGTCTCTGCAAATCATGAACCCAACATGTAACTCTGACATTCTTTCCGCCCCCTCTTCCGCAAGATTTCCCTGAGCCATGTTGGGTTCATTTTTGGTCTGCTTCAGTGCTGAGGTGTTGGGGGCCTCTGAGGCTCTGGCTCTCTGATTTGGTAGGAGTTGATTTTTTCTCTGTGTTGGTCTCCTTCCCCTTTGTGCTGGTATCCGGTTCACAGGAAAACATCACCCTTGCTTATTTCACCAGTTGTCCTTAGTTTCAGTTGGGCCCCTTTTGAGGTATGTTGGGGCAGCTCTCTTCTTAGGATCTGCATCTATCTGGAAAAGAGAAGCAGATTCTCCAACGGAGAGTGAGTTAGCACCCGGAAAATTGAGATAACACTTACTTTTTTGATAGACAGTTTGATAGGTGCACCTACACCTGTTTTTAGTTTTTAATCAAAGGAAATAAAAGGATAGGGGAGCCAGGCATGGTGGCATATGCTTTTAATCCCAGCACTAGGGAGGTTGAGGTTGGAGGATCGCTGTGAGTTCTAGGCTCACCTAAACCTATTTAGTGAATTCCAGGTTAACCTGGGCTACAGTGAGACCCTGGTGGAGATGGCTTAGTCAGTAAAGTGTTTTGCAAGCATGAGGACATAAATTCAACCCCAGAACCCACAAAAAAATAATGCTGGGTATGATGGTGCATGGGGAGACAGACCCATACAGCTCACTGACTATTCTACCCTGATTGGAGAGATCTAGGCCAATGTGAGAATATGTGTTAACAAAGGTGGGAAGTGTTCCTGTGGATGACACTAGAGATTGTCCTCTGGTCTCTACACACACGTGCACAGGTGTGTACATGTGCATCTGAGTGCACACACACACACTTGGAGACAAATAGAAGATAAGGCTGGAAGAATCATTGTGGAAGCTTTTGAAAAGGAACTCTCTTGGTCCCCATTTCCAGAGATTCCAAATTAGTGGGAGTCTTTGAAGTCCTCAGAAGGCAACAGGAATTGAGAACCACTTTCTGGAAGAACTCCTGAGTCTTACAGAGGGAAGAAAGTTGAGTCACGGACACAGCAGGCAATTGACAGTGGTCCATAGGGCTGGATCACAGATGCGCCTGGCCCCCCAGCCTCCTGATCTTCACAGAATAAGTTCCCGTCTTAGAACCTTCCATGTGTCAATGGTCCGACCAGGCTTGCTGTGAATCCTAGAGAAGTCTCAAATCTTTCCCTAATGGCCTTTCTTGAAAACACTTCCCATGGTGCCTGGCATATAGTACCACGTAATAAATATTTGTTGAGTGAAAGAGGGTGATACACATTTAATTTTCTGTCCAGCTCCCACCAGAAGCATTAAAAGAACACGTCCTAAGGTGCTAACATGAAATGGAATGGCTTTCCCATGCAATCCCTTGTTTAGTATTTTTACCTTTTGTGACTCGGCCATGATTGCATAGATCATAGCCTTTGAGGGGATTTCCATTAAAGCAACGAAGTAGCACTTGGCTTTTCGGCTACAAATTCCTTCCCTTGTTAAAGGAGCTGAAACACTATCTTGAGTAGGATTGGCCATTTAAATCCTGCTGAATGGTTTTTCAATAGAAGTGATTGAAGGAAGCCATGTTTTATTTTTTTGGAGGAATTTGTTCCATTCTGTCTTGTGTTTCATTATAAACAGTGTTTTTCTTTTAGCGAAAATTATTCTTCATGCCATAAATGTGTGGTAAATGCCTTCCCGACTGTATTTCCACACAGACCACGGGTCTTTGCCAATGTTTCCGTACGTAGAGCCCCCGCTGATGGTGGCTGGGACTGAAATCCAATCTAACGTCCGTTCGTTCCTCATGTCCTGGAGTGAGACGAGCCTTCAAATCACCTTTGGTGGGTTAGCCTGAAATTAGCCCAGGGCCGCTGGTTCCTCTAATTTCCTAGGGTGCATGATGGTGGAACATTGAGCTCACCTCATGCTGCTCTGGGGGGTTAGGGCAGGGCCATTTCCTCATTTCACATTCTCCCACAGAGAGAGCACCCTGAACCATGCCTTCTCAACAGGGTGGTAATGTCCCCAAAGGACAAGAATTGATTCTTGGTTTAAAGGCTGTGTACCTTTTGGTGGTATAGTGGCTTGTTACCATGGTGTATGATGACTGAAGCATTAAATTTTCCTGACTAGCTGGGGTTTGCAGAAATTCATTGAGGGCCATCAAAATGAAGGCTGAGAATCATTGGTCTAACTGTAGTTATTTCTTAAAATATTTTTATTGGTTATTTATTTGCAAGGAGAGAGAGAGAGAGAGAGTGAGTTGGCTCACTAGGGCTTCCTGCCACTGCAAAAATGAACTCAGACAAAGACACGTGCTCGGCCTTGTGTATCTGGCTTTACATAGGTAATTGAACGCCGGGCTCTCACGTTTTGCAAGCAAGTGCCTTGAACTGTTGAGCCATTTATCCAGCCCCAAATGAAATTATTGACTGAATAAATCTAATCAAAGGCTGCTGAACAGCTGTGGGAGGCTTTTGCTCATCCCTCTCCCCCAACATTTTCTAAATAGGTGGATAACTCACACCAGTGAAGTGTCCTTGGCTCAGAGATTCAGTCAGTGGCTGCCACCTGTCTTTCTGTTCATCTGTTCTCTACATTTCCAAGGAACACTTTCATTTGAGATTATGAATAAGACCATAGGCATCAGGGACTTGGTCTTTTGCCTACTGAAGCGTGAAATAGGAGAACTGAATAGGCATGGCAGAGAGCAGAGCGACCGCCACCGTAGCAGCATCAAGGAGCGAAGCAATGTGATATAGCTGCCATGGGCTCCTGCTGGAGTACCACCACTTCTTTCTAAATATTTCATTTATTTATGTATGAGAGAGAGAGAGAGAATGGGTGCACCAGGGCCTCCAGCCACTGCAAAAGAACTCCAGACTCATGTCACCTTGTGTATCTGACTTTATGTGGATCCCATGGAATCAAACCTGGGTCCTTAGGCTTTTCAGGCAAAACTACTAAGCCATCTTTCCAGCCCTAACACTACTACTTAAAGTTTGTTGGCACCAAATGAGATCATAGATGTGGGCAAACACTATAAGTCAGTTACAAATGTTTGTATATGTTATTACCTCAATGACTGAAACATTTTTAATAACAGATTCCCGATGGAGGAATAGGACCTTCCCATTCCCAGGACAGTGCAAGATGGCTCTGGAACACTCTGTCCACATGACACTTCATAAGGACCACCTCTCCAGGGGGAGCTTAGACATGAGAACCTGATTGAGCAGTCATGTATCAGGAAGGGCTCACTTAACAATCTCTAATATATATATATATATATATATATATATATATATATATATATATATATACATATATAAAGCTGAATCTAAGTACTGCTGTTCTTTGGCACAAAGATACCCCCAAAATTAATTCATCCTTAGGGGATGCCCTGGAGGTCACTTCAGTTCCTCTGGATTCCCTGCCTCCATCTTTGAACCTCTGCCACTTTTTAAGGCTATCTTATTTTTTAAAATTTTCTCTTTATTTATCTTTTTTACTATGCAGAGTTAGAAAGAGGCAGGCCGGGGCTGCAGGGATGGCTTAGCAGTTAAGGCATTTGCCTGAAAAGCCAAAGGACCCAGGATTGATTCCCCAAAGACCCATGTTAGCCAGATGCATAAGGGGGCGCACATGTCTAGAGTTTGTTTGTGGCGGCTGGAGGCCCTGGTGCACCCATTCATTCTGTCTCTCTCTCTCTTCCTGTTTCTCTGTCAAATAACTATATAAGATCTTAAAAAAAAAGAAAAGAAAGAAAGAGGCAGACAGAAAAAGTATGGAAGTGCCAGAGCCTCCTGCCATTGCAGATGAACTCCAAACACATGTGCTACTTTGTGCATCTGGTATTGGGTAAACAAACCCAGGACAGCAGGCTTTGGTAGCAAGTGCCTTTAACCACTGAGCTATTTCCACAGCCTATTTTTTTAAGTTTATTTATTAGAGAGAGAATTTGGACACTCTAGAGACTCCTGCCACTGTAAAAGAAGTAAATTAACTCTAGACATATATGCCACTTTGTGTATCTGGCTTTATTTGGGTACTGGGGAAGTGAACCTGAACTATAGGGCTTTGCATACAAGTGCCTTTAAGTGCTGAGCGATCTCTCCAGCCCCTTTCTTTTCCATTGAATATGTTTCTACGTTTTGAGAAACTCCACCCCACCTGTAGGCATTTCCTCTTAGATCCCAATTTTCACTCTATAGCAATTTTCCCTGGAATCATATTTATTCACCGTGGAATAATAGACCCCCTGTGGGAAGTTATCAAGGGGCCAAGAAAAGCAAGGTCGTGGGGCATGCTATGGTAGTCTTTGAGTTTACAAGACCTTTATACTAACTCACTGGATGCTGGCATAATAAATCTGATCTTTGTTGAGTCCTCCACATCAGAGTAAGGAATAAATAATGCCCTATGCTTTCCAGTTTTCTGGGCTATTATTAAAACACACACACACACACACACACACACACACACACACACACACACATTTTGAGGACTTTACATGGGAGGAAACAAATTCTGCCCAATCTTCTGCGTGGTTGGTAGACTGTTTCTCTCATGTATGAAACAGAAATAATAATAATTATCTTTTCTAAGTTTTTTTGAATAAATAACAGGACAAGTAGCTAACTCAGTGGTTGGCACATAGTGGGTGCTAAATAAATACTAACTGTCATTATTATTGTTGTTGTCTTGCTATTTTCCATAGTAGCCACAGTCCTTGACACAGTGCTGAGTGTGTAATATATATTTTACTGATTACGTAATTCTGGACAATAAGGTGGTTCTGGCCTCTGTCATGTGTTTCACTATCCCAAATGTTTCTGTATGATTTGTTCAGGATGCAAGAAATCTGTTGAGGGAAATAAGTTAGAGAGAGGAAAAAAAAGAAGGCCCAGCAGCATAAGGGCTGTATCCAAGCACCGTAGTTTGAGCCAGGCAGTAATGAAAATTTTCCCACTGACTTCCCTAGACTGGCCCTCGGTGTTGCCTTGCAGTTTACCTAGTCAGGCTACGTGAGGCGTGTGATAAAACAGGACTCTGAATAGTGGCTTTCTTGAGGCAGCTCAGATAAAAATCTTGCCATTCAATTTTTTATTTACAATTTAGAAATCCTAGATTGGTTGACATTGGCTCAATACTCGAAACCAACTGATGGGAAGAAAAATCTGTTATTGATTTACTGGCTCCCCCCACCACACCAGCCCCGCCTCTCTTTCCTCTGAGCACTGACTAAGTTCTCTCCAAAACAAGTATTGGTGGACTGACCGTCTTTAGGGAACTGGTGAGGGAAGGGGTGGGGGTGGGGATTTGCATTTCATGGCTGGCTTTCTGGGTTGTGTCTCTTCTTCCAACACTCACTTTCTGGCAAGAGACCTCACCTTCACCCATCCCTACCTTTTCTGGGGAAAGCCTCCCCCAGCAGAAGGCACACACGTATCGTACGCCTTGACAGGAGCCAGCAGCTTGGTCTCTGTGCAGGCTGGGTTCTCGTAAAGCTCCTCTTCAACCTCCACAAGTCGCACGTTTGTTAGCAGATGCCTTCTCAGGACAACCTCCCACTTCTACAACACCATCCCTAACGAGGATGCACCTATGGGGTGCAGTGGTCCTATCAGGTAGGTAAGGGACACAGAGAATGGAAGATGGGTGTAAATCCTTAATGAAACTGCACAGGGGTACAACACCCTGCAGGCATCAGACCCAAGACTACCATAGTACACAGCCAAGGAAGGATAATAAGTAAATGAATAACATCCAGGAACCAGATTGCCCTAGCTATTCAACATGTAAACAAAAGTTTTTAAAATAGTTTATTTGAGAGAGGGAGGGGGAGAGAGGGAGAGAGAATAGGCACGCCAGGGCCTCTAGCTACTGCAAATAAACTCCAGATACATGCACCACCTTGTGAATCTGGGTTACATAGGTACTGGGGAAATCAGATCCGGGTCCTTAGGCTTCACAGACAAGGGCCCTAACTGCTAAGCCATTTGTCTAGCCCTCATTTGATTTTCCTAAGCATTCTGAACAGTGGAAGTTACTCTCAATAACTTAGGCTCAGAATGCCTGAAGCTTGCCCCACAGGTCTTGGCTGGATAAGGCTCAGATGGACAGAGCCTGACCTTGTGATTCAGGAGCTTGCATAGGGATGTGTCCTAGGGCCTCCTGGGGCTTACAGAGCATCACATGGAATTGAGCTCTGAAGCTCATGAGCAAAGAGCTCATGAGGTGACTCCTGGGTTTTAATCCCACTTTTGCTATTATTTTCTTATATTTCATACAGGGGTGATGGCTCAGTGGATAAAGAAAGCTCTTGCCATGCAAGGGTGAGGAACAGAATTCCTAGCATCCTTGTGAATGCTGAGTGGGTATAACAGCCTCACTGTAATTCTAGTTCTCTGGAGATAAAGATAGGAGATCCTGAGGGCAAGCTGACTAGCTAGATGTGGCTGAATCGGTGAGTTCTGTGTTCAAATGAGTGACATTTTCGCAGTAAATAAAGTGGAGAGCAATTAAGGAAGACATCTGATGTCAACTTCTGGCCTACATGCACATTCCTCATACATGCTCACACGCACATATACAAGTGAACACACGTGCACACCACACACATGCACATACAAAAACACAAACATATAGTGTATATCTTCCCACCAATGGAGGAAATCAGACATAAAAATCTCTGCAATTTATAATTTTTTTTTCTGGTGCTATGATTATATGAATGAGTAGATCTATTTATAAGAATAGTATGGGCTGGAGAGATGGCTTAGCGGTTAAGCGCTTGGCTGTAAAGCCTAAGGACCCCGGTTCGAGGCTCGGTTCCCCAGGTCCCACGTTAGCCAGATGCACAAGGGGGCGCACGCGTCTGGAGTTCGTTTGCAGAGGCTGGGAGCCCTGGCGTGCCCATTCTCTCTCTCTCCCTCTATCTGTCTTTCTCTCTGTGTCTGTTGCTCTCAAATAAATAAATAAATAATTTTAAAAAAAGAATAGTATGAACATCCCTCTCCATTCTGAACTCAGTGGGCCAATTGGTCTATTCATTTGGAATTCTGTGAAGAAACAGGTCACAAGAACAAAAGCTGTCATAACATCCACAAATGGGAGGTCACAAAGAACCTGGCCTTCTCTTAGAACCCATTTACTTGTACTTTTCACATTCGAACCCCCCCACCAAAAAACAGCTTCTTGCACTCCAAACGAAAAACACACATTAGAAATGTTTCAGAGAAGAACTGACACTGGCCCAAACAGGAAAAAAAAAAAAAGTTGTTTTAAATTCAAAATACCTAATGAATAAAACAAGCATAGAAATAACTAGTATTAGAAACAAAGCCCAACTTAAACTTCAGTAGATGCCCAGCGCCTCATTGCATCATAAAAGCAGGACCAACTCTCACCATCTGTGTTCACATCGATAAATTTACACCATCAAGAAAGTGTTAACCATTGTGGGTAAGCTCAATTGAAGAAGGAAGGGCAAAAAGAAGGAAGGAAAAAATGTGTATTCTATTTTAGAAAGCTTTTGATTCAATAAAGTCAATATTTTTCTTTTTCAAGTTTTTGATACCTAGATGGGTAGGCTCTCTTCTCTAAAAAGCAAGAAAACAAAACAAAACAAAATCCTAAGGTTTTGGTTACTTATTGCTATATAACAAGGTACCCCAAAATATAATGGCTTAGAACCGCAGTCATTTTATTGCATCTTATGATGCTATGGGTTAACTGGGCTCAGCTGGAAGGTTCTTCTGCCCTGAAGGCTGTTGGCTAGGCCACAGTAATCTTAGGGCTTGGCTGGACTGGAACATTTGGAGATGGTTCACTCACATGGCTGGCAGTGGATGGTGGCTGTTGATTCGAAGCCCATGTGTGCTGCCACCCGGATCGCCCACACATGGCCTTTCCATGTGTCTTGGAGTTCTTACCACAAAGTTGCTGGATCCTCAGAGAAAAAGTCTCAAGAGTGAGGGTTTCAAGAGGGAACAAGGGGAGAGTGCCAGTCCTCAAAAAGGCTGCACTGAGATCAGCCACAGTGGTTGTCCACTTTCATCCAGCAAATGATTATACAGTGCCAACCAGATTCACTGGGAGGGGAAATAAACTTACAATGACTATGTGCCAGGTTTGGGTACACTTGCTGCGTTTAACTCATCTTCATAAAAAATCTGTTCCCTAAAGGTCATGGAAAGAGGAGTGTATGTGTGTTTGTATGGGTGCACATGAATGTAGTAGGTGCAGATCCATACATATGTGGAAGCCTGAGCTCAACACTGGGTATCTTCTTTCATCACTTTCCATTTTATTTTTTGAGACTGAACCTAGATCTCATCAATCTAGTTAGACTAGCTAGCCAATAAGCTCCCAGGATCCACCTATCTCCATCTCCCCAGTGCTGGGATTACAAGTGTGCACCTGGCATTTCTGTGGGTTCTGGAGACCTGGACTCGAGGGTTTTCATGCTGTCACAACAAGCACTTTTCCAGCTGAGCCATCTCTCCAGCCATGAGAGTTGAATTTTTACTATATTTCACTTTCATCATGTCTGTATTGTACTTTTTCTAAACATCTCGGGAACTGCAGCTTCATTGGACTCACTTTTCTAAACAGAGCTGTTGGAGGGGTTCTTGTAAAACCTAAGTCAAATAACATCACTCTTCTTAAAACTCTGGACTGGCTCCTGACTCTCTCATTGTTCAAGCCAAAAGCCCTACAAAGTCCTGTCTTGTTTGGTCCACTTCTCTCTGACCTTAGAATTCTTGTGTGCCCCTCCACACTGTAGTGGCTCTGCTCAGCCACTCTGGCATTCCCATGCATTGAATGTGCCAGTCTCACTTGTGCCTCAGGACCTTTGTACTCACTGTCCTTGTCATCTGAAGTGCTCTTTCCGTACATATTCCCTCAGATCTCTCCCCTGTCTCCTTTGGATCTATGTCCCCAAGAGAGAGGTCTTTTTATCTCTCCCCTCCACTCTTTGGCTGCTCTGCTTGGCACCCAAACCCTTTGAGAACCTATGAGTTGGGCTCATTTATGATTTATTCATGCCCCCCAGTGGAAGTCTAGAGAGAGGGAGACTTTGTTATGCTTTGCTTACTGCTGACCCCCACCCCCTCACACATGGGTGCTTAGTGATACCCATAAATAAAATACCGCGACAGTATTTATTAGTCATGGTGAGTTCTGTGTTCTCAGCTTCACAGATGACTGAACAGAGAGACCCAGAAAGCTCTGTGGCTTGTCTGGGCTCACACAGCTGGGGTTAAGGACTCCTATAGAACCCAAGTGCCAGCCATACGTCTTTTGGGTGCACCTGCTGCATTTCCATGCAAATGCATGGCTGGCTTTGATACAGGGTCCAGGCAGCCTCCATGCATGGTTGCTCAGGCCTTCGTTGCACAGAAGAGAGTCTCAGGCAGCTGTCATTTCCTGGACAGAGAAATAGGTTTCTGGTGTCTGGGTTCAGAGCAATAGTCATTACAAGAGTCTGGAGGGAAGTGAGACAGAGCATGAGGGACAGATAACAACTTCACTGACCTATAAATTATTATTTTCAGTAACACCCAGCATTTCCTCTGTGGAGGCAGAGATGGAGGACATATAATAGCTGTGCTTCTTCTTCTTCTTCTTCTTTTTTTTTTTTTTTAAATAAAACAAGCCTAAAGCCTAATAGTGCTTTCCAAAAGCAGACAGGACACAGACAAGAACAGAGGAGCTGGCTGGCAGGTCAGAGTGGAGTTATCCTTAGGAGATGAAAGGAATGAATCCCTCCCAAATCCTTATTAAATTCCTCCCTGAAACTCTATGAAGATGATACTGGGAACTCCAAAAACCACAGTTTATACTGTGTGTGTGTGTGTGTGTGTGTGTGTGTGTGTGTGTGTGTGTGTGTGTGGTGTGTATATAAGAGAGAGACAGAGAGAGAGAGAGGTGGGGGATTGCAGTGAGAGAGGACATGGCCTGGGATCATGCTTCCAGGTATCTAGCCTGGTACCTCAGGACCCAGTGTTGGAGTTAAGTTACCTGGCCTCATTTCCAGGCTCTGTCACACAGCTGTGTGACACCCAGTTTCTTGATGCCATCTATCAAATGAAACCATCTATCAAATGAAACCCAGTGGGGTAGTTGTGAGGTTTGTGTGAGTTGCTGCCTACTAAACACCACCACAGTTTGTGCCTACCACTGTTTGTGTTTGGCCCAGGACCCCTTCTTTGCTGTCAGTGTCGGGGGGGGGGGATTCTGCTTCTTTCGGCAGAGAACTAGCACTACTATCTGAGGCCTTCCCCTCTGTTCTCTGCTTCCTTCCTTCTTTCTCCCCAGTCTCCCATGGTCTGGTCGTAGCAGTCTATTATTTCATCTAGACAGCCATTCTTTGGAAGGAGTTGTGTCTAGGGACACTACTTCCATACAGGACCAGGAAAATCCCATATTCTTTGAGGCCCAAACTGATGATTGACTCCAAGGGTGACATGTCAGTGTGCTAAGTGGGAAAGGATATTTGAGGATGGAGGTCCAGATCTTCCCAACACCCCTTATTCCACACACTCACCAACACTCACCAATGGGCTGATTGCCTGGCATGCCAATGAACTGCTCACATTTTCTCAGAAAATTAAGATTGTCTCTGGAGATGGAGAGATGACTTAGCAGTTACGGCACTTGCTTGTGAGGCTTAAGGACCCAGGTTCAATTCCCCAGAATCCATGTAAGTTGGATACACATGGTGGCACATATGTCTGGAGTTTGTTCACAATGGCTAGAGGCCCTGGCATGCCCATTTATTCTCTCTCTCTCTTTCTCAATAAATAAAAATAAAAAGGTGTGAGCCACCAAAAAATAAAAAAAAAGATTGCTGGGCATGGTGGCACACGCCTTTAATCCCAGCACTCGGGAGGCAGAAATAGGTGGATCGCCATGAGTTCAAGGCCACCCTGAGACTACATAGTAAATTCCAGGTCAGCCTAAGCCAGAGTGAAACTGTACCTCAAAAAGCCAATAATAATAATATAATTACATAAAAATAAAAGATTGTCTCGATTGGAACATCACCACAAACCTACATAGCAAGATGAACTGCTCTCAACTCTGAATCAGTGATCACTTATAGTAGAACAAGAGACAATGAAATCAACAAGTTATATGAATGTTCTGAATTATGGGAGGGCTTCAAAGTCAAGTGACATGTTTGGCGGCTTGTAATGTAACAGGTCCTGTGCTGGACAGTCACCTTACTGTGTAGCGGTAGTCACATGCTCCATAAGGCCAAAAGTGGACAATGACAGGCTTCACATCTTCTGCCTTCCCATAGGCAGGAGCTCTCTATATTCTCCCTTCCTTCTCTTAAATTCTATTTACTATGTGATAAAAATCTGTAAACCTTAAAAAAAAAAAAGGCGGGGGAGACAATGAACTGCCTGAGGATTATAGCCATGAACACAAGTTCTCCCCATTGACATCCCAAAGCAGAGGCTGGGGACAGAGAGGGAAGCTTGGACCTAGTGGCCAGTATACCTGGTTTCTCATCACGAGTGTACGATTGGAGGCTGATTGCTCTTTCTTTATACATATAATGGAACCTTGCATTCCTCCCAGGGAATGTGATATTATTGTTGTTTGTGTATACTTGTATGTGCATGAGGTGTGCACATGTGCATGTTCGTGTGAGTGAGAGTGGGCGCCCATGGGTGGAGGTCACAGGATGACTTTCAGGTCACTCCTCAGCCCTCGCCTCCCACCTCACTTGAGGCAGGTGGGGATTCTCTCTCCTCCTTCTCTGGCTGTGATTACCAGGTCCCTGATGTTCTGTGAATGCTCCTGCCTTTGGCTCCCATCTCATCATCGGTCTGCTGGGATAGCACAAGCCCGCCACAGCTTTCAGAATTCATGTGGGTTCTGTGGATCCAAACTCACAGACTCACATGTCTGCAGCAAGGGCTCTACCCACTGAGCATTCTCCCTGGCCCCTAAAATGTTTTTTTTTTTTAATTATTTATTTATTTATTTGAGAGAGACAGACACAGAGAGAAAGACAGGTAGAGGGAGAGAGAGAGAATGGTGCGCCAGGGCTTCCAGCCTCTGCAAACGAACTCCAGACGCGTGTGCCCCCTTGTGCATCTGGCTAACGTGGGACCTGGGGAACCGAGCCTCGAACCGGGGACCTTAGGCTTCACAGGCAAGCGCTTAACCGCTGAGCCATCTCTCCAGCCCCCTAAAATGGTTTTTGCACCATGTTGCTATCATTGTTATTATTACTATTATGATTTCTGACAGTAATGCAGGCATATGAACACAAAGTGTCCAGTACTATTGGAGAGTGAATGTACCTCCCCCTGCCCCCCACCCCCCGGCCCTGTGCTGTGGCTACTACATTACAGGCTACAATTGCTGTCAGTTGGCAGGCCAGCTCTCTAAACACCAGCACCGAGCAACAGCAGACTCCTACCACCCAGGCCTCCATCAATCTGGCCACCATGTCAGCTGCCCGGCTGATCAGCCCATCCCAGAGCATTGGCTCTCCCAGTACCACCACCTTGAACCAATCTGTTCTACTGGGGAACACTACTTCACCACTCCTTAACCAGTCACGGGCCCAGATGTGTCTGTGGGTACAGGACTTGGCAGTGAGGAACCAACAGGCCTTAGCTTAAGGACCCCAAATTCCAGCCTCCACTCAGAAGACCATACTTCCTGGAGCCCTCTAGTTTCTAGCCTCTCTCGGCTTTCTAGCCAGGCCTTAGCTGGGATATAGGCTTCTGGGGGCCTCAGGTCAGCCCCTCAGTCATAATCAAACTGCTGGAGGCAGTGGGAATGGCCTATGGGTCCATGTGGAAGTGGCCGAGCACTGCAGCTGTGAGTCCATAGCCTTCCTCAGGAATAGGTGGCGGGAGTTGTGCCTTCATTACAGGTAGTTCTCACCACAAACTTACATAATTCCCTCGTCTGCCTATTGCTTAAATTTGCCAACTCAAACTGCAGCTATGCCCCGTGTTATTAGAATATTGACACGATCTCTCATCCTCTGTGGATTATTTCTTGTGTGTGTGTGTGGGGGGATCAGTGGTGTGTGAGTGCTAACATGCTACACACATGTGTGGAGGCCAGAGGACATCTTCAAGCGGTGGCTCTTGCCTCCCACCCTGTGTAGGGAAGAATTTCACATTGTTCACCACTGGGTTTGTCAGGGTAACTGGCCCCCAAGCTTAGGGGAGATTTTCTTGTGTCCATGTCCCTTTTCACTGTAGGTGTGCTGGGATATCACATACTAGCCCTCCAGCACCCAGCTTTACATGGATTCAGGGGATCTCAACTCAGATAGCCACAGTTTCATGACAAACACTTTATCTGTCGACTCCCGTCCCCAGCTCCCTCCTGCGGAGTTTTGTATTATCAGTACAGTCATTCTTGTGGTTACTTCTTTTTGGTTACTCAAAATGTGCTTGAAATCTTCCTTCCATGACTCATCATCTCTTAGGCAGTGCCTATGGACTTGGCACTGGAGTGGAAGAAACCAGGACTGGAAACATCTTGTCCTTTGATTTCGGGAACTTTGATCTCAAAGCACCCACAGTAGTCCTGACCTGGACACTGTCGCGGGAGCAGCAGCCGATCTGAGATTCCTTGAGACTGCCGGATACAGCAGGGGCTGGGCTGGGCTGGGGGATGCAGAGCAGGAAGCCGGAGAGCTGGCTTGGGGTCTTATGTCTTCTTCAGGGTGGATGGGATGCTAGATGGACCCCTCTCCTAAAGGTGGTGGTGACAATCATCACAAGGTGATATTCGGAAAGCACACAGCATAGGACGGGTTCTCGGAAAATGCTAATTCCTTCCTGTTAGACGCCAGGGGATGCACCAGCTCATAGGAAGAAAGGACAAAGCACTTTCTACCTACTCTGCTTAATATACAGCAGTTTCTCCCTTTTACAGTATTTCTGTCTCCTTGTTTCTTCTTCTTTCTCCTAGTATCATCTTTAGGCATATGTTCTTAAAGAAAATTGCATAGTATTGGACACTGGAACGTGCTACTAGGAGATATAGTGGCCATCATGACCCTCTCCCTGGACTCTATATGGAGAATCCCAACTGGGCCCCAGCGTGTCATGGTGGGGGCGGTTTCCAGCAGTGCAGTAAATGATGCCACCCTTCTATGGCCAACGGCAACAGTTCTAATCCACTAGCTCTGAACATCCAGTGTGCTGGACTAATAAACCACAAAAGCTGCCCCCAGTGGCGAGCCTCCTCCAGCAAGGCTCCACCTCCCAAAGGCTCCACAAGTTTCCAAAAGTTCTTTCTATTAAGTAGGAACTTTGTATGGACACATCATGTGTCGGTATCATCATTTTCCTCCCGCTTCCATTCCACTGAGGCCCTCCTCAATGGGCTTTCTGGTATTCACCATGGAGCTGTAGGTGATGAGTTGTGATAGTAGCAGTCAGTCACTGGTGAGTGGGTGGGGCAGCCAATGCCTCGGGATATTCCCTCCCACTCCGTAGCTCTTACAAACTTTCTGGCTCCTCTTCCACAAAATTCCCTGAGCCATGATGGGTGCACTTTTCAGCTACCTTAGTGTTGGAGCTCTCATCAGCTTCAGTTCCCAAAATTTCTCTCAGTTGAGGACCAAGTATTCAAAACACGCAAGGCTATGGGGAATGTTTTAAATTTAAACCACCGAAGTAGGCGTGAGGATGGAATGCATGATTATTGTAAGATCTACTTCGGTCAGCTCAGAACCACTTGGAGCCCTTGTTCAAAAACCAGATCACTGGGGCTGGAGAGATGGCTTAGCAGTTAAGCACTTGCCTGTGAAGCCTAAGGACCCCAGTTCGAGGCTTGATTCCCCAGGACCCACGTTAGCCAGAGGCACAAGGGGGCGCACGCATCTGGAGTTCACTTGCAGTGTCTGGAGGCCCTGGCGTGCCCATTCTGTCTCTCTCTGCCTCTTTCTCTCTATCTGTCACTCTCAAATAAATAAATAAAAATAAAAACAAACAAAAAATTTTTAAAAAACACAACAGATCACTGGTCCCTACTCTAGAGGGTTGCTGTACTGTTGAATTTCTGACTAGTTCCAGGAGATGCTGAAATCAGTATCTGGGAGGGCATTCATGCTACACTGAATATGTGTTAGTCATAGTTTACTTGGGAGGGAAAACAAAAGAATAAAGAAAGAATGACACAGCATGGTTGAAACACAGGACATGATTAAACAGTCCTCTTAGAAGCTTCTTGATTCCCAGTGGATGAATACTCCCTTACAGCACTAGGTGGAGACACGAGGGGAGGGAGGCAGCTTGGTGGTTTCTCAGTACCCAAGAGCCTCTTGGGCCCTCCGCCTACTGCTAACGTTTTGGGTTAAAGAAATGGATGCAGGATCTTGGGAACTAGATTAGACCAGCCTTGCCTCTCTCCCCAAGTATTTTTTTGAAATGATTTTATTTATTTGTTTCCAAACAGAGAGAAACAGACAGAGGTGCTAGGGCTATCAAGCTATTGACAGCATGCATGTCAAGGAATTAGAACTCCAGGAACCTTAAGCTTCCAGAGGGAAAAGACTGAATCCAGACAATGAACTTGTCTTTGAGGAAGATCTTTCACATGGCTCTGACAACTTCTCCAGAGGAGACTGGAGCCAAGATAATGGTAATGGGCAGTACCATATCTTGACCAGGTCTGCTTAGTTACACATACCTCTTGCCTTTTCTATATAAACTTGAACCTCATGTTGGACTTTGAGCTCACTAGCCCTCTTTGTTCCTCTTCCCAATGTGTCACATTGAATAAATCTTTTCTCCTTTTCACTATTCTGTCTTTAAATTTTTTTTATTTTTATTTTTTTGTGTTCAGAGAGAGGCAGTTAAAGAGAGGGGGAATGGGCTCACCAGGGCCTCCAGACACTTCAAATTCCAGATGCATGGGCCACCTTGTGCATCTGGATTGGGTAGGTCCTGGGGAATCAAACCTGGGTCCTTTGACTTGGCAGGCAAGCACCTTAACCACTAAGCCATCTCTCCAGCTCCACTGTTGCATCTTTAATTGGTCTATTGACAACAGGTGATTGGAGCATAGCTTGTTAGAGCCCAAACTCTGACCCTAACAATTCTGGTATCCCTTGCACGTAAAGACAGAAGGAGGGAGGGATGAGACTGTCTGGGCGGTGTGGGGTGGCTCTGAAGGGCTCATGGGGGAGGGGAGCTTTGAGGTCTGTGTACCCACCAAGAACACTAATGTGCCTTCCCCACCTCTGTGGCCTTCTGACATGGATGGTTGCTTTGGAAGAAACAAAGAACTCAGGTAATAGCTTTTTTTTTTCTTCTTTCCCACTCAGAAAAATCCTGTTGCTTAAGAGTCAACTTGGATATAAAGGAACAACTCTATCCACCCTTCCCCAGACCCCTACATCATTTTGCATGGACAAACGTTTACCGGGATATCTAGAAGATTGGAAGGTTGGCCTTGCAGTGCCTTGCTCTTAGTTTTTATTGAATACTCTCTGATTCTCTGAAACAGAACAGGGGTGACCACGTTCGGAACTGGCATAGACTCTAATCTAGTCTGAGCTTCCGTGGGACGAAGATTCAGAGGAGCCAGGAGACCCTTGTGGGAGGCTCGTTGGCAAGGAGCCATGAGAATGACCCCACCACAAGCAGAGAGGAAAAGAAAACGTACTCCTTCTCTGTGATCCGGCAGCACTCCATGCAGGGCAAAGGACCTCTTGCTTATCAGCTTGCACACGTCACCCCCAGCTGCTCACACGCGCACAGTCTACTTTCCACGCTGCTACAAGAAATGCTTAGGGAAATGCACACCTGACTGTTCATCTGCTTTCTAATTCTGGCCTATAAAACTCCAGTGGGTCACCCAAGCCTGCAAAATGGAAAGGAGGTGGGCACAGGTGGCCACCGTGTGGCTCCAATTTAGCTGCCTAATTTCATTCCATTCCCTTCCTTTCTCCTTCCCCCACAGGATGGTGGTAGCTTCTTGTTTGCTTTCCTAACCTGCAAACTTCCGTTTAAACTGCAGAACTCTTGGGCTGGGGAGAACTCAGCAGTTAAAAGCACTTGCTTGCAAAGCCTGATGGCCTGGGTTCGATTCCCCAGTACCCATGTAAAACCAGACCCACAAAGTAGAGCATCTGCAGGGACTAGAAGCCCTGGTGTACCCCTTCTTTTTCTCTCTCCCTGTCTCCTGGCAAATATAAATAAATAAAAATAAATTGCAGAACCCACTCAGTGCTGTCTCCTCTCCCTTCTATTAACAGTTCCTGCCTACAGGGCTGGAGAGATGGCCTCACTGTTAAGGCTCTTGCCTGCAAAGCCAAAGGACCCAGGTTTGATTCCCTTAGACCCATGTAAGCCGGATGCACAAGGTGGTGCATGCACCTGGAGTTTGTTTGTCATGGCTGGAGGCCCTGACACATCCATCCTCATTCTCTCTCATGCCTCATTCTCTCTCTCAAATAAATAAAGAAAAATTAAAAATTAAAAGAGTTCCTGGCTGGAGAGATGCCTCAGTGGTTAAGGTATTTATCTGTAAAGTCTAAACCTGGGTTTGATTTCCCAGTATCGATATAAAGCCAGATGTATAAGGTGGCACATGCTTTTGGAGCTCATTTGCAGTGGCTAGAGGCCCTGTTGCACCCATTTTTTCCTCTCTCTCTTTCTTCTTCTCTTTCTCTCTCTCTCTTTGCCTGTTTCTCTCACAAATAAGTAAATAAATAAATAATATTTTTTTAAAAAAAAGAGTTCTCTTGCCTCCACACTGGATGGAGGAATACAATTTAACAAAGCCCAGCACACCATGTCTGGCCCCAGAAAGTGCTACCTGCCCACCTAGGTAGGCAGTTGTCAGTATCCTGCATGGTATTTCCAACCATCCTTCTCCACTGTGGAGGAGCAGGCTGCTGGGGCCCCAAAGCTGCTCCCCCAACTGCCCCACGTGCCCGGCTATTCCTGAGGCCATCACCTGTCCCTTGCTGAAGGCCTGAAGGGTGACTTCCGTTCCCCCCAGTCCTACGTGTCCTAGTGTGACTCCCAGCCCTGTGATGCAGTGTGACATCCATGGGGGCACGGGGAGACTGCTGTAGTCAGATCCTAGAATGAGCTTCAAAACCAGACACAGCGTGTGGAAGGAAGGGATTTATTTGAAGCTTACGGATCAAGGGGAAGTTCCGCTGACGGTGGAAGAAGCTGGCCCCCTTTCACAGGTCCATGCAGAGAGACACACCCACACAGCGCCACAAGCCAGAGCACAAAACCCAGCAAGTGACCAGGGAGACCCAGGCCAAATTCACTGTGGTACCTTAGGCTGGAATTCAGATCCACCCCCAGGAACACTCCCGCTCCCCAGCCCTCGGCCCCTGTACCAGGGGTCTGCCTGCCAGGGGCAGAAGCTGCAAACTCAATTCTATAAACACCTGAGTCTATTCGGAGTCATAGGTTCAAACTACCACGGGCTATCCACATGGGGACGGGAGCTACAAGCCAACTGAACAAGAGCTGCAGTTGCTTTCATGCTGCTGGCAGACAACACCCAACCAAGAGCGGCTGGTGGGAGGAAAGGGTTTCTTTTGGCTTACAGACTTAAGGGGAAGCTCTGTGATGGCAGGGAAAAATGATGGCATGAGCGGAGGGTGGGCATCACCTCCTGGCCAACATCAGGTAGACCACAGCAACAGGAGAGTGTGCCTCAGCAATGCACTGCCTCCAGGAGGCTCCAATTCCCAAACTGCCACCAGCTGGTGACCTAACATTCAGAACACATAAGGTTTATGAGGGACACCTGAATCAAACCACCACGGCAAGCTAACACATGTGGGTCACACGTGTTAATCCCTAGAGTTATTCTGTACATGTGTTTAGATAAAAAATATTTATTTATATTGATTTATTTAACAGAGAAGGAAGGAGAGAGAGAGAGAAAGAGAGAGAGAGTACCAGGGCCTCCAGCCACTGCAAATGAACTACAGATGTGTGCTCCCCCTTGTGCATCTGGCTAACATGGGTCCTGGGGAATCAAACCTGGGTCCTTTGGATTTGCAGGCAAATGCCTTAACCGCTAAGCCATTCCGCCAGCCCTCCTGTACATATGTCTTGTAGTCCTTGCACTTTTCAAGACAGAGCCACCATGTCACCCAAAGGAGGTTAAGTTGCTCACTATATCCTCATGGGTTTAAGCCAATGGCACTTGGACTCCGGAATACGGAGCGTTGAGTGTTCAGAGGCGAGCATCTCTAGCCTGTGTACACAGCCGCTTTGAGCCGTGATCTAGAAGCTGAACTCCACCGCTAACAGCTCCTTATTGAGACCGTCTTCCCCAAGAGCTGCTAGGCCTCAAGGTACCAGTGCCATTCTGTGTCCTGTTCATATGTGAAATGTGTCACCTCATGTGGACATATTTCAGCCACCCAGGGCTCGACAGGGTGATAACATGTTGCTCACAGCTGACCAAGTGTGTTAGAAGAACTCATGTTCCCACTGCAGCTGTCCTTCTTATAAGATTGGCTCTGTGAGAGAGAGGGGGGGGGAGGGAGTCACACAGAAGGAAAGAGAGGCCATGCTATATTCTCCCTGCTTGCTTCCTTGCTGACACTGGACTGCCTTTGCCTCCCTTTTCCCATGTTGCTAATCAACCCCTGGATGTTTTCTGGCCTTGGCTGTTCATCCTCCTCCCCACTTCATTGAGCAAATCCAGCCACACATGGATTCATTTTAAGGATTACGTGGGACCACCCCCATGGTCATTCCCCAGGTACCACCCTGAGATCAGCTCCCCGGTCCAGATATCAGGTGAGCGGCCTCGTTAGGGGAATGCTTAGCTTCATCACAAGGCTTGATCTCTCTAGATTTACAGCCTGGATTTACTTCGAAGCTCATGGCACTCAAGCTTTGGGGCCTTCTTACCCCCCCCCCACTTCTCCAGCGAGGAGGGGGCTCGTGTTCAAACATCCTCATACAATTCACAAAAGGGGCGATTTTAATGCAACCAGCCGAGGCTTCTGTCTTTCGCCACCTTTCTCCCGTCATCCTTCCCTTCTGGTCAAGTGACCTTGAAGCAGGCATGGGCGTTTTGGGCACTTAAAGGACAACTGAATGGGAATACATTGGTTCAGGTTTCTTGGAGTATAGTTGGCTGGTTTTCTATCATTTCTATTGCAAGGGTTAGTAGCAATAACAGTGATAGCCCTGTTGTCTATGACAGGACCTGACCCCCATCACCGCATGGCAAAATAGAACCAAAATGTCTCTCATTTTCACCTTGTCCTAAGGAACTTCTTTTTTTTTTTTTTTTTTTACAACAAATCTTTTATTTATTTATTTGAAAAAGGGAAAGAAGCAGATAGAGAGAGAATGGGCAAGCCTGGGCCTCTAGCCACTGAAAACGAATTCCAGACACATGCGCCTCCTTGTACATCAGGCTTTACTTGGGTACTGGGGGATCAAACCTAGGTCTTTTGGCTTTTCTGGCAAGCACCTTAACCCCTAAGCCATCTCTCCAGCCCCCTAAGGAACTTAAACTTAAGTTGTATTTTTTTAGATGAATCACATTTTAAAAGCTTTTATTTTATTTATTTGAGAGACAGACAGACAGACAGACAGACAGAATGGGCACACCAGGGCCTTCAGCCACCACAAACAAACTCCTCACACATGCACCATCTTGTGCATCTGGCTAACGTGGGTCCTGGGGAATTGAACCTGGGTCCTTTGGCTTCACAGGCAAATGCCTTAACTCCTAAGCCATCCCCCTAGCCCTTTAAGCGTAGTTTTTATTCGCCTCAGTCTCAGGGAGAATTACATGAAAACAGGTTGTTATCAGTGTAAAGCAGCTGGGTGGCAAATCCCCAGGGCTCAACCCAACTCTTGTACTTATAGTACACTTATTGCTGTATTTGTAGCAGTCTCTGTGGTCATTACCCATTTAATAAGTTAACAAAGGTTTAGTCATCTTATTAGTCTAAAGCAGAAAATAAATGATTGTAATTTAGAAAGACAGATGCTTAAAAAGTATATTTTTTTTTTAATTAGGCAATTACAAGAACGAATACCCAATATTCTCCACTTGGCACTGCGGTTGGTTATCTAGGCCATGCTCTCACTAAATGTGAACTAAATGTCCCTATCCTTCATTTTCACTGTTAAAAAACAAAACAAAACAAAACAAAAAACATCAGTCCTGGGGCTGGAGAGATGGCTTAGCAGTTAAGGCACTAACTTGCAAAGCCTAGGGACCCATGTTCAGCTCCCCAGAACCCATGTAAATCAGATGCACAAGGTGACCAAGCACAAGGTGATGCACGCACACAAGGTGGCACACACGTGTGGAGTTGCACTGCAGTGGCTAGAGGCCCTGGTGTGCCACTACCCACCCTTCTGCCCCGCCTCATAGAAAACACGGAAAGAAACGAAATATCCTGGTCTAGGGAGATGACTCAGAGATTAGAAGCACTTGCAGTGTAAGCCTGACAACGGGAGTTGGGACTGCCCAGAACCTATGTAAACCCTGATGCAAATAGTACATGTGCCTGTAATCTCAGTGTGTCTACAGCAATGGGAGGCAGCGACAAGAGAAACCCAAGAGAATCCCAAGGTTCATGAACCAGCTAGGATGGCGTTCACAATGGCAAAGAGCAATAGAGACTCTGTTTCAAACAAGGGGGAAGGCAAGGGACAGCACTCTGGGGTTGTCGTCCTGTGACCTCCACGTGCATGTGGCATGTACACACTCATCCATGCGCACACCCCTCCCTGCACACACACACAAAGTAAATCCCAGGCAAGTATCCTGGGATTTTATAAAGGCAGAAATATGTAGGGCCCTCTAGACTGGTTCAGGGAAGACACATTTTGGCTTGGTAGAAAGTCCCTGGGTGCTGGAGAGATGGCTTAGTGGTTAAGGCGCTTGCCTGTGAAGCCTAAGGACCCAGGGTTGACTCCCCAGAACCCATGTAAGACAGATGCACATGGTGGTGCAGGCATCTGGAGTTTGTTTGCAGTGGCTGGAGGCCCAGTGCATCCGTTCTCTCTCTCTCAAATGAATAAATAAAACTTTAAGAAGTCCTTGGAGGACATCTCTTGCATTATGAGCCCGTGGTCTCCTGCTAGCACCGCTCAGATTCTGGGAATATTTCTTTTTTTTTTTTAAATTATTTATTTATTTATTTGAGAGCGACAGACACAGAGAGAAAGACAGATAGAGGGAGAGAGAGAGAATGGGTGCGCCAGGGCTTCCAGCCTCTGCAAACGAACTCCAGACGCGTGCGCCCCCTTGTGCATCTGGCTAACGTGGGACCTGGGGAACCGAGCCTCGAACCGGGGTCCTTAGGCGTCACAGGCAAGCGCTTAACCGCTAAGCCATCTCTCCAGCCCTGGGAATATTTCTAAGACGTCTTTCTACACAGAGATAGGAGGTAAAGAGCAGGCCAGCTCCTGGAGATGTCAAGCCCCACTGTTACTTTTTCTTTCTTTCTTTCTTTCTTTCTTTCTTTCTTTCTTTCTTTCTTTCTTTCTTCCTTCCTTCCTTCCTTCCTTCCTTCCTTCCCTCCCTCCCTCCCTCCTTTCTTTCTTTCTTTCTTTCTTTCTTTCTTTCTTTCTTTCTTTCTTTCTTTCTTTCTTTCTCTCTTTCTTTAGTTTATCAAGGTAGGGTCTCACTCTAGCCCAGCCTGACCCAGAAGTCACTTTAGAGTCCCAGTCTAGCCTCAAACTCACAGCCATCCTCCTACTTCTGCCTCCTGAGTGTTGGAATCAAAGGCATGTATGTGGCACCATGCCTGGTCCCACTGTTATTTAATAAACAAGTCTCTGGGGCTTCCATCAACCCTGTATTATTCACTTCTTGAACCTCAGTCCACAGGAAACTGACCTTTCCCCTCTGGCTAGGAGCAGACTGGCTGTGACTTCTGCCTTTTCAGGCCAAGGGTCAGTGTGTGGACAGAGGGAACTGCATCAAGCTACGGTTTCTTTGGGAGCTGGCCAACCTGCGCCCTGGTGACAGGCATCCTTTTTACCAAGCTTCCTTTCACTGTAACAAATCTCAGAATATTTTGCAAATAAGTGCATGCCATCCATGCCCTTTGGAACATATGACTTAGCTGGTACAAACAGGATTTTTTTTTTTTTTTCTTTTACCAAATTTGGCAGTCTGGCTTCTCTGTCCCTCCTGGCCTCTGGCAGTGAGCACACATGCTAGTGGTCTGTCATGCAGTCTTGGGATGATCATTTGACACTTGGGCTGTGTGGCAAGAGGTAGATTCCAAGACACACATGTTTAAGAAATTCAGGAAGGAGTAAGGAAGTGGATATGATCATTGGCTAATTGGTTTGTTAGGCCAAAAAAATGCCTTTTGGTGCTCAACCATAGCACCATCGCCAATTTTTAAGTAGCTGTGACCTCCCTTGAGGTCGTTGTGTGAATGATGGTGATAAATATCTGCTTTTGGAAGGTTAGGGATTTCTCTCTCCTTGGGTTTTTTTTTTTTTTTTTTTTTTTTCCCTTGCCTTTGGTTGTTTGGGATCTGATTGAAAAAAAAAAAAAATCACAAACCAGAAAGAAAACAGCTTCCAGAATCCATGCTGAACACATCCAGGATCGGGTTACTGTGGCCTGTGGCTCTTGAGTTCAGCTGGAAGAAAACCCAAGTTGCCTTGGTGAGCTCCCAGCCCATTCCCTGCACCCCCAAATACCCACCTACTCGTGGGTTACCAGCAAGTACAAGGTGGCCAAGAGGTTAAATCATGTGGCAGGACCTCTCTGGCCCTTCCCTGACCCTCTGCAGTAATTGAGTCTATGTGGGGCCACCACTGAGTTAGAGGCTTTGGAACAGAACACGTTCCAGAGGCTAAGCGCATGGTTTGGGGGGGAATTGAATGGTTTTGTAAGCAGGCTCTCCGTGTGTCTTAAATAAGCGGTTCAATGGCTGTATGAAGTTAGGTTGCCGGGTCAGCAGAAGATCATAAAGGATTAGCTCAGTGGATAAAATGCTTGATGTGCAACCGCAAGTACCTGAATTCATGTTCTCAAACCCTATGCAAACAAAGCTGGAAGCCTTCAGTGAGAAGGGAACAGAGAATTTCCCAGGAACCCGTGGGCCAGCAGCCTGGCAAACGGAGTGTGAACAAAAGACCCTTCGAGGCCTGGCACCTCGAAGCTGTTCTCTGACCTCCACATATGGGCCATGGCATTTGTGTGTGCGCGCACACACACACACACACACACACACACACACAGAGAGAGAGATTGAGAGAGAGAATACTATGGAAGAAGTAGCATGAGCAAGCTTCGCTCCTTTTGTAAAGTAAACAGCGGGGTGGTGAGAAAGTCTGGCCCTGGAACCCAGTCACGCTTGCTAACGCTGGCTCTGAACTTCTTGCCACACACCTTTGAAGAACTGGCTTGCCTTTCTGGGACGTTACTTGCCTAGTAACAAGAGGATGAGATCAATTCTTTGAAGCCATGCTTCCTTCTGTGTTTACCCAAGCTTCCCTCCCATATTCTTCCCACCACAAATGCTTTCATCATGACCCGGGCTGAGTCACAGAAAGCAAATTTTGCACTGTGATCAAACATCACATTTTCCACTGTGGCATATCATAAAGCAGCAATATTATTAATTTCCATTAAGCTGTGGTCACAGTATACCCAGAGGGAAAAAGCTAGAATTAGAGAATGTTTGAAAAATAACTTAGAATCAGTATCACGCATACATATTATGGAAACACATAGATATTATGGAAAAACATATTTTTCAACTTTGTGGATTTACTTGAGATCCTTTCTGTTGAGGACTCTTTTTGTAAATGTAAAAGATATTAGTTTATTTGCAAGAAGAGAGGGAGAGGGGAGAGTGTAAGATCTAGGGACTCTAGCTATTGCAAACAAAGTTCCAACGCACATGCCACCTTGTGCATGTGGTTTTACATGGGTACTAGGGAATCGAACCCAGGTCGTGAAGCTTCTCAGGTAAGCGCCTTAATTGCTAAGTGATCTCTTGAGCCCTACAAAAGATATTTTTTAACACACTTAAAACAACGTATTTTTAAACATTGTTGAAAAGTCTTTTTCTTTAATTGTCAGGGTGTGTATGTAGTATCACGGTATGTGTGTGATGTGTGCATATAAAATACATGCACAAGTGTATGCAGATGCTTGGGCTTCAGGCACCCACATGTGGAGGCCAGGGGAGAATGTCAGGTAGCTTTTTCTGTCACTCTTCTGAACCTGGAGTTACCATTTTCTCAGTCAGACAAACCACCTGTGAGCCTCAGCCAGTCCCTTGTCTCCTGCCCCAGCCGGACTAGGATGATGGCACATGTGGCCATGCCCTGCTTTTTCTGTGGCTGCAGGGGACTTGAGCAAAGACTGTCTCAGTTTGTCTCGGGCCTTCATGATCGCACAGCAAGCCTCTTTACCAGCCCCTAAAAGTCTTCTTGTGATGGTTCATCTCTTGTTGTCAACTTGACAGGATTTAGAATCACCACGTGGGATGTCTTATCATGTGTGTGAAGAAGCTTCCAGATTAGGTGAGAGAACCCACCTTCACTGCAGGTAGCTCCATCCCATGGGCTGGGCTCCTGGATGGCATAAGAAGGAGAAAGCTAGCGGAGTGCTGGTACTTCCTCTCTGCTGACGTGGTGATGTGTTGCCAAGTATCTTCTCCTGCCTTGCCTTCCTAGCCGTGACAGGCACCTCTCCTTGAAGCTGTAAGCCAGAAATTAACCTTTCCTTCCTTACCCTGGATTCATATTTTATCCCAGAAATGAGAAAGCCACTGACACACTTACATACAAACATTTAACTAGATTTGCCTATGTTCACTCGAGCACAAATTCTAAATTAGTGAGGTCCCAATGAATGACATATTCTCATAGTTGCTTTTGGAATATGTTAAGCAATTTGATGACTCTTGAATCACCCCTAAAATAGGGAAATCAATCTGATCTATGAGAAGACACATGAAGCATGGGTTTCTTTAGCTAACTAAGGCCAGGAAAGATAGAGTTAAATTTAAGGGCAAATGAGATTTCCTGAGATCTTGAATGTTAATATGCGCTGTATTAGTCTTGAGATGGGTAGAGATCTTCAGAACAAAATGGAACACGTGCCAAATCTGGTATCTTACAGCAGTAATGCAGAATCCAGCCTTGTGATTAAATTCTTTGGATATTAAAATTTGGTTTGACCTAAATTCAAAGTGACTTGATGTTTTATTTTCCTGTAAATTTTAGCAAACTCCATACTAAGGCAGAGAAACTACATCTGAATCTGTCTTTGAAAGACACTCATTAAAAAAAATGCACTCGGGACTAAAAGTTTCCACCCGACGAAGTGAACAAAACAAGTTGGACTCAACCGGCAACAACAACAACAACAAAATAAAAATAAAATAATAGATTCTGTAATTAGACCCCAACATGGAAATATGTTCTGAATAATTCCAGTAATTGCGGTCAAATAAGGAGCAGAAATAGCCAAAGCTACTCTTGTTTTTTTTTTTTTTTAGAAGCTAGTCTTTGCCAGTTTTTGGGTTTTTTTCCTTGTACTCATTACTATCCTAGAATTTAGTGCTGGAAGAGTCGTTAGTGACCAAGCTTCTAGCCCTTTTTAGAGAAGTGCGGACCTAGAGAGGCGGCATTTGGGAACCCGGTAGAGGCTAAGAGAGAGCCTGAACTTAGCTCCTGTGAGTGGACACAGTGCAAGGCAGCATGCCAGCAGGCACTCACGGGATATCTGTGGGATCAAGTCAACTTACACCCTTTCTGAGCTTTTTTTTAAAAAAAAAAAATTTTTATTTATTTATTTGAGAGAGAGAATCGGTGCACCAGGGCCTCCAGCCACTGCAAATGAACTCCAGACACCCATGCCACCTTGTGCATCTGGCTAACGTGGGTCCTGGGCAATCAAACCTGGGTCCTTTGGCTTTGCAGGCAAATTCCTTAACCACTAAGCCATCCCTTCAGCCCCCTTTGTGAGCTTTGAGTAGGAAGCAAATCAACTCAAAGCCATCCATTCTTTCCCACGTGTGTCCTTTCTCAAGACACCTTCTCTGGGTTCTATTTCCTAGACTCAAAAGTAAGGGTTGTAGACAAAGAGCAGGAGAGATTGCTTAGTGGTTAAAGTGCTTGTTTTCAAAGGCTAAGAAGCCAGGTTCGATTCCCCAGTACCCACACAAATATAGATGCACAAGGTGACACATACGTCTGGAGTTCATTTGCAGTGGCTAGAGGCTCTGACATAGCCATTCTCTTTCTCTCTCTCTCTCTCTCTCTCTCTCTCTCTCTCGCTCACTCGCTATCTCTTTCTTGCTCTCAAATAAATAAAATAAAATAGTTGTGAACAAAAGGAAAACAGCGTATGGTTAGATTATTGAAAGAAGAGGTTTTACTTTACGTTGAGTCCCATTCCATCTCCAACATGAGATGTGTTTTATTTTCATTTTTTGAAAAATAACATCAATCAGAATTGGTATCATAAATTTTACAACTTTTTACATTTCTATATGTGTGTGTGTGTTTCTGTGTGTGTGTGCAGGTGCACGTGTACATGTGTGTGCATGCATGTGGAGGTCAGAGGTTGACATCTGGTGTCTTCCTCTCTCTCTCTCCACCTTATTTTTAATATTTTATTTTTATCTATGAGAGAGAGAAAGAATGGGCATGCCTGGGTCATTTGGCTTTGCAGGCAAGGGTGTTAACTGCTAAGCCATCCCTCTACACCCCTTTCCTTTTAGTATACAGCCCAGGACCCTAGCTCACAGAAAAGTGCCATCCACTGGTAAGAAAAGATAAGGCTCTTCCCCTCTCAACTACCCTCATCAAGATGCTCACTCCCAGGCATGCGCAGAGGCTGTAGGGTGGACCTGCCGGAAGGTGAGCAAGCTGAAGCCGGAACCTTTGTGCTCAGCGGGGCTGAAGCAGGGAGGTGGGGGAAACATCCGCAGGCAGCACTACTTCTCTCTGGGGAAACTCTGCAAATCACGTCTCTGTGGAGAGCTAAGATTCTCCAGGTAAATTCTTTCCCGCTAACCACAAGGAAACTGAGGCTCTGGGAGGTTTACAGACTTGGCCCGGGGCCCAGCATAGTTATCATCTGAGTCAAGTCTTGTGCCCAGGTTTCCTCAATGTTTTGAGCTGGGGGAGAATGGTTCTCCTTTCCTGCATTCTAATAAGAAGTCACCCGTGTATGCTGGAATGTGTCTGTCTTGTGCGCTAAACGCTGGGCACAGAGCAGACAGTCAAGAAATAGTCGAGGAGTGAAAGAAGAAACGATCCCCAGCTCAGTATTATTTGGGTCCAAAGCCAGAGCTGAACCTGAACTTCACATTACTGTGTGCTTTCAGCCATTTCTTTGGTGCAGGATGGAAATTCAATCTGGGGCCTGGACGATGGATGTACCAAAAAGAATCTACAGTGAAAAATTCGTGTTGAGAGCTGGGAATACAGATGATGTGATAACAGGGCTCGCCCAGCTGACACAGGGCTCTGAATCTGATTCCCACCCAGCACTGTGAAAATAATAACAGTCATAATATTGTGAGAAAAAATCAGCCGTGTTTCTCTATGGTTCAAGGATTAAAGGAGTCCATGTTTAACGCCCCTGAGTGAGTGCCTGATGGTTGTTAGCAGTGATGTTGTAGCTACTGGTAAGCTTTGGGCAATGCCAGATCCAAGTCCTCAGCCTGAAGTTTCTTCCAATGTGTGGCAGCTTTTCTGACTCAGCCCCAACTTCTTTTTTAATAAAGTGAAGCTAGCACAAACACAGTCATGCACCACATAATGTCATTTTGGTAAAGGACAAACGGTACAGTTGACAACTAGTGATGTCACAGCCAGCTCAGTTTATATAAGTTTGTTGTGTTGCTCATGCAATAATGAAATGGCCTAAGGAAAAACTGTCATACTATAGCCACGTATTTAATTGCCATGTGACCGTGTATTGTTCTAGAAAAGAAAAGAAAAATCAAGGGGAAAAAAAAAGATATTAGAATCTCAGTCTAGACTTCTTTCTATTTTGTGATAAATCCATGAAAACAAAGAGAGGTGGTGAACATTCAGAAGGATTTGAGTAGGATTGTAACAGGATTTTGGGAATTCAGGGACGTCCTTGAACTCCAAGCCCTGAGTTCTTGTCTTCTTTACCAAAGAACTGAAACAAAACTAGAATGAGGCTTGGAGAGATGGCTCGGGGCTGAGGTACTTGCCTGCAAAGCATAACGACCAAGGTTTGATTTTCCCACCATGTAAAGCCAGATGTGCAACGTGGCACATGCATCTGGACTTCATTTGCAGTGGCTGGAGGCCCTGGCATGCCCATTTTCTCTTTGTCTCGCTCTCTCTCTCTGTCTATAGCTCCCTGCTTGCAAATCAATAAGTAAAATATTTTAAAAAATTTAAAAAACAAGACTGAGAAGGATAATTATTAAATTATTATATTTTTTTATTCAGGATTCATGAGGGGTGAGGGAGAGTCCATGGACCAAGGAGGGGGGAATGGATGCACCCATGTGGTCCAAGAGCCCATGTGGGAAGTAAGCGTGGATGAGCCTGAAATATGAAAAGGGATTTAGAGAGGAAAGTGCAGAGAGCTCCTGCCATGTGGAGATCACAACAGGGTAGAAAGCCCGTGTGGAAGTAAAGGTCTGCCCTTGTCTCAGCCCGGCTTACCAGAACCTGGACATTCAGGAGAGATGAACATCCAGGGAAAACAAGGACCTGTCCACCTGGTAGCATGCACTTATAACCTTATGGTGCTGGCTCAGGTGAGCCAGAGTGAGGCCTGATTGGTTTGGACTAGGGCCTGGCTCAAGAAGAGGCCAGCCCTGAAGCCAAGTTTTGGGGCTAAGCTTAACCAACCACAATGACAGGATCAGATGTGAATTCTAGGAAAGTGGAACTTCCTCCTAACAGTGGCTCGGGTTGTCTATGAAAAAGCAAGGCTAGGGAACTCTTTAATCAAGAGATAAGGAGAGGAGAGATCCTTCTCTGATCTCTGGTAAAGTGAAGATTGTAAGGGTAAATTTAAGGACATTTCTGCTTTTGACTTTTGGGGTCCAGTCACCCTAGACTACCTGACAAAGCTACCTGTCTCCCTCTCGGTATGAAACCAGAGTGTGTACACGTATGACTCTCCTCACGTCATGTCACCTCACATAGATCAACCATAGGCAACCTGGTTAACCTTCCTTCACAGCTTAAATTTGTGTGTGTGTGTGTGTGTGTGTGTGTGTGTGTGTGTGTGTGTGCGTGTTTGTGGGAGTGTGCAAGTAGTGGGAGTGTGCATGCCGTGGTGTGCCTGTGGAGGTCAAGGACAACCTCGGGTGTCGGTCCTCACCTTTCGCATTATCTGAGACCGAGTCTCTTATACACTACTATGTGCAACGGGTTAGGTGGAACTCAAGATTCTCCCATTCCCTTCTCAGTTTCTCCCATATCTACCTCCATAATAGTCCTGGGATTACAGACACATTCAGGTCTGGATTTACAGGGACGCCAGGGGTCTGAAATCAGCTACTCATGATTATACAGCAAGTGCTTTACCCACAAAGCCATCTCCCCTGCTGCCAGAACCACCCTTCCTGAGGTGGTATTAATCATGTCACCACCCTGCTCAAAACCTTTCCGTAGCTCTCCATGGCTGCTCCAGAAACAGTGCCCCATGCTAGCCTGGAATTCACTATGTAATCTCAGGGTGGCCTTGAACTCACAGCAATCCTATCTCTGTCTCCCAAGTGCTGGGCTTAGAGGCACGTGCCACCACACTTGGCTCTGAATTGGACATGTTAACTTCCCATATGTGACTGGCATTGCACCAGTAAGAGAAGGAAGACAATACAAGGTCTTCAAACTGCTCCTCCTGATGCAATGGGCCCAGCCCACATGGTTCTCTCATATTCTGTCCTCAGTGGAAGCCCTGAGCTTCCTTGCTTCAAAGGACAAAAGGATCATGGGCCTCCTGACAAGAGGTATTTCTAATCTGTCAAATTGAGGGAGAGCATTGACAGGTGGGTAGGAGGAAGAATCTGGGCAGAAGGAGATAAGAGCAGCCCTATCCTTTCTTGTTCCCAGAAGCCTCCCCAGGGAGGAAAGCCCCCAGAGAAAAGATGCTGGCCCTCCTTCCTAGCCCACCATCAAGGCCACTGTTTGAGCAAGTGTCTCTGCGCTAGTAGTTTGAGGAGGGGTATCCAATCAGAAGCCCACTTCCAGGCTCATGGACAGAGTGAGGCGCCCAATCCCCTATTAACCAAGACTAACTGGACAGGTGAAATCCTGCAGATAGGCATGTTTCAGGCTGAGGAGGGGCTGTGGTCTGAGATGTAAGTCAGTGGTCAGACAGAAATCAGTGGCCACTGTGCTCAGAGCCCCTTCCTTCTCAAAGGGAGCTTTGCTTGCATTCACTTTTTTGCCTGAATAAAGTGCCCTTCCTTAACTATACTTTTGGCTCTTTAAGTCTTTATTGGGCTGAGAATTAAAAAATGGAATACTCCCAAGCCAAGGTTGTGACATCAAAATAATTGGCCAACTGGTATATAATAGTTTGCGTGGCTATGTGAAGATTGGCAGAGGCTGTAGCATTTTAACTCAAACACAGGACTGAGGGGGGAGGGCCAGGTAGCACTTTTAGGCAGTCAGGGTGACTGGACCCCTGAAAGTAAGAAACAGGAATGTCTTTGGGCCTATCTTCGCAGTCTGCACTTGCTAGAGATAAAAGGATATCTGGCTTCTTGTCTCTTGCCTAAAGGAGATCTGTTTTTCCACAAAAAACCTGGGTGCCTCCTGGGAGGGAGGTCTCTCTTGGATTTAAATTATCCTAACATGGTGGTCAGTCAAGTTCAGCCGCCAGAACTGGGCATCATTGCTAGCCTCTCCCTGGGACAGCCCCTAGTCCACACCAATCAGCTGTCTCTCAGGTAGGATCCACCATCATAAGGTTATAAATCTGTTTGTGAGGAGAGAACAAGGCCCCTGAGCTGCCTTTCTCCACATGGTATGAGCTCTTTGTCCTTTCTTTTCTGTCCTTCCCATGGTATTTCCAGGCCCACCACATGGTCTCTCAAGTCATGTGGGTGTATGCATTCTCCTTTCCTTGGTTCTGTACATCCCTCAGTAAATACAATAATTTAATAATAATCCTCCTCAGTCTTATTTTATTCAATTCTTTGATGAAAATTAGACACGAACCTAGGGTTTGGTTTTCAAGGACTTTCCTGAACCCTTCATGCCCCACTAGAGGACTATGATAGGGTTGAGGAATTAGCTGAATTGCCACTAGGACCCTGCAGCATGAATTGGAACATGGATGCAGGATGGTACCAGGCACAGCCGAGGAGCTCAGTTTGCCTAGGGCTGTAAGAAGATGTCTTTGGTCATTTTTCTGTAGCTATAACAGGATGTCTAAGGCTGGATAGTTTATGGAATAAAAGAAGATTATGCTTTACTGTTTGGGAAATTGGAAGTCCAAGGTTGAAGGAATATATCTGATGATGGACTTCTTGCTAGCAGGGGCTCTCGACAAAGTCTTGAGGTAGTACAAGAAAACAACAGAAAGAGCTTGATTTTATAACACAGCCACTCCCTCATCAACCTTAGTATCTGTTAGTCAAAAATACCATTAGCCTATGACTCTGGAAACTAAGTTCCCAACATACAAATTCTGGGGGACATGCATTCTAACCTCACCAAAGAAGAGTGGAGATTTGGAAAGTAAGGATGCGGTCTGTTGGACATGGCTCCAATCCAAGCTGAAGTTTCGGACTGCAGGGAAGGAAATCTGGGCTTACAGGGTGGCATCAGAATCCAGCCTGGCATAGAGAACAAGCCGCTTCACCCTCTGCTGCGGGACTCCACCTCTCTGAGTGCTAGTTTATTGTAAAGGGAGGATGTGAGACTTGCCCTATTACATCACCTTAGAACAGGTAGACTAAATTACATGACAATTGCAAATACTCTTCTTGCAGAATGAATGCTGGATGAATTTGGAAAAGGGATTGACCCCTGTGGTAGTTTGAATATATGATCCCCAATATATTCAGTGTTTTATTAGCTTGTAGTTTGTATCGACAGCCACCTGGCTGGAGGCCTTGTCACCAGGGTGGATCTTAGCGTCCAGCCCCGAGGTATAACGGTAGGTTTGAGATTCCAGTCTAAAGATATGCAGAGCGTGCTGAGCTGGAGTTCCAGAAGTGTGCTGTGCGGTGTGGCTTTTGGCTTTTGGCTTTTTGGCTTGTGCATTTCTCTCTGTGTGTTTGGTCCTGTGAAGGCAGGCCAGGTTCTTCTGCCATTATGGAACTTCCCCTGGATCTGTAAGTTTCAATAAATATCTCTTCCTCCATAATTGTGCCTGGTCTGGAAGTCCATCTCAGCGAGCCTGAAGCTGTCTGCTGCAATCCCCTTTTACAAACGATGGGTTGTAGCGAAGATGATGGGGATCTTGGATGAGCATCTCCATCAAGCTGGTGGAAGTCTGATTTGTGAGCTAGTCGCCATCAAGAAAGAGCCAGCGTCAGCACAATAGCACTGCCTTTGCTGGGAGGAAGGCCTGACTCATCCAGAAAATGCACCCTGAGACGAAGAATGTCTGGATCTTAATGAGGTAATTTGCAAGACTCTTTTTCATAATAGGCTGATGAACGAGACAGAAGACAGAGGGGCAGTGCATCGTGCTGGCTTGCAAACAAATTGCATAGCCATGCCCCTGGCTGGCAGAATCCTGACATCCTGCAGATGACTGCTAATGACATGCGACCGACATCTGTGTGGTTCGAGGGTATATGAAAAGACCTTGGAATACTCTAAAGGTCTGCTTGTGGGTTATTCAAATGGTGAAGAGCTTCGGAGGAAAATAAATATTAGGTAACAGGATCAGGTCTTTTTTTTAAAAAAAAAAAAAAACACAGTTATTTAGAGATTGCCCTAGTGTTTGGGTTTTGACAGTAAACACTATTTATTTCATGATGAGTTTTCAGAACACTGTTATCCACATATCCAAATCACAAACACACCCTGCGCCGTCTCTTGGCTCCCAAAGCTTCTTCCAATATTCTGTTGCCCTGGCGCGGACCCAGCACCCTGGGAACAGAAACAAAGATCCGAGCCCTCCTTCTCGAAGCCCGAACTGTAAAATCAACGGAGGAATAAAAAACAGCTGGCGAAATATGATAGCTGTTATTCGCAGCCCGTGAACCTGAAAAGACAGTTTATTTTCGAAGACAAACAAAATCTGCCTTCTGTGTGATCCGGGCGGGCATCCACGGTCAGAAGCCGTCCACTTGCATTTAGTGACTCAGGAGGTTTGGGATAGGAGGTACAGGCGCTGTAAACAAAAAACAGAAAGGATCAGGTTGCATCTTAATTTGACAGTAAACAGTGCTAATTTGACTCTGGAGCTGTTTATCGATATCCAGGGGGGGAACAGTGTAATTCAATAGAGAGAACAGTAGCCAGTGGGTTGGGGTGGAATTGTTTCCTCAGATGGCAGGAGCCAGGCTGTCTTGAACCTCTCCCTGTCAGAACACAATGTAACTCCCGGCATGATGTGGTTTTCATCTGCCAGCAGGACCAGCGACAGGAACCTATAGTTTTTTTAGTCCTTAAGAGAGGGGTTTTCCACAACGCCTTCATCGTCTGAATCTGTCTTCGTGACTGCCAAGCCTCGCTTGTCAATCATTTAATATTTTACAGAAAGCAGGTCTGGCTCGAGGCAAAATTTTGTATTCACTTACTGCCTGACTCACTTTACAAATGTTTATTAAGAGCTACTATGGACCAAGAGCTCAGCAATGAACTGAAAGTTGAAAAACAAGACGAAGATTAATCATTGCCCCTGTGATCCTCACTTTTGAACTAGAGAGAAATCTGCCAACAAATACTGACAGGGTAAGGACCACTGTAAAAGTACACTGGTTAATCAAAAATCTAGTGTGTGTGTGGAGGGGAAGGGGGTGGTTGAGCTCCCATGCGGATCATCCACAAATTGGTCATATAGAACTAGGCTATAATATCATGGATTGGATTCAAAGGCTATAGCTACCAGGCATGATGGTGCATGCCTTTAATTCCAGCACTCGGGGTGGCCGAGGTAGGCGGATCCCTGTGAGTTCCAGGTCAGCTTGGGTTAGAGCAAGACCCTACTTCAAAAAGTAAAAAAAAAAAAAAAAAAAAAAAGGAAGAAAGTATGATGCTGGCCAGGCGCGGTGGTGCACGCCTTTAATCCCAGCACTCAGGAGGCAGAGGTAGGAGGATTATCAGGAGTTCGAGGCCACCCTGAGACTCCGTAATGAATTCCAGATCAGCCAGGACTAGAGTGAGACCCTACCTTGAAAAAAAAAAAGTATGATGCTTTGGGGCTGGAGGGATTGCTCAGTAGTTAAGACATTTGGCTGCAAAGCCTAAGGACCTGGGTTCAATTTCCCAGTACCCATGTAAAGCCAAAAGCACAAAGCATAAGATGACACGTGTCTGGAATTTGGTTATAGTGGCTAGAGGCCCTGGAGTGTCCATTCTCTTCTCCCTCTCTCTCCCAAATAAATAAAACATTGTTTAAAAAGTGTACATGCTCTCTCTCTTTCTCCTTTCTTTCCTTCCACCCTGCCTCTTTCCCACCCTTCCTCTCTCCCTTTCTCCTTCCTTTCCTTCCCCCCTTCCTTCTCTCTCTCCTTACCTTTATTCCCTCCTGTCTTTATTTTGGGGGTGATTCTATTTAATCTATTTAGTACAAATATTCCAGACCTTGCCACTTCATTATCAGGCAGCCATGGCTGCCGTTGTCACTTAGCCGATAAAGAAAGTCGAGTGGACAGGTTGAAGGTTTTGCCTGAAGCTGTGTAAGTGGCAAAGGCAGAAGCCAGAAACAGACTGAGTGGACTCTAGTTCCCATTGTCATTCTGATAATGCTTTTGGGCGGAGGAGATGGCTTAATGGTTGAAGCAATTGCCTGCAAAGCCAAGGGACCCAGGTTTGATTCCCCAGTACCCATGTAAGCCAGGTATACAAGGTGGTACATGCATGTAGAGTCCATTGACAGTGGCTAGAGGTCCTGGCATGCCCATTTTTTTTTCTCTCTCTGCTTTCTCTCTTTCAAATAAATTGATATAAATTATTGCAAAAAGAATGTTTCCATTTAAAGCTTTGGAAAATCAGGAGCATCAGTTGTCATTGCCATGTATATTTTGAAAAGGATAGCATTTTTCCAAGAAAGGCAACAATTTTTTTGTAGAAATGTATTATAATTTATATGTCAAACTTATCTCTAGAATCCTTCACTGCCCCCATTTGTTGTTCTTCACAGTCTTCTTGGGTCAATCAGGACACTTCATTTCAGTTCCTTAAAATGTCCTTGTCGCACGGCTTCCACACACCAAGCACAAACGTGGGCGTCGTCATTACCAGGAGTCACCATGCCATCCAAGGCCTTTCTTATTATCTGGATTCTCTACTGGGAGAAGCTGTCTGTCTTCCCAATCCACAATTTAAAACAAACACAATTCCATAACATTTTAAATAAATTTGGAGACATTTGCCATCAAATCACAGAGCAGTGAAGAGTGGGCAGAAGGCAGAAGAAAAAGTCCTGTCCATGGTCAGCTTAGTAAAGCATATGCAATTTTACTACTTATGTTTTAATTTCTCTTCCTTTCCATTGCAATTGAATCTCTGCTGTTAGGTCATATCTGGCCAGGCCAAATAAAGCATTCTATTTAGAAAATGGAACACTTCGTTCAGCCAGCATCTCTCCGTTTCACTTAGGAAAAAAATCGAAGAGGTGCCTGGTGACTTCCAAGTTCTTTCATGCAGTTGGTTTGCCCATGTTATGATGTACCATAGATGTGACTGGGCTCCCAGAATCCCTACTGTGAAGGCTGTGTGTGTGTGTGTGTGTGTGTGTGTGTGTGTGTGTATTTGGAAAGGGGGCCAGAATTTCCTCTGTGGGTGCTGCTTGGATATCTGCTCTCTATGCCTTTCGGACATTCACCATTTGCTTTGCATGGGAAGTGAGTGAGGCACCACTCTGAGCAGCAAGAAAAATAAACTAAGGCTCAGGCCCATAGATTTCACTTCCCATCATGATCCGTGCTCAGTTACCCCCGTGTGAGACAACCCGCTCTGGAGTTCATGGCCATTTGTTACTATTCTCCCCACTTAAGCATGGAGTTTGAAGCATTCGATACAAATCATTGTTACATACTCAACTACATACTTAAACAGATACTCATATCTGTAAGGATATACATATACATGTATATATAACTATATACATAGATCTGTGTGTATGTAGGTCAGGATGTTCCAGCTATGTAAGTCTCCATCTATCTCAGTACGTTACAGTGAAATGACACCTGCATTATGTTAAGGTGACTCCTGGTCATGGCAGAGCCCACATTTGTTCTTAGTGTATCGTTAAGTCTCCAATGAATACATTTTAGAGAACTTTTTCTAAAAAGGTTTTTTTAAAAGGGCTGGAGGGATGGCTTAATGGTTAAGGTGTTTGTGTGCAAAGCCAAAAGGACCCAGGTTCGATTCCCCAGGACCCACATTAGCCAGATACACAAGGGGGTGCACACGTCTGGAGTTCTTTGGCTGTGGTTGGAGGCCCTGGCTCGCCCATTCATTCTCTCTCTCTCCCCCTCCCTCTTTCTCTGTCAAATAAGTAAATAATATAAAAAAAGGTTTTAAAAAATATTTATTTCTTTATGAGAGAGAGAGAGACAAAGAGAGAATGAGCACACCAGGACCTTCTGCCATGGCAAACAAACTCCAGACACATTCCCCACTTTGTGTACCTGACTTTACATGGGTATTGGAAAATTGAATCTAGGCTATCAGGCTTTGCAAGCAAGTGCCTTTAAATCACTTAGCCATCACTCCATTCCAAAGTTTTTTCTTTTTAGAATGTGACCAAGGGAGTCCAACTCACACCCTAATGCTTACAAGGCCAGCACCTTACTGACTGAGCTGTCTCTCCAGCTCTGAATTTCTTTATTTGTGGCTGAAGTTCTGGAGTATTGAACATGCTAAATGTGCTATGGTTACACAAGAAAGGGTTTTCCAGAGTCCAGTAATGAATTAGCAATAAAGTGGCCCTGTACCTCTACTCAGGGTGTTTGAGGAATTTTGCTTCAATCTTATCATAGTATTCTGTATTTGGGGAAACTGAGGTCCACACATATCAATAGCCAAGCTACTCAAACCTGTTGAAGAGAGACTTTAAGTTCACTGTGCCCTCTTGGTGGCTCTAGGTCTTTCAGATGCAAATGGGTATGACTAATAAGTGTATGCCAAATGCAGAGTTCAGCCTAGCTAAATGAGTCCACTTTGGGGCCAGACAGCAAGCCCAGCAGTTAAGGCACTTGCTTACAAAGATTGAGGTTCGATTCCCCAGTACCCACATAAGCCAGATGCACAAGGTGGCACATGTATCTGGGGTTCATTTGCAGTAGATAAAGGCCCTGGTAAGCCCATTTTTCTCACTCTCTCTCTCTAATATATATATAATATATAATATATAATATATAATATATAATATATAATATATAATATATAATATATAATATATAATATATAATATATAATATATAATATATAATATATAATATATAATATATAATATATAATATATAATATATAATATATATATATGTGTGTGTGTGTGTGTATGTATATGTGTATATATATATATATACACATATATGTATGTATATGTGTATATATATATATATATATATATATATATATATAATCTTTCGCTCTCAAATAAGTAATAATAAATTATCTTTAAAACAAGTTTATTTCTTAGTATGTGTGTTTGTGTGTACATGTATATATAGGTACATGCAAATAGAGGTCACAGGGCAATCTGGGGTGTCGTTTTTCAGGTACCATCCATCTCTATACACCCCCAGGTTCTGATTCTATAGGTTCAAGGAGTGCCTAATCTCTCAGGAGGAGCTGATACTGCTGGTTTGGGGTCTACCGCCCTGTAGCACTGGTCTCTTTGGTTGGTCTCATAGCACATCCACATGTGTCAGGTATCTGGTCCAGATGACATGTGGCTACCTGATGCAGGAGTGGTCTTAGCCCTGGATGGTAATGACCCTCATGGGGTGATTTATGCTATAATTCTCCTGTCGTTCCTTAAGTTGTTCTCTTCTCTTTGTCCCCAACTTGTGGTCTTACCCATGGCAGCTATACCGGTTGGGGTTGCTTATTTGATTTTAAGTTGACCTTGGGCTGGGAAGATAACTGACTGGGTAAAATGCTTGCTATGTTATTCTTTTCTATTTGTCCCCAGCTTGTGACCTTACCCATGACAGCTACACTGGTTGCTTACTTATTTGTTTTCTAAATCTTTTATTTATTTATTTGATAGAGAGAAAGAGAGAGAGAGAGAAAGCGAGAAAGAGCCAGGGTCTCCAGCCACTGCAAATGAATTCCAGATGCATGCGACTCCTTGTACATCTGGCTTACATGGGTCCTGGAGAATCAACCCAGGATCCTTGGGCTTTGCAGGCAAATGCCTTAACCTCTAAGCCATCTCTCCAGACCCTGTTTTTGTTTTAAGTTGACCTTGGGCTGGAAAGATTACAGACTGGGTAAAATGCTTGCTGTGTAAGCATGAGGACCAGAGTTCAAATCTGCAGTAACCACATAAAGTGATTGGCCTCTTGGCATGCTCTTTAAAGAGCCCAGTGCTGGAGAGGTACACACCAGGCATTCCTGAAGATTGTAGCTAACTAGTTTTACTGAGTCGGTGAGCTCTGAGTTCAGTGAGACACTCTGCCCCAAAGAATAAGGTAGAGAGTGACTGAAGAAGACCCACCACATCAACCTCTTAGCCTCTACACGCACACATGCACCACCTCCACATGTGCATGCACATACGTACAAACATGCATGCACGCAAACACATGCCTCACATGTTGTATACACATGTGAAAAAATTGTTTAAGAAGTTAAGTTGCCCTTTTAGAATGTAAAACTCACCAGTTGCTCACGCAAGTATAATTTAGTTAAAATTGATTCCATTTTGTGCTTAGCTAAGTACACTCTCCACTGACAGAGGGGTTTTTGTTTGTTTGTCTGTTTGGTTGGTTGGTTGGTTGGTTTTGTTTTTCATGGTAGGGTCTCAGTCCAGCCCAGCCTGACTTGGAATTTACTATGCAGTCTCAGAGTGGTCTTGAACTCATAGCAATCATCCTAGCTCAGCCTCAGCTGGAATTAAAGGTGTGTACCGCCACTCCAGGCAAAGAGATGTTTTTTTTTTTTTTTTGATCAACTAGGGAAGATTTAATTTTGGAGAGTGGAAGGAAACTAAAAATGGTTTTCTGAGTGCTTAGGGACTGGCCGTACCCAGAAGGTGGCATGAAACTTGAATTGAGCTGTCTGCTTGCTGGAAGCGGCGCTGTCCCAATTGTCACAAGTTAGTGAGCAAGCAGTGTGGGGAAGGAGGGACACAGATGATCCTTTTTGGGTCCCATAATTAGTGTCTTCATTCAACTCTGGCAATCTCTGGTGGTGACCGGGGCCGCTACTCCTTTGGTGACAAAACGGCAATGGCAGGATCTGGTGGAGTGTAAAAGCCGTGAGGTCTGTCCTCTCACTGGGCCCTGGATCTGTGAGAACATTTGCTGGCTTCTCTGCTCATGTCTGTTCACTCAGGAACCTCTGACTTGTCCCTTGAGGACTGTCCCCGAGGCCCTCCGCTTCTGTCTTTGGCTTGTTCACTGGCACCCACTAGGTCTCTGGTTCCCCTTCTCATCTTGGAGCTTCTTTTTCCTTTTTCTAGTCTCCTGCTCCATGGAGGGGGGAGGGGTGACAGTTTTGGGGAGAGGAGAGGAAAAGGAGAATATGTTGCAGGCCCCTGAACTACAGCTGCCCCCTACCCGAACGTCACCCTCTCAGCAACTCCAGTGCCAGGGAACCCCACTGCTCTCTTTAGCCTCTCCTTTACTGCCCCTGGGAAACAGGTACCTGCTTTTTAGTACCTCCACTCCAGGCAGCAGATAGATAGGAACTTCAGGTCCCTGAAATGCTGGCTGATGAACCCCTGTGCTCAGAGACTTCTCCGAGTCCCCAGCTCACAGTGCATCAAATGACAGTGGTCTCTGCAGGGTGATTTGTATCTGCGTCCCCACACTCTGAACCTTCTGGATCCTTCCAAGGAGTCTTTAAGACCTCTTGTCCCTGCATGCCTACCTTCTGTTCCCAAGACTCAGAAGGGCCCTGCATAGCAAGGACCAACACCCGTGGAGAAGTGTGGAAATCATTTACTGTGAGCCTCCCAGGGGAAGCCCAGCATTTTTGATCAAAGTTAGAACGGACCCGTCAGGCAGTATTTATCTCCCCCCACTTTCTGAGTCCTGATGACTGACATTGTTCTGTTTTTATTACTGGCCCTCAGAAGCGATTGTTTTAGAAAAATATTGTCTAGACTTGAAATTGAATGAATATGACATTAATTACAGAGGCTTTTCCTCCGAATGTCTCCCCGCCAGCTGTGTTCTCTGTGCGGGAGCTGCTGGGGGCTCCCGGGGAAGATGCGGGTGGTGGAGAGAGGGAACAGAGATGTGGAAGGTTAGATCAGCTGTGTGTCGTATCCCAGAGTCAGCGCTGAACACAGGCTCCCTCACTTTAACCTCCCAGCAACGCTACCAAGTTCATCCTGTTTGCCCTTGTTGGATAGCTAAAGAAAGTTGGATGTGGTGGAGGACACACAAGACTTACAAAGGGGAAGCCAGCATTCAGACCTGGGCAGAGCTAGATGGGAGATGTGCTCTCCTTCCATCCTTCTGTAGCAGGAGAGACTGGAGTGAGGCAGGCTGCATTCGATGAGGAAGTCCCATGATTCACTTGTGGGCTGGGAAGGTAGCTCAGTCTTACCGGTGCTTGCTTTACAAGCATTAGGACTCAAATTCCAACCCCAGGGCCCATGTGAAAAAGCCACATGCGTCTGTCATTCCAGTGCTGGGGAGGCACAGACAGGCAGATCCCTGGGGCTTATCAGACCAGCCAGTTTACCCTCATTGGTGAACTCTAGACCCTTGAGAGGCCCTCGGTCAAAATAAAGGTGGATAGTGTAGCCAAGGATGACACCCAAGGTTGTCCTCTGGCCTCCACATGCATGAACAAGTACACACACACACACACACACACACACACACACACACACACACAAATATATCTCTGTAGATTTTTGAAGCATTCTTTTTCAACTATAAATGCCTACATTACTAGGCCACAACATCCATGGAGTGCTGTGTGCTTAGTGGCATCAAATAAGAGAAAGAGAATGGAAGAAACATTTTTAGTGTACATTAACCTGTGTGAGTACATAAGTAGGCCATGTTTGGGGGGCTGAATGCTTGCAGGATTCTGTGTACCCTGTTTAGGGAAAGAATACACAATTAGAGCTGGGGAGATGGCTGAGCAAGTAAAGGCGATTGCCTGGAAAGTTTAAAGGGCTCAGGTTCAGTTCCCTGGTACCCACGTAAGCCAGATGCACAAGGTGGCTAGAAGGCCTGGCATTCCCATACTCTCTCTCTTGATAGATAGATAGATAGATAGATAGATAGATAGATAGATAGATACATACATACATACATACATACATACATACATACATACATACATACATAAAATAATACTAGAAAGAGTACAGAATTATGACATGATTTTCAACTAAAAACAAAATCACAGGATATGGATAATTTTTTCAGGTTGACCAGAAATATCACACAATCCAGAAAACAACATGATCATTGACATATACTCTGATATACTCTGTACCTGATCTTGCTACATTTGCTGGCTACATGCTCTGATCATATCTTTAGAAATAATATGTGGTAAAAATAATCAACAATGAATAAATAATTTAATCTTTACTTTAGCCTTGTTGATTCTTTATTTTGTTTTATTTTTTTTTTTTTGAAGTAGGGTCTCATGCTAGTCCAGGCTGACCTGAAATTCACTATGTAGTCTCAGGGTGGCCTTGAACTCATGGTGATCCTCCTACCTCTGCCTCCTGAGTGCTGGGATTAAAGGTGTGCGCCACCAGGCCCAGCTAGCCTTGTTGATTCTTAATCAACTTACTTGCAAAGGCTTCCCCTTTGTAGGTCATGTGTCTTCTCAACCACATCCAACTTTCTTTAGCCATCCAATCAGGGAAATAGAATGAACTTGGTACAGTTGCTGTGATGTTAAAGTGAAGAACCCTGTGTTCAGTGCTGAGTCTGGGATCCAACACACAGCTGATCTAATCTTCTACATTTAAACTTTAATCTTTAACAGAAAACCTGTTAGGAACAGGGTCATTCAATATCTTAAGATTTGAGAAAATGTTCCTTTCATAAATGAACTAGAATGGTGTATCTTCTAGCTTCAACAAATTGTTGAACTTTCTCTGCTTCATGATCATATACTATCATTGAAATACATCATGGGATCTGTTCAGACACACTAAAACAAAGACACCTCCACATTTCCATTGCGACACCAAATCCATCAGTACAGTGATCTGCTAGTCATTCCCACTTTTTTTTAAAAATTGTTCATTTTTTTGTTTATTTTTATTTATTTATTTGAGAGCAACAGGCAGCGAGAGAAAGATGCATATCGAGAGAGAGAGGGAGAGTGGGTGTGCCAGGGTTTCCAGCCACTGCAAACAAGCTCCAGATGCATGCGCCACCCCTTGTGCATCTGGCTAATGTGGATCCTGGGGAATTGAGCCTTGAACTGGGGTCCTTAGGCTTCACAGGCAAGCGCTTAACCACTAAGCCATCTCTCCAGCCCTCATTCCCACCTTTGAAGGATGAACAATGACGTAGCCACACATAGAAGTGACTACGAAACATCGACAGCTCTATCAGGCTCTCCATATCCCACAAAACTCAAAGTAGATGTGCTCCCATCTCCCAGTATCTGGGGCTTCAGAGATGGCTCAGCAGTTAAGGTGCTTCCCAACTGCCAGTATCCATCTATTAAGTGAGGCTTGCAAAATTCCCACGGAAGTGTTAGCCTTATTCAACACTTGGAGGAGACTGGTGGAGGCAATGCTGAAATGAAAAGTAATAATGGTCTTTAGAGCTTAATTTTTCAAATGCTACAAAAGCATATAACCACACAAGCACAGACCCATCACAACAGCTCATCCAAGGCCATGTGAGTGTGAGCATCTCTGAAGCTTAAATTTCACTAGCTTCATGGAAAATCCTTTATGTACATGTGTGTGTGTGGTGGGAATTATTACCAATAGGACTATATTTTTGCCCCCTCAGATGTTCAGGAGTAACAGAAAGTTCAAAAACCAGAGTTTTGGATTTGTATACTTTTACTCAAAAAGTGGGTGCTTTTGCTAGTATAGCATCTAGCTATCTGCAAAGGACATTTTGAGATATATATATATATATATATATGGTGGTTTGTGACCTCAATTTTTTGAGGTCACAATTTTTTGAGTTTGAGACCTCATGTGGCCTCAATTTCAATCACGTATCTCATCATTTGTAGTGCGAGAGTAACCCTGAAAACTCAGTAGATGGTGTGGCTATGTTTAGCATAACTTGATTTTAAAAAGCAGGGTTTTTGGCTGACCCAAGTTCACTTAGCATATCTCTCTTAAGTTGGAAGACCCTTGTTGAAGATAGGAACATCTTCAAGGAGGAGGTATATGGCTTCCAAAGCTGCTGTCCTTACTGGCTCCCAACATCTTCTGGTGACTCTGGGACAGGAGGGCTTCGAAGGAAGAGAGGCAGATTATGAGATGGATAAGTTAAAGGCTTTTCAATTGTACAGATGTTATTTTCTGCTTCTGCCATTTTCAAGTCAACATATCCAGTGAGCATTTGGCTCTTATAGAATTCACTTTCGCCATGCCACTTCACTAGATGTGATGGAAGGCAAACACTTTAACCACTAAGCCATCTCTCCAGCCCACAATTGAAATACTTAGTCCTCTAATGAACAGTAAGTACCTTCTGGTACTGACCAGTGATATTCAGATCTACCATGTCCACTTCTTTATTTTATTTATTTGAAAGAGAGAGAGAGAGGAGAGAGAATGGGCACACCAGGGCCTGTAGCCACTGCAAGCAAACTCCAGACACATGTACCACCTTGTGGGTACTGGGGAATGGAACCTGGGTCCTTAAGCTTTGCATGCAAGTACTCCAACCAGTCCCCACCATGTCCACTTCTATAGTATATGTGTTCATATTACCACCGTCTTAATTTTCCAAGGTCAGAATATTAAAATGATTAAGGTAAAGTTGCTGTATTTATCTTCTTGAAGAGAGGCTTTCCATGGAAAATACTGAACTATTCTCTCTCCTTTTTTCCTGCTTTGGAAACTTCAAACTATTTCATCAAATCACGATGATTATTGTATACTCTAGAGTTAAAATTAGGAATAAATTTTAGTATTATTTTCCTTCTCTTCTATTGCTTCTCATTTTAACCAAGTTATAAGAAAGGACTTGATTAAATAAAGTGGAAGGCATCGTGTTGTAATTGAAAGCATTTTGGAGTTCAGTTTTCCTCATGTATACTGTCTCTTTATTATATTACATTTCCACTCCCTCAATTATATGTTTTAGCATCAGTAACAGATGCCCCTGTTTCATCTACCATACATGCATGGGACCTTGTCCAATATTAGTGCTGGGAGCTAGCTAATGCTCAACATAAATAGTGTAAAAATATTTGATTTAACCCTTCAGATCTGAGAAGTTCCAACTAGCAGCCCTTCCAAGACAAATAAATAACATTTCGTTCACATCTAGTTTATAGCAAAAAAGAGTAAGTTCTGGCTAATGATGAATTCGTTCATTAGAGAAGTCCTTTACAGTTTCAATACATAATGCCTTCATGAGCCCGTGATTTGCATGTTTGGCCATCAGATGGCGGCACAATGTTCAGACATTCTGCAAGCTTAGGAAGTGGGGTCCAGCTGGAGGAAGTTGGTCACTGAGGAGTATATTATCCCTGGCTGTCGCTGTCTTGTTCTTTGCTTCCTGGCTGGCCACAAAGTGATGAGCTGTCTTCCACCACTGCACACTCAACACCAAAATGTGGTGCCAACAACATTAAGTCCAAGCAACCATCTGAAACTGTGGGCCAGGGTAAATTCTTCCTGCCTTAATTTGTTTCTGTCAGGTATTTTGGTCACAGAGCCAAAAAGCCTACTATGACAGATGATCATGATTATCCTTGTTACGGGTGGAGGGTAGTGTTATAGCGTTGGTTTTGTGGGGCTTGAAAAGAGTTGATGTGTCTTCTGTGAATTGTATAGGACCTAGATGAAGAAACGTAGAACAGTCACAGTTGTAAGTAAGTGGTTGAGCTGGGACAGTCAAGGGCTTGAGTATTCAACCAAAGAACTTCCTCATGACCAGGGAAGATTCAGTGTTGTTTCTCAGAGGGGCCATACGAAATGAAGAACAGGGGACTTCAGAGTCAGCCTGAGCCAAAGTGGCATCCTGACCTGACCTGACCACGTATTCATAGGAAGGGACTTGTAGTCATAATTTTTCAAGAGTGATTGGAAACACTGATGGTCATTTTTTTATAGAGTTAAATGAGATTATGTCAGAACATCTGAGAAGCTATCCCTTACCCAATTCAGTAATATATCTTTTCTCTACCACAGTTCCTAGACAGTGTGATTACTGACCTTGGATATATGTTTTATGCCCCAGTGGATCTGAGATCTGTACAATCCAATGAATAATTGAGACTTGGTGAGGTTCGTTTCCTTGTCTCACATCAAAAGTGCACGTAAGAGAGCTGGAAATGTTAATTACCCACTCAGCAGTGTTCCATTTGTACATAGAAAAGTGGTGGGGTAGAAGGACAGGCTCTTATAACAATAGACTATGTTTTCACAGCTCTCTTACAGCATCTTTTACATATATATATATATATATATATATATATATATATGTATATATATATATATCCGATTTTACTATCTTGGCAACTCAGAAAGGTTTTTCAGCTTCAAAAAACGATTACACCACTTGCAAAAGTTCCCAGCCTTTTCAAGTGGCAGAAACAAGATTTTTTCCCAGGTCTTCAAACTTGGCGTTAAAGAAACAGCAGAAGACACGTTATATTATGTTTCAGGACCCACTGCTTTCCTCCTAAACTGGCAGGGCAGCCGAGGCTGGGCGAGGTGTGGGCTGGCACAAAGTTACCTGCTGCTAAGCACCAGAAGCAGCTGGCTTTTCAGAAAGCTGCCCGAGGGTCATTCGAGGTGTATTACTTACTTTCTCCTTGTCATGAACCAATACCTGACCAGAAGCAACTGTCAGGAAGGCAAGGGTTTATTTCCAGCTTACAGTTTCAGAAGGTAAAGACCAATATGGCAGCTTAGGCAAGGCAGGAGTGGGAGCTCAGCTGGTTGTCTTGATTGTGTTCACGATCAAGAAGTGCAAGCCGTAGGCTGGAGAGATGGCTTAGCAGTTAAGCGCTTGCCTGTGAAGTCTAAGGACCTGGGTTCGAGGCTCAATTCCCCAGGACCCACGTTAGCCCATTAGCACATTAGCACAAGGAGGCGCACGCGTCTGGAGTTCGTTTGCAGTGGCTGGAAGCCCTGGCGCGCCCATTCTCTCTATTTTTGTATCTCTATCTCACTCTCTCTCAAATAAATAAATAAAAATAATAAAATATAAATAAAATAAAAAAATAGAGCAAGCCATAAGTGGGGACTGGCCACAAAACCTCAACCCTGCCCCCACCCACCCCACCAGCCCAGTGACGCACTTCCTTCCAGCCCCGCTTCACTTCCTAAAGGTTGCACAACCTTCCCAAACAGCGCCCCAAGCTAGGCATCAGGGGTTCAAACACACGGCTCTCTAGGAGACATTTTGCACCCAAGCCACAACAAAGGGTGACTAAATTTCTCCTGGCCCAGGTGGGTGATTGGTTCTTGAACCTGTGGCTTTCCAAGGCAGAACAATTCCCTATCAAACCAGAGGAGTAACATTTTATTTCATTGAAGGAAGACATAAAAATGAAAGGAAAAATGAAACACCTGTCCTATGCCACCTATATTAAATGGCAGAAAAAGGGGAAAAAAAAACTTTCATGGAATAAATCTTATTTCATCTACAGTTTCATTCCTGCATTCTCCGCTCGCCCCCTCCTTTCTTCCTTTGATGTCAGACTAGCCAAAGCTATGAACCAACCTCTGAGATCCGGAGGTAAACCCACCACGCCCCCGCTTCTTCCTGGGTAAAGGCCCCTGGGTAGCAGTGAATTAAACAAACTGGGTGTTTCTTGGACTATCTGATATCTGTGTTTCCAAGAAATGTGAAGAATTTAAAAAAAAAAAAGAACATACCATGACGTCAGGCAGTGTGTGGCAGAGGATAGTGGCCCACCAAAGAGTGGAACTGTGCCCACTGAAAACAGAAGGGACTCACCTCACCTCTTCCCAGAGGAGGTGCAGGCAGCTGCACAGCATGGCAAACGGGAAGTGTGAGAATTGCCCTTGCCCTTGACAGTCACAGAGGGATCCTCTGAGAAAGCCTTGGCTGCCCTTGGCTGAGGGTGGAGGCTGTGTTGCTTGAATGGTGGCAAAGTCTGGAGGCTTCCTGTGCCTGGAGATCCTATTACCTTCTGTAGTTAGCGCTCCTCCATCACGCTTGTGCATGAATCACTTGTTTCCCTACCCCTCCCCTCACATCCCTCCACACTTAAGCCTCCCTCAGTGTTCCCAGAAGCTCTCCAGCCAGCCCAGTTCATTGGCCTTGGCTGAGACGGTTTGGTTCTTTTGTGACTTTGGAAGTGGGAGACATGGAGGGGGCCCCGATTCATGGAGGACTGGTGAGGGCTGTTTGAATTCTTCCAACAGTAAGGTGTCCACTCAGCAGAGGTGGCATTAATGGGGTGCTTGTCAAGATGTGTCCCACCCCAGACCTGCCTCTTCAGAACAGCATGTTAGCAAGACCCCAGTGACTTGTGAAGTCTGAGGAGTGCTGTGTTCTAAGGCACTCTGGGTTTGAAAACTCTGTGGACGCTGACCTCTGTCTACACCTGAAATATAGCTGACGGTTTTCAAAATACTAAAATAAGTGTTCATATAGAGTGAGCAAGTGTATAAGCTGGAGATTCAGCCGCCATGAAGACACATGTGGTTTCCATGGGAGAGATATCAGAGGAATGCGGACTGGTCAGCTTCCCTTCCTCGATTTCTTTCACTGGGTGACCACTGTCCTAGGTGTCAGAGGAGACATAAAGTGCAAACTGACAAATAATGATAGCAACATGGGTTCATGAAAGGAAGGTTCTAGGATGCCAGGACAGGTGGGGAAACCACAGAGCCTCTGTATGGATACCTGGGATCAGCAAGTAAGATAAACCCATGACTCTAAAAGGGCAGGTTGATAGAAACCTTCTGGGGCCCAAAACTAAGAATAGGCTGGAATTATTCATTCAACTTTAGTGACAAGCTTCTGCCTTCCAAGCAGTGGCTACGGAGATGAACATACAGCAATCTGCCTTCAAGTATTTTTCAGTCAAGATATACTGGCATGGTTTTCAAGAGGACTTCATGGATCCCTAAAATTACGAGCATGATAGTGTAGTTATGCCAGTTTTTCAGAGATGAGAGTTCATCACTTTTGTCAGACTCTCAAAGTATTATGAACCACTCAGAATCCAGCAACTGACTAGACAGAAAGAGGCAGGTAGAGAGAGAATAGGCACACCAGGGACCCCTGCCATCAAAAATGAACTCTAGACATATGTGCCACGTTGCACATCTGGCTTTCCACGGGTACTGGGGGCTTGAACCCAAGCTGTGAGGCTGTGGAAACAAGCACCTTTAATGGCTGTGCCATCTCTCCCGCCCCCATCACTTTAAATGACATAACATCAATGCAGAGAAATAAGCATCACATATGGGTTAAAATAAAAAGTGACCTGAACATAGAAGAAGGATTATTAGGGTTGGAAAAGGGGAGGATGGAGAAGGAAGTAAGTGAACATAGAAGAAAAGGTAGCGATAAGGGCTGGAGTGATGGCACAGTGGTTAAGATACTTGCCTGCAAAGTCTAAGGACTCAGGTTCTGTTCCCCAGAACCCATTGAAAGCCAGATGCACAAGATGGTGCATGCTTCCAGAGTCCATTTGTAGTTGCTAGAGGTCCTGGCATGCCCGTTTATCCCTTCCCCCCAACCAAGTAAATACATCAAAAAAACTCTTGTAGATAGAGTCAAAATACACGATATATATAAATGGAAATGTCACAGTGGAACCCAGTGGTTTGGACAATTGGGTAATACATGTTAATAATTAAATGTTCACCAAAAAAAGTTTCCTGATAGAGAGACCCATAGGGCCTCTCAGTGTTGAACTGACCCACAGGATGATGGGGTCCTACTAAGCGGCCCCTGCAATCTCACTGCCTATCAGGAAGGTTCACCTTTCTTGTTTCCTTCAGTACTCTCCCTGGGGTCTTCCTACAATTCTCCTGCCCTCAGAAGGCTCTTTTATTTCTATAACGATATTACTATGTGGCTCATTAATATTTTATGACATCCGTTCAGTGAGTGTAAAAAGTGTTGGAGCTGGGATGGAAAGATGGTTCAGTGGCTACTGGCACTTGCTTGTAAAACCTGGAAGTGTGTGTTTGATCCCCTTGTATCCCATGTAAAGCTGTGTGTCTGGAGTTTGTTTGTAGTGGCCATTGGCCCTGGTGACACCCATTCTCTCTCACTCTCTCTAAATAAATAAATGAATAAATAAATAAATAAACAAGTTTCAGAGCAGGGACTGGTATTAGAGAGTGGAAATAGGATGTATTACTCCATTGTGTCATAAAAGCAATCACCTCGGCACTATCCTGTGGTGGTGTGATTTGATTTTTCATCCGGGGGTTCTCGGGCTCCCTGTATGGGTGGTAGGAGGTTGTCTTCCTGGGCTCCTACCGACATGAACAGAAAATAGAGCACGACACAAATACAAACCCAAAGGAGTGAAGTGGTAACAACTGGAAATCCTAGGCTGTGATTACAGCCTGCATTTTACTTTGCTTCTAACTTGAACCATTTCCTTCGCAAATTGTTTGGCGAGGAAACATCTCAGGGCTGCTTAAGGAAGTGAAACAAAAGAGAAGTTGGAGAAAAATGTAGTTTTAAGAGGCCAAAACTTAAAAAATAAAATAAAATAAAAGGAACTATGGATCCCAAGGAAAGGCAAGAGACTGCAAATAAACAGAGATGAGGAGAAACTTCTCCAGATAAACGTGGGCTCCTCGTGGTGCATGCATGGCACACAGCTATGTTTGCACAAATCTATCAGGGCTATCAAGAATGTTATAATGATACTCCATCACTCGTGGTTCTCATTTTAACCGCTGTAATAAGCAAAACATACAGAGCACATTGCTGGCCCTAAAGACTATAATTTTCTCTGAAGAGAAATATTGCAAAAAGGGAAAAGAGAGAGAGAGAGAAGAAAACATGATATTTTGTTCAGTTCCTAAAAAAAGCATTTTCCCCCTTTCTGTACTGCTCTTTCCTTTCATTAAACTGTCCTTAAGTGCTTTTAGAGAAAACTAAGTAGGCCACAATTCTGGGCTGCTGACTGAATAATTATAAGCCTGGGAGGCTTCTGGGATGGCCAGCGAGAGGCCCAGGTCCCTTTCCTGAAACCCAAAGACCCATGGGGATGGTGCCAGTTGCGGCTGGACTCCTCACGTTGAAATGATTTCTCATTTTGAAGGGAAACCAGGGACATTCTTATCCCTGGTAGTCCTCTGAGAACTTGGGCCACTGCCAGATTTTATTGGAAAATTGCAACAAAGGAATTAGAGATAGTGAGCCCTTCTATTCAGAGGGTTACATGAGAGGCATATCAAAACCAGATTATTTCCAGATCAGCTCTGCTCCATGAGCTAAAACATAGTCACGACGTTTAGAATATTTATGCGTCTTCCTTTGATAGAGACTCTTACTGCTCACCATTATTAGCTTCCCTTTGGGTGTGCTTGTGTGCAAGCCATTGTTCGAGGGTGACTGAAGGGGAACAAAGTGAGCAGAGAGACATAGGTGATCCCTCAGCCACTAGGAGGGTTGATCTCACTGGGCGAGCTTTTGCCTAGTTGGACTTGGGCATAGCTGGGCATATACGAAGGGACACCAGAGAACAGACATCGTAGTCAGAGCACCGAGACCACTGGGGAACGGGACAGAGGTTGTACGGTATGGAGTCCAAAATGGTTGTTGCAAAAACGCTGCAGAGGTCTTTTTTTTTTTAAATTTTTATTTATTTATTTGAGAACGACAGACACAGAGAGAAAGACAGATAGAGGGAGAGAGAGAGAATGGGCACGCCAGGGCTTCCAGCCTCTGCAAACGAACTCCAGACGCGTGCGCCCCCTTGTGCATCTGGCTAACGTGGGACCTGGGGAACCGAGCCTTGAACCGGGGTCCTTAGGCTTCACAGGCAAGCGCTTAACCGCTAAGCCATCTCTCCAGCCCTGCAGAGGTCTTTACATGGGATGCTGGGCTCTCTGTGGTATTCATGCCTGAGCTAGCAGTGGGTGTGCGGGAAGGCAGGAGCAAAAGTCCGGGCTGGGGAGTAAGGCACGCCTGGCTTTGGATCCCAACCCTGCCCCTGGTTAATTGGGACCTGGACAATTGAGACACCCACTTCAGATTGCTGAGAAAAGCGAACTGTAGCAGGGGCTCTCCAGGCTCTTATTCTGAAATTCAGACACTCTTAACGTTCTCATTATGTTTTTGGTGTGTGTGTGGGGGGGGGATAACATGACAGAAATGTGTCCAGTTTATGAGAACAGCATCAAGGTGCAAGGAGGGATTGAAGTAGGTGTAATTTTGTCACCCTCCATCATGCCATTCCTCCCAGCCTCCCTCTCCCAGTACCCATGATTCATCTCAGGCCACCCTGGCATGCTTAATGTACCATCCTTCCATCTTGGAAGATAAAAAACCATTTAGAAGCTGGATGTGGTGGCGCACACCTTTAATTCCAGCACACGGGAGGCATAGGTAGGAGGATCGCCATGAGTTCGAGGCCACCCTGAGACCACATTGTGAATTCCAGGTCAGCCTGAGCTGGAGTGAGACCCTACCTCAAAAAAAAAAAAAAAAAAAACATATAAACTCTCTGATGGCATTAAGATGGAAAACATGAAAATCTGGGTAGAAATAAAATATGGGACGATCATAGGTACACACTCAGGCAGAGAACCACCATGAAATTGGTGCGTTCCTCTCAGCCCATACGCTGGGGACAGATGTTCATGTCATATGCAGTTCTCTTGGAACTTTGAATGCTGAGGCACAGCCATTGTATTAGTTCTCTGGTCACTGTGACCAAGTACCAGGCACGAAACAATGTAAGGAAGGAAGACGTTGCTGTGGCTCACAGTTTGAGAGTGTCATCTGCTGTGGTGGGGCAGGCAGGAGTGTTCAGTTGTGGTGAGTGGGGCGTCTTATGTCTGGGACATGAAGTAGGGAAAGGGGGATGCTGGTGTTTAGTTCTCTGACCCCCTTGGTATTTAATCTGCAACCCACCCCATCGGATGATGCTGGCCATATTCAGGGTAGGTCAACCTGTCCTTTCTTAGTTAAGCCTCTCTGGCAGTGTCCACACAGATACTCCCAGAAGTGTGTCTCCTAGGTGACTCCAAATCCACTCAAGTTGGCAATAGGCATCAATTACCTCAGAGCATTTCATCCAGCTGGCTCAACAACCCAAGCTGGATCATGAGAGCCCTTGAAGGCTAAACAAGATGGCCCCCGATGGAGAGGCTAGTCTAGCTCAAAGACAGTGCTCTGATCACTCCCCATTGGCTTAAGTCATCTCCCTAGATGGACAAGAACTTGAGGGACCGAGACAGTCAAAGACAAAAGGCAATGCATATGTGGGATACATATCTTGAGATGCTTTCTTCTCATAAGGGGACATTCATAGACTTTATTATCATTTTATGCTACTGATTTTTAAACAATTGCAGACCAACCCAAACCATGACAATTTCTTTTTATCATATATGGAGTTGATTAAATATATTAAATATATTTTTTACAGGTTCAAACTATCATTTCCCAAAGTTACACCCATTCGCTCTCCCTTCTGTCTGCTTCCTTCTCTCTTTATCTCTCAGGTAAATAAAAAAAGCCAACATTTTTAAACAATTAAATAAAATTCAAGTTTCTTAGACTAAGTTAAATGGCTAACATAGAACTTCCTAGATTCAAGCATAACTACTTCCAGTCTCACATCTCATTGGTGATGGACACTTCTAGCCATAAAGTATTCGTCCTTCGAAGAATGCTTATCAATTAGAGTTCTGGTTATTATTTTCCCCTGGTGGGTAGTTGGGTAAATTTGGTTGTAGCATATGGATTGACTATAATAATAAAATTAAAGCCTATAGTGGTAAGTAGGGAATTTTAAGTATTGAGATTACAATAAGAATTAACTGGCCCAGGGCAGGCATTATTCTCTTCTTTCTCATTCCAATCCTGAATTTTGAAACACAAGCAGTTGACTGCCCAGAAGCTTTGCCAGAGTCCTCTGCTTCCCGTCTCCTTGGCCCAGTGTGAGTCAGGCAGCCTGTGTTTCTGGGCAGGCACTGGCACACAGAGGCGAGCATCACAGCCTCGTACAAATACGTGGTTTGCTCATCTCTCTAGCTTAGTTTCTCCTACACCAGTCAAAGTTCACTCACCAAGTCAGCAGCCCTACCAGGAGCCAATTCATAGCTGCTCCCAAATTCCCCCACACCCCCCGCCAGGCCTCTCTCTTCTTTCTCTTTCCAAGAAGTACTTTCCACTGAGACTCCCACGTTATAAATGTCAGCCTGGCTTCTTTCTTGTTCGCACACAAAGAACTCCATGAGCAGAGGATTGGAACTGTATTTCATCCTCCTTGGTGAGGTCCCATACAAGCTGGGGAGGAATTCTTTCTGGCTGTTACCCTGGAGGCACAGGGATGCCCCGCTTGCAGTTCCCCAGTGAACTGCGCAGGAGCAAGAATGGGGCCAGAGCGTGTTACACGGAATGGAGGGGTCTCAATAAAAACTTATTAGATTAAAAAAAAAAACAAATAATGAGCCAAGTTTATTTTTTCTCCCTTTTGCATTAATAATTAACAATAATTATTATTAATAATCAATAAGGTCTGGGGCTGATGAACAGCACTTCAAGGATTCCACATCTCACCAAGCACCTTTCTTTGCCGACTTTCTATGGACTGCAACCAGAGTTCATCCCAAGTGGAGATGTTGGTGAAGAATGTCCCTTTGGCACTGGCCTCCTGTGCCCTCCCAGCATTCTCTGCCACAGCCCCTCCCCCACCGTTCTCCACAGTTCTGTTGGATAACATTGGCTCCGTTCTGTGAGAAAGAAATTTTCTAACATAGGGACCGTCATAGGAGTTTCCACCTGGTTCCTGCTGACCCCATGTTCTGATTGATGATATTCGTGGCTTTGTGCAGGTTCCCTCTCTCGAGTGATTTGCCTCTGGTCAATGAGTACACAGCTCCATTGATTAGGCTCTGGGATGAGGCTATAAAAGATTGTCACTTTTTCTTTTTTCTTGCTACTTGACTCTTTTGTTAGGTTGGACCAAGTAAATTGCCACATGGGAGAGGCCCAGTGGCCAGGACTTCTCTTTTTTAGCTAACATTCGATCAGAATCATCTTGAGCTAACAGTCAACCTAAAACTGTGCAGAGAACGGATTGATGTCCACAAGCAAGCGCGCTGGGAAGCCAATCCTGCTCCTGTTGATCTTTAGATGGGTTCTCATCCCCAGCTCAAGAGCAGCCTGGTCAGAGAGCTTCAAGCCCAGGATCCCGCTAAGCAGTGTGCGCAGGCCCAGGCCCACAGAAGCTTCTAGATCATTATGTGAATATTATTTCAGCTTGTTTGTGATAATTTCACATCTGACAACTGAGCACTAATGTCAGGGGTTTTGACCTGATTTGCCTTCCAACTTGTCCGTACTTCCCCAGCAACATCTTCTCTTTCTACAAAGTATTTTATTCATCTCATCTTTAATTATTTATTTACTTATTTACTGATGAGAGAGAGAATGAGCAGGCCATGGCCTCTAGCCACTGCAAACCATCTGCAGACGCATGTGCTGCTTTGTGCATCTATCCAGCTTTCCGTGGGTCCTGGGGAATGGAATCCAAATTCTGAGGCTTTGCACGTAAGTGCCTTAACCCCTGAGCTATCTTTCCAGCGCCCCCTAGTAGCATTTTAAATGGAATTAGCCCTAGGAGAAATTCCTAAAATTGATTGCTGAGTGGCAAGCTGGTTCTCTTGAAAGTGGATCCTTCCCATCTTGTCTCATCCCACAATGTGACTCACCCCTTGAACATTCACTAAGATCCTCCAGGGTTAAACGATGGGGACAGATCCTTTTGCTATATGTTCTTCAGAAAGTCTGTATTTATGTCCCCATGGAAGCCCCCTGTTTGTCCTTAAAGATCACTTTCTCGCTTCCCAGGGCACTGTTCATGCGGGCCTTCTGTCAGAAGGAAACGGCGGCCACCTCCGCAGTCGTTGGGAACAATCTGAGCTCTGTCGCTCATTTTGCATTCACTCCAATGGCAGATTCTGTTGAGCTCTTACTGAACACCAACCTCTCCATCAAGAACTTTGTGCATTATTTATCACTCCTGGACAATAAGGATTATTGAAAATCCTGGGCTGGAGAGATTGCTCAGTGGTTAAGGCACTTGCCTAAGAAGCTCAACTCCCCAGAACCCACAAAAGCCAGATGCACATGATAGCCATGTGTCTGAAGTTTGTTTGCAGTGGCTAGAGGCCCTGGTGCACCCATTCTCTGTCTCTCTAATAAATAACTAACTAAATAAAGATAAAACATAAATAAAAGAATCCCAGCTCTATTTATTCTTAACACCTTTGATGAATACACAAACAGCTGTCACCGCATCTTTTCCAGGCACTTGTCTTACTCTGGCATTGTTTGTTCACAACTGTCATAGCAACTGCATTTAGCTATTGGCAGCACCCATCACCACACAATGAGTGGGGGGCAGTAGCGCCACCTTGTAGCCACCCGTGGTTTCTGCCCGACATGCCTGAAGCATCTATCCAAGACCTGATGGTCCTCACTGAGTGAGGTTGTCAGCAAGCTCCCCTGTGGTGGTGAGAAGTAGCCTTGCTTGAAGATTGCCCTGCTTACGGAGTGTCTCATAAGGTGACAGCCACGTTGGAGGTCTGGATAATGAGATGGAGCTCTTGCTGAGCAGAAAATTCTCCCCCAAGCAGGAGCATGGCCCATGTTCTTTTCCACCTCTGCCAGGCGATCGCCCACATGTGGGTGTCCTCTGGGGTAGCGTGCCCTGGGAAGCAGCCACGTGTTTGTGTTTAGATGTGGGTCCCTGTCTTGGCTAACTGTCACTGCTATGTTGTTTCAGGCCTCGTGTGGTCACTGGATTTTGAACACAGCAGCTTAGACTCCTTTGCTCTGGTTTTGATCAGTCGAGTTGAACAAGCATCACGGAAGGTGGGGGGGCGTCAGGCATAATCCATGAGTGAACTTTCCTTAGTGGTCAGAGTCAATGTGGGTTTTCTAGTTCACAAAGCTGGTTAGTGGCCAAGACAGGCTCGGAACCTGGGGAGCTGCATGCCCGAGCAGAAGGGGCTGGAAGTGCTAAAGAGCACCAAGTTATGAGTTCTCTAGAAAAGAGAGTGTTAGAGGAATGGGGCTGTAAATCACAATGCATCACCAGGGGTAGGTCTGTCTACGCACCTATGTGTGCATATGTGCATATGCATGTGTTTATGTATGTATGCGTGTATGCCTGTCATGTATATGTTTATGTGGGTATGTATACATTCCTCTGTCTATGCTTCCATTTATATACCCATTCATTCTTCATCTGTCTAGATGATTATGTCCTTACACATATGCATAAAAGTATATGAATTAATATACACAACAGCATCCATTATATATGTATGTGTGTGTTCCTGCATCCATTCATAATCTACTCCTGTATACACTTCCATATATGTTAAAGCATATGGTGTAATAGATATTCCACATACTCCATATGCCCCATCATCTATCTATCCATTCATCTATCCATCTGATTTCTAACAGGTTAATATTAGATAAAATATCTAATTTATCTTTAGGTGAAATATGTAGAGATCATTTCAAAGAATGCTTCAGTGAGTCCTAGTTCTCTTGGCTGTGTTGAAATAGATTTGAATAGGTGCTTCCCTGTAGGGTATCTGACTGTGGGTCCAGTCTGCACAGGCTCTTTCCCAACTCTCTATATTCATATAATTCACAATATGGGGGGCGGGGGGGGGAAGGTCTGTTACTCTGTGGTAGAAAATAATAAAAAGTGCCAGAATCTATCACAAATCCAGCAGGTTCAGGTGCATGCTCAGTCCTATTGCTGGCGTTATCTCACCTGACCCTCACTTCCATCTCCAAGCATGTGCTACTCTCATCTGTGTTCATGAATGTATTGTGTGTGTGTGTGTGTGTGTGTGTGTGTGTGTGTGTGCGCGCGCGCGCGCGCTCATCATGGCTTATGGTCACAGAGCCAACGGGGGCCAACACTTGCTCGTTTGTTCCCAACTACTTATGTTTTAATGGAGCCCAAAGGTGCCTGGTGATACGGGACTGTAAAGTTCAGCAAAACCTTATGAACCCCAGCTTTTGGGCTCTTGTCTGTGTTTATCAAGGAATTGAAATAAACAGATGGAGACGGAGAGTTTACAAATCACCAAATTTATTTAGGGGAGTTTATGAATCCAGGGAGGCAGCTGGCACGTGGGTATATTACTCATGTGGAGGCAGGATCTGGAAGCCCATATGCAGGAAGATGAGAATGGGAATTGGGCGGGGGGATTTGAAAAGAGGCTGGAGCTTAAACACACACAGAGAGAGGGAGATTGAGAGAGAGAATGTGGGGCCAAAGAGCGTAAGCCTTTTGCCTTCACATTAGGAAAAATGCTCAGAGGCCAATTAGTATGGGTTCCCTAGCTTAGAAGCAAGTAAAACACAAAACAAAACAAACAGCAACTACCAAAAGCACAATGAAATAGAGCCTTCCACCCATCTCAGCCCAGCCACGGTGAGATGGGCGGAGGGCTTAGCAAGGCAGGGACTGGAACTTTCAGGTGTCAGGAGAGATAAACAGCCAGTAACAAGGCCTTGCCCACTGGTAAGCCCATTTCAGAGCTCTTTGGGGTGGGTTTTACCCCCAGGCTCAGGTGGGCCAGAGAGAGAGCTGATTAGTTGGGACTGGGTGGGGGGCTGGCCCAAAAGGAAGCCAGCGTACCTGAGAAGAGGGTTCAGTCCATGAGGGATGGACCAGATGCTGAATTCTCTTTGGACCCATTCCTAGCTGGTACCTAAACGTAAAACTACCTGGTTGTTTCTCCCTCACTGAGGTGTCCAGCAAGACAGCGCACCCACTCTTGCTTTTGCACAGCAGAGCTGTTGGGGATCAGAATGCTGCTTGGCTGTTTTGCTGAGGACCTTTTCAAAGACTTGAAAGTTCTGCTAGCTACCTCAGTGGTTCCCTTCATTGCCAATTTGGTGAGGTCTGGAATCGCCTAGGAGCCCCAGCTCTGAGTGGTAAGTGAGGGTGTCTCCGGAGAGGTTTAACCAAGGATGAGAAACCCACCCTGGATGTGGGTGGCACCACTGCATGGGCTGAGGAGAAAGCGGGCTGGAGAGATTGCTTAGTGGTTAAGGTGCATGCCTGTGGAACCTAAGGACCCAGGTTTGATTCTCCTGGTCCCACGTAAGCCAGATGCACATGTTGGCACGTGCATCTGGAGTTTGTTTACAGTGTCTAGAGGCTCTGGTGTGTCCATTCTCTCTCTCTCTCTGTCTGTCTCTAATAAATGAATAAATAAAAATAAAATCTTATTTTCTAAAAAAGAGGAGAAAGGGCTGGAGAGATGGCTTAGCGGTTAAGCGCTTGCCTGTGAAGCCTAAGGACCCCGGTTCGAGGCTCGGTTCCCCAGGTCCCACGTTAGCCAGATGCACAAGGGGGTGCACGCGTCTGGAGTTCGTTTGCAGAGGCTGGAAGCCCTGGCGCGCCCATTCTCTCTCTCTCCCTCTATCTGTCTTTCTCTCTGTGTCTGTCGCTCTCAAATAAATAAATAAATAAGTTAAAAAAAAAAAAAAGAGGAGAAAGCGATAGAAGCCCCAGCATTCACCTGTCTCTCTGCTTTCAGAGTGCGGGTAAAATGTGACCGGCTGTCTCTCACTCCTGACTCCTTGCCTTTCTGTCATGATACTACACCCTAAAACTAAGTTTGAATAAACCTCTCTTCATTCCTTGAGTGGCTTTTGTCAGGTATTTTGTCATAGCAGCAAGACAAAATGACTACTACAGTACCCTGGCAGATGTCCCAATTGCAACTTGGCCCCCAGCCCCCGTCCCAACCATGCCCATGTCCCACGTCCCACCTCCAGCATTTGGAGAGCACCCTGTGTAGATACTGGGACGAGTGCCGTGGCCTGACTGACCATCTGCTGCCAAGCCTGCCATGCCCTTACTTGGATGCATGGCTATTGGGTTGGGTCCCCTTTGAATAGAGTCTTTTCTTTCTTTTCTTTTCTTTATTTTTGAAGGCACGTCCAACAGATTGCCAATTTTATTTTTTTTTAATGTGAGAGAGCAAGAGAGAGAGAGAGAGAGAATGAGAGAATTGGTGCACCAGGGCCTCAGCCACTGCAAACGAACTCCAGGCGTGAGTGCCCCTTGTACGCATGTGCGACCTTGTGCATCCGCATCACTGTGCATCTGGCCTACGTGGGATCTGGAGACTTGGACATGAGGTTTGGCAGGTCAAGTGCCTTAACCGCTACGCCACCTCTCCAGCCCCAAAGAGGGGCTTTTCTTATGGAGCTGGTATGTTTCATAATGCCTGACAACTTGGTTTCTCTAATTTGTTTCTGGGGTTTTCATAGTCCCCAGCCCAGAAGATGAGGACCTTTAGGTCTCGAGTTCCAGGGCGAGCGAGCTAGTGGCCAGGCAAGGAGGTTTTAAACAGGGAACCTGGAGGGTGAAACGACTTCAATATCAGTGATTTTTGGATCACATCGCCTTCCAGTGAGTCTGAACTCTGGCTTCTCAGCATCTAATGTGGTCAACGACAAAGCCATCAGCACTGAGGGAGGAAGTGCTGGAAAGCAAGGAGAGCTGGGTGGTGGCATCTGCACAGGGTGCAGGGAGCCTGCCCAAGGGTGGCACAAAAGCCCAGCTCTGTTATTCCCATTCTTGTCTTGATGAGGCTGGAGGAGCCCGGTCTTCCCAGGGCAATTCCACCACAGCTCATTTGCGTACATTTTACAATGGTGTTGATAAAATCCCCACGGATTCCCAGAGCATGTGTGAGGAGTTCCCACCAGAAATCTAAACAACGCCCTGGCGCTGCTGACAGCTTAATAATGTGACAAAGTTCAGCTCGTTCAATGACAGGGACAGGAATGCAGCTGGGCCAGTCTGACCTAGAGCTTTGAGAATATCCCCCCTCCACTCCAACCCAGCATTTGACAAATAACCTTTTCTTAGCCTCCTTGAAGGCACCAGACAGAATCAGGTGCCACGTTGGGGCCACATGCCACTGTTACAATGTTAAATGGTGTGGCAAGGGCCACCAGAGTCACTTGGGGCTGACATTTATCTTTATTATTATTATTAATAATAATGCATATATTGCTTTTCTTTTGGTGCATTCCAGGGTGGTTTTTTTTTTTTTGCACTCCTAAATCATGTGGCTGTACATCAGCAGGCCTGAAAATTCACCCAATGAGCCTAAATTCAATGCAGCTGTCAAACCTGATCTGAAAGAAGCAGAGAGTTCACTTAATTGAGGTACAGCAGAGACCCAGTGGGCGTTGGCCAGAAAATCAGAATAATGGCAGCGTAGCGGGTGACATTTCAGAGCGAGACGTGAACTTCAGCTTTAATTTTATGAGAATAGTTGGCGGGGAGGGGGGGGAGAGGGAGGGACAGGGAAAATCCAGATTTCAACAAATATTTAAACTCTTCTTTTTTTTTTTTTTCTCCTGCCTCAAAGCCAGCCCAGCCAATGAGTTCCACATTGAAGAATTTCAGTAGAAGGATACCATGTTTTCTTCTCCTTCTCTTTTTCTCTTACTCCCTCCACGCCGTGCCCCCCCCCCCACGCCCCAACTTTGCAACAAAAAGAGCTGCATGTCAAGGAGCAACTGAGCTTGAGTTGGAGCCAACTGACTGGGCCAAAAGGTTACATATGGAGCCAACAAATCATGGGACCATGAAGGATATTACTGATTTAAAGTTATGTATGTTAAAGCCCAAATCTTAACAGCATTCATAAAGGTAGAGATAACTAATGGAGAGGCTTAGCCGACAGAAAATGGGCTTTTCCCCTCGGCTACCCTGTCTCTGTCTTCAGCACTGTGGTACATCTCACCAAGGGAAGGCTTTCCAGCCACATGTCTCCCCCTCAGGTGAGAAGAGAGAGAGAGGAGAACTGCTCACCCAGAAGAGGATAGCTCAGCTGGAGTCAGCCCTGGCTGGGGACCCGTTGGTTTAGTTTATTCTTGTTCCTGTGTGTGTGTGTGTGTGTGTGTGTGTGTGTGTTACTTCAGATGTTTTGGGGTTAGCAGAAGGAAAAAAAAAATCATTCCTTTCCCTGCTTAATTTTTAAAACTGTGTGTCATGTCAAGGAAACTTGAGCCACATGGTTTGGATTCATTTGCACTTAATCATGAAACTCTCTCTCTGGAAAGAGCTATTTTCTCTCCCAAAGGAGTTTTGGTGCCCTTTCTAATAAACCCAGTAAAGTGCCCTCCAACCGTGAGCCACTCTCTCTGGTGCAGGCACAGAGAGCTGAATGGAGCGAATGTAAAGCCCTCCTCCAGTAGGCTCAAGGCTGGTTTGAAATGCTGGCCTCTGTGAACTTGGACTGCGTTCTGGGAAAGGGAGGCATCAGGGAAAGAAACTTTAAGTGATGTGTAAATAAAGTAAAGAAATGTAGACAAACAAAAGTCAGGGTCCACAGGTAAAGCTTATCCTCTTCATAGGATCATGCTGCCTTTCTTTCAGCGTCTTGGGAGAAAAAAAAATGCTTTGATTCAGAAACTCCCAACTACCAAAACCACCCCAGAACCCTCTTGGATACCTCCCAAAGGCCATGACATGACTGGGCCCGGGACACGCACCTCCCCACACTCCATCCACAGCAGCCCAACCGTAGCAGCGCACCCACAATGGCGTTCTTTCAATCCAAGACAAACATGCCGTTACCAATCTGAGATTAATCGATGCCATTTGTGTGCCCTGCCTATTGGGTTTCAGCTGGAGGTTGCCCAACAGCAATGGCCACCACCCTGGCAAACCTGAAGGCATTCACAGCTTGTCCTTTGGAGAACTTGCACAGCTGTCCTTTACCTCTGTGACTCCAAGTCCTGCTCCTGCCCACTGCCTTCCCACACTGAGGCACAATTTCGAAACATGTTCTCTCAGTGCAGTGAGACTATCTGGACAGCTGGGTTTTGCTTAGAGTCCGCATCTTCCCTGTCTTTAATTAATGCTAAGACAGATGCACATTTGTTTTTTGTTTTCACACCTTGGACATTAGGCTGTTTCTAGTAATTGATGATAAGGAAGCATTGTGATGAGTTCATGGAAAAAAAAATGCATTGTTCTCTTCAGTGACAATGAAAAATAGTGTGGATGTATTCTAGACCCCAAAGAGATGTGATTACTTTTCAAAATGATGTGTGCTTTGATTTCCCTCTCTCATCCATTTACTCTTCCATCTTCCGGAAGAGTATGTTATCAACCACATCAGTGGCTCTATGTACCAGGAGGAAAAGACTAGAAGAGTGTTAAAATGGCTCCCTCCTCTTAGAAAGTTATAATTTAGTTCTAGACGTAAGTGTATGCATGGCTCACCATGCAAAGTACTTAATTACTGCTGTGGCCAGAAAGTGGTAGAGGACACCAAGACGGAGCCACTGAACAGATGGGGACATTCTGAGCCCAAGGCAGGCAGCCTGGATGTTTGGCTTGTTTCTGTGACCCAAGAAACAAACACTCACCTGTTGAAGGAGGGGATGTATGTCCCACAGAGCCAAGTCCAAGGGAATACGTTGAGAGCAAATGGGGGTGGGATAGAACATTCCCTATCCACAGGAACACATGATGAGCTCTGAGCTCAGTGGTAAAGGTATCTGTGATAGCTTTGTGTTACAATAAGACACCTGAGATAAGCCATTTAATTAAGGAAAAGGTTGGTTTGGGCTCATGGTTTTGGTTCATGGTCATTTGGTCTGTTGCTTTGGACCGATTCTGGCACAGTGACACTGGATTTTGCGACAGAAGAAGCAAACAGAAAGAAAGAAAGGGACAGGGTACCCCCTATCCCCTTCATGGTCATACTTCTAATGACCTTTCTCCCAGTGGGTACCACCTCCTAAAGGTTCCATCCACCACCTCCCAATAGATAACGTCGCAGGCTGAGACCGTGCCTTGAACTCGTGAACTTTTTAGGAATACACTGATCCAAACTACACTGGAGCTCTTTACCCTGTACTTAACCCAGTGTTCCTCAAACATATTTATTACTAGGATCCCTTGCTTCATTCAGCAGCCACCATCATCATAAATCTTAGGACAGCTCGAAGGTCTCTTCCAACTACAACATTCTAGAGATTCATAAGACAACATGAAGCTAGGAGCTCAAGGGGAAAAGAAAAGTCTAAGAGAAGTTGTGTGTGTCATGCTCAGTGATTGATGAGCTCCCCGTGTGGCATAGGGGTGGCATCACTGAGAGGTGAGGCCTTGTTGATTTATTGCTCAATGGAGAAATATTTACGAAATACCTCCCGTGCACTGTGCTGGGTGCTTGGAATTTGGAAAGTAGTAAAACGTCGTCCCTGACTTCAGCTGACTTCTAACTATGGAGAAGATGGGCATGGGAGCATATCTCCAATGAGATGAATATCTGGCCCATCAAGGGGTGTAAACAAATGATCAGGGAAACGAAGCATGCATGGAACGCATGCAAACATTATTCACATAGGGGCCCCTGTGGATCTGAACCCTGCTACAGAAGTCTGAATACATACTTGCCTGGAACGGAAGTGGAAGAAAGAATTCCAGGCAGTGAGAAGAGCATCCATGAAAAGGTATGCAAGTGATAAGAGCTTGTCCTTGCTTGGGGGCAAAGGCCCACTGTGATGAGAGAAGAAACTGAGGCTGGCAACAAGAATAAGAGATTTAATTATTACCCATGATCAATAGACTGGATGTATATAACTAGAGGGTCTGACACTGGTTCAGTAGCTCAGTGGTGTCCCGCGGGCCTTAGTGCCTTCTGCTCCTTTAATTCGCTGTTCCATAACACATTGGATTTTCATCCTAATAGTTGTTCCCTCATGTTAAGCGGTGGCTGTCATAGAACAAGGAATATTTCTTGTGGGTGATATGCCATATCCTTTGGCACAGGCAGTCTGAAGAATCCTATAGGTAAGAGAAGCCATGATTTTTGTCAGATATTTTTAAATTATATTTTATTTATTTATTTGAGAGAGAGGCAGGTAGAGCACAGGCATGCCGGGGCCACTGCCAATGAACTCCAGACATATGCAGCACGTTGTGCAACTGCCTTATGTGGGTATTGGGGAATTGAACCTGGGTCCTTAGGCTTTGCAGGAAAGTGCCTTAACCACTAAGCCATTGTCAGATGATTTTATAATGCCTAGAAGTAAAGACAATAATGGGAGAAGATAGAGTTAGAAGAGAGTCCAGAATTACCGAAATGAGCAAGGCTGAAAGCATTGTGGGTCAACATCATCGCCCATAGTTGTAGGGATTTGTATCATGTAGCAGAGAAGTTACCTTTGTTTTGCAGCATACACATGAGACATATTTGAATCCTAGCTCCCAGTGCCTGTGTTTCTGATCTTATTTAGAAACAGGGTTTGGGGAAAATGGCTCAGAAGTTAAAGAGACTTGCTTGCAAAAGCCTGCCAGCCAGGGTTCAATTCCCTAGTACCCACAAAAAGTCAGACGCACAAAGAGGTGCATGTGTCTGGAGTTTATTTGCAATGATAAGAGACTCTGGAGCACTCATATTTATTCATTCTCTCTCTGTCTCTGTGTGTGTGTGTGTGTGTGTGTGTGTGTCTGTCTGTCTGTCTCTCTGCTCTATGAGTAAACAGAGCAATACATGGAAAGAAACCACTAGGGTATGAGAACTTCTTCAAATAATTTCCACAGAAAGTATAGTCAAAGATGGCTGCTAAGGAGTGAGACCTACTGACTAGAATAAAACTTGAAGCACTTGAATGCCTGGGGAGCTGAGCCTCTGAACATTTGAAGGCTACCATTGGATCTCCCCAGCAGAAGGCAGGAGATGGAGCTCTCCGTGATTACAGGACAGGTTACAGAAGGTCACATGTGGATGATGGAGGAGGAATCCTCCTGCCTCCCAGCTCTACTCCCAGCCCTGACACTGCTCCAAGCTCTGACACCACCTCTTGGGCACTAGCCAAAGGTGAGTCACAGGGAGGTACCTGCATAATCTTCCACCACAGGGCATGCACACTCGAAACAGCCCCACCATAAATGAGTGTGCCCTGTACCGGACTGCCCAAGTCACACCTGCACAGACTCCTTTCATCAGCCTTCCTTCAAGTGGCAATTTCAACCTTTCAGGGCCACCTGTTGGGTGCCCACTTGGTAGATGTCTTTATTACCAGCTCTAGGGGAGTAACTGGATCATATAATTAGGGGGCAGGAGATGTGGGGGATTGCATTTTGTTTTGTATTCTTTGAGGATTCGCCAAAAGGCCCCACTGTCAAACCCATGATCAACTGAAAGGAAATCTGAAGGGAGGACCTGCCAGGGATGTCATCCGGCTGCTCTTGGGGGGATCAGTCTTTGCCATCTCTAGTCACTGGAGAGATTAAAGAATTGGGGTTAATATACCTGGAGGGTTTGTTCCCTGTGTGGTGAGATGGAGGGGAGCAAAGCCACTAGGGCAGGGCAAGAAGGAATGGGGAAGCCCTCTGCGTGTGAGGAATTATGTACAAATTCTGTGGAGCTGCACCTCTTGCCTCTTGTATACTCCTGGAGCATTCGCTCTTTCCTATCTGGTGCAGAGGCTCTGGGAAGCTAACAAACAATGCTTGTGATGTGGCATGGACCAAAAACCTGGTCTTGAGCTTCAGGGCACAAAATGCTAAAATCTCACCATTTTGTAATACATACATATATATATGTATATATAATTGATTTATTTATTTATGAGACAGTGAGAGAGGCAGACAGAGAGAGAGAGAGAGTGAGAGAGAGAATGGACACCCCAGCGCCTCTAGCCTATGCATCTGGCATACTAGATACTGGGGAATTGAACTTGGGTCATTAGGCTTTGCAGGCAAGTGCCTTAACTGCTAAACCATCTCTCCAGCCCCTGAAATCCCACCTTTGATACAGCAGTCTCTCTGAAGATGCTTGAGTGGCATCTATTTGGGCTGGGAATGTGTGGAAACAGATTAGCAAATAGCATTGTAGTAGTTTGAATATATGGCCCCTAATATAGTCAGTGTTTTTTGGGTTTTTTTGGTTATTTTTTTTTTTTTTCTTGAGATAGTGTCTCATTCTGGCCCAGAACTGACCTGGAATTCATTATGTGGTCTCAAGGTGGCCTCAAACTCATGGCGATCTTCCTACCTATCTCTGCCTCCTGAGTGCTGAGATTAAAGGCATGTGCCACCACGCTTATATTCAGTGTTTTGTTAACTTGTAGTTTGCATCTGCAGCTACCTGGCTGGAGGCTGTGTCACTGGGTGGATCAAAGTGTGGTGGTGGGTTTGCAATTTCAATCTAAAGATCTGTAAAGTGTGTCTAGCTGGAGTTCCTGAAGTGTGCTGTGCTGTGTAGCTTTGGGTTTTTAGCTTTTTCCCTTTTTGCCTGGTCCTTTAGGAGGAGCCAACTTCTTCTACCATTATGGAACGTCCCCTGGATCTGTAAGCTTCAATAAATCCCTTCCTCCATACCTGCGCCTGGTCTGGAAGTTCATCTCGGCCAACCTGAAGCTGCCTGCTGCAGAGGTATATGCCAGGTTTAGAAATGAACACATACGTGATGTCTTGGCTTCTCATGGCTGTAACCACATACGATCACCATGTAGGTGCCTTAACCCAATGAGAAAACTATTGCCTTGTCGTTTTAGATGCTAGAAGCCCAGAATGAAGGTGTTGGTGGTGTTACTCCTTCCTGAAGCTTTCAGGTGGAGAACGCTTGTTTGCACACTTGGAAGGATGATTTCAACAATAAATGATTGGAAACCACTTATACGTATTTTAAAGATATATCAGTTAATTGAAATTGCTTTCACCTAGTGAAACACTGTACACAGTACAAAGAATATGAAACATGTATTGATACAGAGAATCCTACAAGATAGATATGGAGAGAGAGAAGCAATAAATGTGCACTCACGTGTGTGTGCGCACAAATCAAAATATGCTCTTGTTTTAAGATATTTTTATACATGCGCATAATGTGGGTTGATCATAATCCCCTCTCATTACCTTTGTTTGTCCCCCAAGCCCTTTCTACTGAACCCTTTCTTCCTTTCAACTAGTCTCTCTCCTATTATTTATTTATTTATGTATTTGAGACAGAGAGAAAGGGAGAGAGAGAAAGAGAGAGAGAGAGAATGGGCATGCTAAGGCCTCTAGCCACTGCAAACGAACTCCAGACACATGTATTATTACCTTGTGCATTTTGCTTACATGGGACCTGGAGAATTGAACTTAGATCCTTAGGCTTTGCAGGCAAGTGCTTTAACTGCTAAGCCATCTCTCCAGCTAGTCTCTCTCCTATTATATTTTCCTTTTTGCCCTCTTTCATCATCCAAGACAAAGTGTTGATGGGCCCAACATTATGCAGGTAATAATAGTTGCTGTGAGGTCATGAATGTGACAGCCACTTCATGTCAGGAAGACAGTGTCCCAAAGCATTCCTCCCCATTCTCTGACTGTTACATTCTTTTTTCTTTTATTATTAGTATTTATTTGACACACACAAAGAGAATGGGCATGCCAGGGCCTCTAGCCACTGCAAGTGAACTTCAGACTCATGCACCACATGGTGTACCTGGAATAATGTGGGTACTTGGGAATCAAACCTGGGTCCTTTAGGCTTTGCAGGCAACCACCTTAAAACCACTGAGCTATCTCTCAAGCCCTATTACATTCTCTCTAAGCCCCTCTTCCACAATATTCCCTGGACCTTGAAGGGCAAGGGAGAGATGTCTCATTTAGTGCTGAGTACTCAACAGCCACTAATTCTTAATACTTGTCTGAGTTTACTGCTTGTTTTTTTCAAGGCAAACTCTAGTCCAGGCTGACCTAGAATTCACTATGTAGTTTCAGGCTGGCCTCAATTTCATGGCAAAGCTCCTACCTCTTACTCCTAAGCGCTGAGATTAAAGGTGTGCACCACCACACCCAGCCACTCTGACCAAAGGTGAGAGCAACACCTACTCTATGGGCATAAACATAAATATTTAGCTGGAAATTTGATGGGCACAACATATTAATTTAGCCAAAAAACCTCAGTATCTTCCCTCTGTAAGCTTTATTTATTTTTATTTGTATTATTCTTATTTTAAAGAGAGAACAAGACAGAGAGAGAGAAAGAGAATTGGTGCCTCAGGGCCTCAGTCATTACCATCAAACTCCAGATGCCTGTGGGCATGTGCCACCCTGTACTTGCCTTACCTTTGTGTCTCTGGCTTATGTGGGATCTGAAGAGTCAAACATGGGTCCATAGGCTTCTCAGGGCAAGCGCCTTAATCACTAAGCCATCTCTCTAGCCAGCTCTTCCTAAGCTTTGGACTAAGTTTGTAGTACTAGGCATGAGCTCCCTCCTAGGGAGAGGAGTTCAAATTCAATCAGAGAGCAGTTGGTTAACCCCTCCCATAATAGTCATGCCACTGTTGTACCAGTGGGCATATCCTGCTGGGCTGGTCAGTTGTGTGGCTTGCATGGCCCACCTCTGTGGAAGACTGTTAGTGACTTTTCTCCTCATCAGGCTGCCTAGCCCTTTCTATCATGTGCTTTTTTTTTTTCATTTTTGATATAATAAATGATCCATGCATATACTTACCCAATATATTATATTTTTACTAAAAAAGAACACGCATGGGCCCTATGATGTGTGCATGTATATACATAAGAAACTTCTGAAAGTAAATAAATGTGCAAGAAATTGTCACCAGGGTGGCCTCTAAGAAGGCAGTAAGAACATTTGTGGCAGGAAAGTTGCCTATGGCTCATTGTAATGTGGTTGAACCGCACAACTTTTCTTTAACTATATATGGGTATGTATGTTTTTTTTTCTTTTTAAGTTGAAGATATTTATAAATAAATATCTGCCCAATAAAAGCCATGCACTTTCAAAACAAACAGATCTGAAGAAGTTCTTTGTGTGCTGATGCAGAACAGACTCTGAGGTAGGCTGTAAAATAACTTGTGCTTAAAACTTGTGCTGTCTGGTTCATAGTCTATCTGGTAATGACCTCACAAGACTGTGCTTTGGGCTTGATCATATTACATCTTTGCCTTTATGTCTGAGGAAGCCTATGTTTCATGTTGTTTTAAAGTAATTGTTTAATTATTTATTTATTTGCAAGTAGAGATAGAAGAGAGACAGAATGAATGTACCAGGGCCTCCAGCCACTCTAGCAAATGAACTGCAGTTGCATGTGCCTCGTTGTGAATCTGGCTTTATGTGGGTACTTGGGAATTGAACCTAGGTTATCAGGCCTGGAAGGCAAGTGCCTTAACCATTGATCCATCTCTCCAGGCCCTATTGTTTTAGACTCACGTGAAAGACTGACATGATACTGGTCTTCGGCTTGAAATCTTAGCTCTTTGGTAGCTCACAGCACAGGTAACTTGTGTAACTGCTGTGGGTCTCTGAACACATGAGAAAGTGTTTCAAGAATCTTCAATAATGTGGGCTGGAGAGATGGTTTAACACTTAAGGCATTTGCCTCTGAAGCCAAAGGACTCAGGTTCGATTCCCCAGGACCCACGTAAGCCAGATGCACAAGGGGCACAGGCGTCTGGAGTTCGTTTGCAGTGGCTACAGGCACTGGCATGCCCATTCTGTCTCTCTGCCTGTCTCTCTTCTCTCTCTCTCTTCTTGTAAAGAAATAAATAAAAATAAAAATAATTTTCAAAAGGATCTTCAATAATGTAAATATGGACATCATCACATGAAAAGATATAAGGGTAGGCTTGCAACACGGTGACTGTGCCTGCCATCCTTGACATTCCTCAGGCTGCAGCAGTCCAGCTGGGGCTGCACACAGGGGTGACTACAGTCTGGTTTTACACCAGAAGATGCAGGCTCATGTGTCATGGCCACAGTGGTTCCAGAGCAAGCTCAACGTCAGTCCCAGTTTCTTTCTTTATATTTTTATTTTATTGTGTTGCTGTGCGCAATAGGCATGTATGAGTTAAGTGTGACATGGTTGTCGATCCTCACTTCCATCTTGTTTGGGACAAGGGCTCTCTTGTTTTGTCGCGGTGAACCCCAAACTAGCTGGTCACTGACTTTGGGATTCTCCTGACCCCACTTCTCATTGCCACTGCTATGTTGTGTTTATAGACATCTGCTGCTTGCTTCTGGCTATATGTGGGTTCTGGGGATCACGATGTTTGCACAGCAAGCACTTGTCACCACTGAGCCATAACCCCAGACTCCTTGCCTGGGTTTCTTGGGCATAGGACAGTTTCTTAAGGATTCACTTTCTAATGACAGTTCTGAATTTACTGTTCTCTGGGTGCAATGTGAAGTCTACTTTTGCCTAAATGGAGTGTGTGGGGGGCGCAGGTTACTGCCTGTCTTAGTGAAGCTTATTTCTTAAATACTTTAATTTTATTTATTTATTTATTTATTTATTTATTTATTTATTTATTTATTCAAGAGAGAGAAGCAGGGGGCTGAAGAGATGGATTAGCAGTTAAGGCATTTGCCTGCAAAGCCTAAGGACCCAGGTTCAATCCCCCAGCACCCACGTTAGCCAGATACACAAGGTGGTGCATGCATCTGGAGTTCATTTGCGGTGGCTGGAGGCCCTGGCATGACCATTCTCTCTCTCTCCCTCTCTCTTTCTCTCTCCATCTCTCTCTCTTTTTTAAAAGATTTTATCTTTATTTATTTGACAGAGAAAGGAGGGAGAATGGGCACACCAGAACCTCCAGCCACTGTAAATGAACTCCAGACACATGTGCCACCTTGTACATCTGGCTTACATGGCTCCTGGGCAATTGAACCTAGGTCTTTTGGCTTTGTAGGCAAACGCCTTAACCGCTAAGCCATCTCCCCAGCCCAGGGAAGCTTATTTCTATTCTTCAACCTTGTCCTTTGTCCTGTGGCTTTATTCTCAGGACACCCTTTGTTTCCAGGTTGTTTTTTGATCCAAGAAGTCCCTTTGTGTTTGATTCCATGCTTATGAATGATGCTGGTTCTTTTTTTCTTTTACAAAGGAAATGAAAATATTTGTTGTCTTTCTTCACCTTTATAGAGATTAAAAAAAGAAAAATAACCACCCTCCATGTTCTCCCCATTTCATCTTCCAGCATAGCCCTGGGTCAAGTGGTGTCTCTGATTATCTAGTTGGCTTTCTGCCTTCCTACATTTATAGGGTCTTTTATTATTGACTTTGGAGTTCCTTGTAAGGTACTCGAAAAAAAAAAAAAAAAGCATTTTAAAATAGTCCCCAGTGGGCAGTTTACATTTTAACTGCTCCTTTCATTATCCTCCTCAACACTCTCATATAGTTCCCCTTGCTAGAATTAAATAACCACATGGTCGCTTTTGGGCTCCATGTCTCTTTTGGATGTTGAACTTGGCCCTGCTGTGGTCTTTATTATGTATTGGTTCAGTTAGAGTCTCATGATCTTTCCAGCCGTCACCTTTGTCCTCATTTTTGTTTTCAGCTTATAGTGTTTTGTTTTGTTTTTTAAATTAAGTTTAGGGCTCAACATTGAGTGCCATCTTTGTCTGTCTGTCTGAGAGTCTCTGTAAAAGAATCAATGACAACATGGTACGAGTGTGGTCTTCGTGGAGTTGTGTGAATCAGGACAAGGCAAAAGGAATCACTGGAGAGATTCTTTTCCAAAATCCCTTCAGCTCCAGCAGAATAAAATAGCCTTCCACCATTAATTAACCTAGGATTTATGACTGAAGATTTGCCTGTCTCTAGGGTCTTATTTTAGAGACCACAGTACTTTGGAGTCCATTATCCTAGAAATAATGGACTTTTTCTCTTGCCTTACTTTCACACTTCCAAAGTCTCAGGACAGGACCTGCTGACTCTCCATCTTTTCTCCTTGCTTCTCCACATTTGCCTACCCTAAAAACTAGCTTCATTTAACTCTTTTATTTTTTTATTTGTTTACTTTATTTAAGAGACAAAGATACAGGAAGAAAGAGAAAGAGAGAGAGAGAGAATAGGCACAAGAATGGGTTCAAGAGAGAATGGGTCTTCAGCTGCTGCAAACAATCTCCATGCACAAGTGCCACCTTGTGCATCTGGCTTATGTGAATACTGGGGAATCGAACCTGAGTCATTTGGCTTTGCTTACAAATGCCTTAACTGCTAAGCCATCTCTCCATCCCTCATTTCACTCTATCTACCAAGAGATCAACAAATTCTGAGAAATTCTTATAGTACCTTCTGATAGAAGGTAGCTCTTCCTGGGTCCAATACTCATGCACGTAACAGTTCCAAGTTTGTAAGTGAGAGAATATCACACCCCCCCACACACACACCTTACCTAAACATGTTCCTAACCCCTTCGAAACCTTGCTTTCTTTAATGTTCATTTTATTTATTTATTTTTGTTTGCTTGTTTTTGAGGTAGGATCTCACTCTAGTCCAGGTTGACCTGGAACTTGCTCTGTAGCTCCAGGTTTGCCTTGAGCCCACCATAGTCCTCCTACCTTACATTTTTTAAGTTATAATGGAATCATATGGTATGGCTTCTATTTTAAAATTTAGTAAGGGACTCAAAAGAGAATAGCATCTTCCAGGAGAACAGTTCATACTCAGCTCCTTCCCTCATTGGATAGATTCATGGACGTACAACAGCCAACATGTGAAGCAGGGGAGAAAGAGAGAGAGAGCACGTAATCAGAAAATAAAGTAGAATTTTATGCTTTGGAGGGGCCTTCAACAGTGCATTTCATGTGTCAAATTGAAAAGAATTTTAGAATTGATAAAAGCCAACACTGGTGATGATGTGAGAAAATGCACACACTTATGTTCTGCTGGCGAGAAAGTAAGATGGAACCATCCAAAAGCAAATTAAGTAACATGCCAGAATCCTCAAAATAGGCAAAATTTTTGACTTTGCAATTTCACTTCCAGAACTATATTCCAGTGAGGGAAGTGGAGATAGTGAGGAAAGTAGCTTATTGGCATGGCATTAGAGCATTGATTATAAGAGTAAACATTTAGAAAGACATTAACTTCCAAATAATAGGCAACTGGCTAGATAGATTAATACGTATGAATAGTTTAAAAAATATTTTATTTATTTATTTGCAAGCAGAGAGAGGCAGACAGAGAAAGAGAGAGAGAGAAAGGGAGAATGGCACACCAAGGTCTGCAGCCACTGTAAACAAACTCCAGATGCATGCACCACTTTATGCATCTGGCTTTATGTGGACACTGGGGAATCAAACCCAGGTCATTAGGCTTTTCAGGAAAGTACCTTAACCATTGAGCAATATCTCTAGCTCCTCATATGAATGGTTTTATAGATGAAAAGTGCCATGGAACTATTGTGATATATGAGTAAAAAAAAATCCTATAACAAATCAATATCATGCTGATTAGCAATTTAAAAGCAGATTGCTAGAAAAACTTGCTGCTCAAGAAAAGCTAAGTTTATTAGGTTTATTTCAAGAAGTAACACTTATTTAGTAGTCTTAATAATATATGAGAAAAAAGTATTCAGGGCAGGATATTAAGGGTTTAAGGTCAGAGTTGAGTGAGTCTTGGAAGACAAGGAGGAGGGAACTGGTTAGAACTTGATAGAGTTTATGATGTAATATTCTTGGATTGCTGGGCACAGTAAGGAGAGGTCTTGAAGTGATAATTGCTGAGCAAGATAAGCAAATATTTCCTGAAGCAAGTGTTAAGTTATTCTTGGTCTTGTCCCAGTATTATTATGCCCAGAAACAGAACATATATTTTTCCTCAAAATTGTGTATCACAGGGATAAGAAAGCCCTTTGTTTTTAGTTATCAATATAAGTCCTCCTTTTGCTAATAATTTTTCATACTTATATCTTCCTATTGGGGCTGGGATTTGGCTAAGTGGTTAAAGGTTTTTGCTTGCAAATCCTACTGGTCCTGGTTTGATTCCCCAAGACTCATGTAAAACCAGATGCACAAAATGGTGCATGTATCTGGAGTTCATTTGCCGTGGCAATAGGTCCTGGGGTACTCATTCTAATTCTCTCTCTCTCTCTTTCTCCACAACTAAATAACTAAATAATATTAAAAAGAAAGGAAAAAGACTGGGAAGATAACTGTTCGTGAATTAAGGCAAGTAAATAAAGAGACACTATGAAGTGAATGTCATGTGACAAACAACATAACTTAAAGGGACAAAATCCGGCCTGGGTGATGGTGTGCGATGTGAACTTTTACTGTCTTCTGGTGACTAAGAAGTGAAAAAGAAAAGCACGTATTATTTCTTTTTCTACTTTTGTATATTTCTAAAGTTTCCCCTAGTGGAAATATATGCAGAAACATATATCTCAATGTTTATTTAGTTCAATAATGCCAGGACTATGTTCAGGATGTGCCTCATCTAAAAGCTTCTAATTCATTTGTAAATGTAGCAACTAATCTAGATAGAGTTTTGCGGGGCCAACTTGAAAAACCGATATTGCCTAATCTAAACCAAGACATCTAATGAGCATGGGTTGATATTTGTTTTCTCAGCCAGAGAGATAAATGCTACACAGACTGCTTTCGAAAGTTCCATTCTCTGGAGGTTTATTGGAAGCATAGGTGCCTAGCAGACACCTGTTAGAACTACACCTTCAGAATTACGGTGGGGTGGATGTTGGGAAATGATGAGTGAGCTCTGAGGTGAGCTCAGCATGCTGGAATACTGACCTAACCAATAAGCCACTAATAAATATTTTTGAATGCCTAATATTACTGCATGTTAGACAAGGTGAGGTGTAACTAAAGAAATTAGATAGCCTGTCCTCTTAAGAGCTTAGTTTTCAGTTCTGGAAAGTGTGGTAAGCACGTGAAAATAATTCCAGACAGATACTAAATTGTGTAAAATCAAGCACTCCTCCATAGGCAGGATGTCATATGATTCTACCTCCCAGTGTATTAGACATCATTAGTGGACTAGACTCCCCAGTAAGAATATTTGTTGCATGGAGATATTCTGGTTAAAGAAGGGTTAAACTGAAATCTTCCCCCACTCACATTCCTCAGTGACAATATTTTCAAAATTCAAGTCTGTTCTATATTCTGTATCAAATAACTGCAACCCGATGAGCCTTGCAGCAGGGTCTCTGGGTCACGTTCACTGCATGAAGAAGTAGGTTTCATTGCACATAGGTAGAAAGATAAATATTATGTGGATCTACTCCAAGTCAGATCCTGAAATTAATTTCAAGAGAAAAAAACCTACATAGACAAATATCTGCTTTATATATATTTGTGATGATCTGCTCCATTCCATTAATGAAGACCACAGAGAAGCCTTCCAACAGATTGAACATGCCAGTTGGTTAGAATTTCATCCCACTTGAAATAATCCCATATTGCCAATAAGCATTTCTTATCAGAGATTGCAAGGGCTCTCCACAAGAGGAATTTGTAACTCCTTTCAGGAAATCTGGGTGCCAAAAGGTCCATTACCCAAGATTGCAGGGTAATTCAGTGGCCAGGGAGCAGAACTGTGATCTTACTTTCAGCTCTAAGCTTCCTGTGTCTCTGGCCGCTACTCTATGCTTGAGGCAGACAGCTTCAGGTTTGCTGAGATGAACTTTGAGCAGGCCCAGTTATGGAGGAAGGGATATTTATTGAAGTTTACAGATTCAGGGGAAGTTCCATAATGGCAAAAGAAGCTGGCCTGCCTTCACAGGCCCAAGCAGAGATAAGCACAAGCCAAAAGCCACACAGCACAGCACACTTCAGGAACTCCAGCTTACATACTTGGCATATCTTTAGATTGAAATCTCAAACCCACCACCACACCTTAAGATCTACACAGTGACACTGCCTCCAGCCAGGTGGCTGCAGATGCAAACTACAATAACAAAACACTGAATATGTTGGGGACCATCTATTCAAACTACCATAGTGCCTTTCCCCTAAGTTGAAACTTACTAGGTTTTGTGTGTGTGTGTGTGGGGGGGGGGTGTTAGCTACTAAACGTAAATATGAGAGCCACACAGCTCTCGATATCTGAGTATGATGATATGCTTTTATTTCCAAGGTCACTTCTAATGTTAGTTTTTTATTATTATTGATTATTTATTTGCAAGGGAATGGGCATGCCACTGCCTCCTGCCACTGCAGATGAACTCCAGACACATGTGCCACTTTGTGCATCTGGCTTTATGTAGGTGCTGGGGAATCACACCCAGACTGTCAAGTTTTGCAAACAAGCACCTTAACTGCTGAGCAATCTCTCCAGAACCCAAGATCTTGGAATTAACCTCTGAGACTAGATGCAGACCTCCTGAATCCCAAATACTGGGCAGTTATTTATCTTGTATATTCATTATTTACCTTGTGTATTTGTTATTTTTCCCACCAAAAGACCAAATAGCCAATGAGAAGCAACTTCAGGAGGAAGTATTTATTTATTTTAATATTTTATTTATTTGCAAGGAGAGAGAGAACAGGCACATCAGGACCTCTTGCCACCGCAAATGAACTCTAGATGCACACGCCGCTTGGTGCATCTGTCTTCACGTGGGTACTGGGAAATCAAAACCAGGCACCGCACTTTGCAAGCAAGTTCCTTTAAATGCTGAGCCATTTCTCCAGGCCTGGCTTACAGTTTAAGAAGGGTCCATGGCGGTAGCAGCATGAGCCAGCTGGTGAGTCTGAATGATGTGAGACCTCAAAACCAATGGGGAGTGGCAGTGCATACCTTTGGTTCCACCATCTGGAGGCTGAGGTAGGAAGATCATCATGAGTTCAAGGCCAGCCTGGGCTACATAGTGAGTTCCAGGTCAGCCTGGGCTACAGTGAAACAGTGCCTAAAGCAAGCAAGCAAACAAACAAACAAACAACCCTCAAAGCTCCACCTTCCTGGAGTGAGGCTCTACCCCCTAAAGATCCTATAATCTTCCAAAACAGGTCCAAGTGTTCAAACATGCGGAGCCTACGGGGGCATACCACATTCAAATCATCACACCCTCCTGTGCCTCCCGGTTTTTCATAGCACAGTTAAAAAAAAAAAAGGAAAATGAAGACCCACAGAGATAAGCTGTCGCAGGCTTCCAGGCTGGAGAGCAGATCCCTCCACGCAAACAATGAGGCGCAGTAGGATTCTTCAGCAGGCTAGTAACGATGAACTTGGCCTCCAAACCACTCAGGGGGCTTTGGGTCACTGGTCAGAAACCATCCAACAAACAAACCATTCTCAAGTCATCTGAGATGAATGGCGGAACACAAAGTCCAGAGCTGGGACGCTCCTGTTCAGGGTTTGCTGACTAAGGCACTTGCTGGGCTCCACAAGGATCCAGGTATTCATTCTCCCAGCTTCCTGCTGCGTTTTGCAGAGCATGGCATTGCCTTCTCCCTGAGGTAGTTGCTTAGGGTTCTGTGAGGGCAGTGGCCATGGCAGGCCTCACACTCACATCCAGAGACAACACCGGAGTTGTGACTTCTTTTTAAAAGATTTTTTAAAAAATTATTAGCAAAGAGAGATTTTGGGTGCACCAAGGCACCTTGCCACTGCAGACAACCTCCAGATGCATGCGCCACTTTGTACATCAGGCTTTACATGGGTACTGGGGAATTGAACCTGGGCAGTCGGGCTTTGTAAGCAAGTGCTTTTAATCACTGAGCCATCTCTACAGCCCTGGATGTCACTTTCTTAAGAACAAGGACAGGATTGGAAAGATGGCTTGGCAGTTAAGTGTTTGTCTGTGAAGCCTAAGGTCCCCGGTTCGAGGCTCGATTCCACAGGACCCATGTTAGCCAGATGCACAAGGGGGCGCACGCGTCTGCAGTTCATTTGCAGTGGCTGCAGGCCCTGGCGTGCCCATTCTCTCTCTCTCTTCCTCTCTCTCTCTCTTTATCTGCCTTTCTCACTCTGTCTTTCACTCTCAAATAAATAAGTAAATAAATGAACAAAAAAATAAAAAATAAAAAGAACAAGGACAGCTTTCCCAGAAGTCCCCGGACCAATCTCCCCTCCCACCACTGGGTTAACTTGATCAGGAGCTCACCTTAGATCCAACCACAGCTTGGAGGACAGGCTCAGGCCATGTGTGATATTTTCGTTCCTACACGTACAGATGAAATCATTCTCACTGAAATCATGTGAGGAAGCAGAAATCAGAGCTCTGCCGGGGCAAGATGGAAGTGGACAGGATGGTGATATAGCCACCAGCTACACCTGCTGCCCCTCTCCTGAGCCTCATGCTGCCCTTGCCAATAAGAGGCCTCTGGGAGTCAGCTGTTAGTTAGATCACACCCAAGATTCTCAGAGGCCATTCTGACTGAATGGATCTGGGCCAAGGCACTGGCCTCTTTTGTCAGTATGGATGCTCATAGAAAGTTTCACTGGCTGTTACTTTGGCTTTTGTAAAATTATTGAAGACTCTGAGAATCTCAGCCCAGAGTCAGTAATGGGACGGGAAAACTGGGACCTATAGCCCCGAGAGCTTTGGACACTGGCTCACCAGTATTTTAACTCACACCTAGACTGTCACCATACCCTGGTTATGACAATGCAAGGGGTGTGAATCATGAAGGGTGGGGCTATAATATTTTACCTCGGGTCATGTCCTGTTGTGGTTTGAATGGAAAAATATCCCCCATAAGGTCGGGTGTTTGAACACTTGGTCCCTAGCTGGTGGTGGGTGCTATTTGTAAAAGCCTTGCTTGAGGAAGTATGTCAGTGGGGGTGGGCCTTGAGGTTTTTATAGTGGCCTCACTTCCTATTGGCTCTCTGCTTCCTGACTATAGATGCAAGGTGACCAGCTGACTTCCTGTTCCTGCCACCATGCCTTTTACCACCTTGAGGGACTGTAAGCCAAAACTCACCCTTTCTTTCCTTAAGCTGCCTCTTGTCAGGGATTTGGTCCCAGCAGTGAGTAAGGTCAGTATGTGCACATACTCAGAGAGAGTTAGCCGTCTTGTTCAAGGCCACCTAGAGACTACGGAGTGAATTCCAGGTCAGCCTGGGCTAGAGAGAGATCCTACCTCAAAACAAACAAATAATAATAATAATAATAATAAAAGAATTAGCCTTCTTAAGAGAAAACTGTGTTGAGATGGCTGCATAACAAGCCATTTCATTTTCTTTTTCCCATTCCTTAATTCCTATTCCTCTCTTCCTTCTTCCCTTCCCTTCCTTCTTCTTTCTCCACTTATCTCTCTTCCTCCCTCTTGCTTCTCTTCTTCCTTCCTTTTCAGTGCTAAAGATCTTGCTGCACGCGGAGCAGGGATTTTGTCACTGAACAACAACCCCACACTCTCTTTATATTTGTTTTTCTGTTTTTAAGGAAACAATCCTGTTTCTTTTTGTTGGAAGTTAAAATAACTTTTACTTGAAAATAAGAGTGATTTCATACTCATCATTTAAAACCAGGCAGGAAATCCCCATGCGAAATAAGTCTGATGATCCCTTTTGTAATATTTGAAAAATAAAACAACTTTATTCAAATCAGCAAATAGCAATCAAGGAAATAGATTTAAAACTGGCTTAATATCATGAATAAAACACTCTTCAACATGTGCATGAAAAGGCATTTTACATTTATTAAGGCTTGAAAGCAAGGCTTGCGGTGTTTCACCACAGTTAGAGGTCTCACGGAAATCAGGTGACATCATCTTGGAGTGTCTTTGTAAAATGAAATGCCTGTCTTGTATAAAAGGGAGGCATCTCTTGCTGAATTAGTTAACTCCACAGCTTATTAAATGGAACAATCACATGGCCAGAAAAAGAAGACACGTTCAAACATCGGCTAGATCGTTTAGATTTTAAACATATGCTGAGTCAATATTGTGAAATCACTGGCTACACACAAAAATACCTTAGAGGGCTGTGTCCTTAAAGTTGTGTTCCTTTTATAGAAAGCACAGGTCAGCCTAAATCTTATTTTGAGGCAAGAGTTTATTTGGTTTTGGTAGTGTGAGAGGAGGAATGGATCTAGTTTCTTAAACGACATTATATAAAATTATGTGCAGTTTGAATCATACCCAATAATGAGATGGAGATATCGTGAAACTAGGCTGGGAGAGGACTATTGATGACTGGTGATGAGAAGAGCGTGCATTCACATAAGAGCCCTGTTGATTGAAACAGCAGAGGGTAGGAGACCAGGCCACCGGCCTGTGTGGAGAAGGGGCTTTGGGGGAAATGGGATGATCTCTCATATTCTCCTGCTGCAGACCTGTGTCTCATGCGCACGCTTCTTTCTCTAATGTTTCCCTAAGATTCTTCCTAATGTCAAGTTATGTACGTATATAACATATATGTGATATCACACATACATATCAAAAGCGATCCTTGAGCATCCTTGGAGTTAGTTTTAACCACGAGATAATGTGTCCTCTTTCCAAGGAAGGTCACACAAGCATCTTGATGGTCTGCAGTTGAGCCAACTCCTGGCTCAGGGGCAGGGGGGAAGTGGACGGAGCCCCTGCTGCTTCTGGAACAATTTGATTTCTGGGAAGAGACTGCCACCATAATCGTGAATGCTTATGAGACATACCCACACCTGTCTCTGCCTTCTTTGTTACACGATTTGCCTAGGCCTCCCGATCCCTGGGATTCTGAGATGGTCTGTCTGCTCCAGACATGCTCCATTTGTGATAAGATAGAAAGACACTTAGTTTTGTCTGTCTGCACAGTGACCACCTCCCACGCACGGGCACTGCGAAGGGCTGCTGTGGCTTCATTTAACAGGTGCCAGGAACATGGTCCAGACCCCGTTTGTGAAATGGCCTGTTTTTGATGACAAAATCAAGATCCTGTCTGGCCCCACCAGACTACAGGGGAATGCCAAGATACCATCTCCTGGAAAGCTGGAAGTAGTTTGGGATCGTGTGGCCAAATCAAACTGATTGACTATGTTTCTTACCTTACAACTAATTTTTTGGCGCCAGGTCAGCTACCTAGCCCTCTTATTTAAATTAAGAAAGTTATACTCAAGTCACTGATTCCGAATTCATCAGACATTTGGCTTCCTTGTCAGCACAAGGAGGGATTACGTCCAAGGTTTTACTTTCTAGCTGATTGTATAGTTATTAAAATCATACCCATTGCTTATCTCAGGGCCAACCTAAGGGGTAGGATGCCTTACATAGGTGGACACGTTCATCTCCGCGATTCCGAGTAAGGCGCTAGCTTTCTGCCATGCCTTCCGCCTATCCAACAAGCATCAGGATCTCAACTGAACCGCTTTCCTCTCTATGCCATTGAATTCGGGGACCAAGAGTCTTTCCAGACCAATTAAAATGACTGCCTCTTATGCAAAGGGTTCGGAGGACAGGGGCCACACTGCAAACCCTTCAACACTCCCAAGCACCTTCCACACGCTGTGGCTGACAGATGGTGAGCTGTGTCTATGACAAGGTTAAGGTCAAAGCCCAGAGAGGCTTGAAGCATGTGGAGAAAAAAAAAAAAAAAGATGTCCTCTAGGGGAAAAACAGTAGAAGGTGCTATTAGTCATATTATTGTTAGTTTTACATACTATGATAAATCTGTCACAAGACATTATAACTCCAAGTCAACGGTCAGTTACTTTAAATGATCATTAGCTGCTGAAATGAAAAGTTATTTCTGAATTAAGTACACAGAAGAGCCTTCCTTCTATGGCTCTTGCCCTTTTTTTTTGTTTTGCTTTTTTCTCAAGATAGAATCTCACTCTAGCTCATGCTAGCTTGGAATTCACTATGTAGTCTCGAACTCATGGCGATCCTCCTACCTCTGCCTCCTGAGTGCTGGGATTAAAGGCATGTGCCACCACGCCCGGCTGACTCTTGCCCTTTTTTAAAGTGGTTAAAATTGATCACACACCACACCTCCCATAGTGCCTAAATGTTGTTCTTTATGTTAAACTAACCTGCCATCTAGAAGTAACAATATTGAATTGGTTTGGCCTATTGGTTTGGAACGACTCGCCAATTCTAGAATTCTGCACACCACATCAAGGGCCCTGAATGTGCCGCTGCCTCCCTGGAGTCCTTGGGTGGGCTTCAGAAAGGGGTTCACACACCTCTGGGGCACAGCCCAGTGAGCTTGCTGCGGGGGGGGGGGGCACCTTGCCTGCTTTTAAGTTAGGGAAGGTTTCTGAGAACACCACCATTTCCTGCACATTAAAAGGTCTTCCAGATCATTCTGGAAGCTCTCATGCCCCAGGAGGCTGGTTTGTGGGAGGTAGTCCCTTCAGTTAAAATGACTGCTTCCTTACCAGTAGTACATTTTAAACATCTCCAGGGACAGTCTACAGATAGCCTGTGGAAAGGTTCCTTCAGTGGTGGAAATGAATCGACTCATTTTACCTCCTTAACCTCTTCCTCAAAGGGCTGGAGAAAACTCTCTTTTGCCAATCAGTGCTCAATTTATTGTCTTTGGAGATCCCTGGAGGCCTGATGTCCACTGATAGTTTCTGTTAGTGTGTGTTAATGTTTCTATGGAAAGGCCCTATTCAGTCCCTTCCTCACAAGCCATGCGCCCAGTTCAGGGGCTTTCCCACCCCTGGATCTTGGGAGACCAGCCCTACACCAGCAGGGACCAGAGACAGAGAAGGCAGCATTGTCCAAGGAGAAGCCCCGTGGGTGGAATTCCTCCAGGGCCCTCACTTGCTCGCTGGCTCACGGGCAGAGGGACAGCAGATGATTAACTCACTTGTCACAGTTACTTCCAGTCAGGTCCCCATGCTCAGGCTGTGCATATGAAACTTAAGGAGAATGACTCAGGAGAGAAATACTAGCTAAAAGACAAAAATGATAGTTTTTTTTTTTTTTTTTTTTTTAATCTGGTAGTTAAGTCTAACAGTTAGAAAATGAACCCAAGTATTTGTTTTTAAGTCCCAACCACATGGCTTCCCAGTCAGAAAGGCCCATGGACTTTCTTCCTAAGGTATCCCGTGATTGATCATCACACCACTTCTTCCTAAACCCATCTCTCTCCCGGCAGAGGCTGGGTTTAACCAGCCGGTAGTGGCTTCCTAAGCATGCTTGGCTGCCGCCCACATGCACAGGGGGTGAGAGACGGGAAAGACATTTTTTGGCCGATTCTTGGGTTTTTGCCATCAGGTGGATGGTGACTCCACATCACCAGTCTGAGACCACTCTAAAAGTTCCCAGGGCAACATGAGACACTCCACACAACACTCCCCTTCCTAGCTCTTGCTCCTAGCATTCAATGTGGAACGCAGTCACACCCACGCACGTGAACTCCAGAGAAAAAGCACTCCTAAGTCAGTGACCCCCATGGCTGGAGACCCTGGTGAGCCTTTTGGCATCAACACTGCTGCCCTAACTCTCCCCATCCCAGCGCCCCCTCAGTTTGGAATTGCATGTCAATGGCCTTCCTGGCAAGGCTGCGGGGGAGGGGACGGAGGGCAGCAGGAGAACTGGAGTCAACACCCGCAGTTCACATCTGGCCCGCACCACTCCCAGCCTGGCAATGTCGGGCAGTGCCTTGCGGATGTGTCTGATGGGACATGACAGTCTCGCCCACTGTGCCAAGGACAGGACTCTCAGGAGGAGAGAGGGGAGTGAGGCACTCTGCTAGATGCCCAAAGCTATATAGCTAACTGTTTCCACGATCAAGGTGTGGATTTCTCTTGAATAATAAAGAAGCGACAAGTGTCCTTGGCCTTGCACTTGCTGACAAATGAGAGGCAGAAGGAGGAGGTGGTGTTGCATGTGGCTAACGCGTCTGAGAAGGCATTTTGATATTGGCAGAAGAGACCAGGGACAATCCCATATGTGTGTTGTCCAAACTGACCCCAAACCCCAGGTCAGGCCAGGAGGTTGGAGGGGTCGTCCTTCTGCTTGCTGGTCTTCAGAAGTAGCAGGCTGGTGTTGGGGGGAGGAGGGAGAAAGTGCCAGCACAATATGGCCTAATTAAAATAATAATAATAATAATAACAATAACAACATTTCCCCAAGGCGATGAGGAGGAGGAGGAGTCTGTCGAATCAGACGCCTTTGGGAGCAGTGGAGTTCTGAAGCAGGGGCAGGCAGCTCAGGACCGGCTGAGGCGCCGGGCAACGTCGGCGTAGGCCAGCTCGATCTCGCTGTCGGCCGCACAGGTGTTGGTGAATTCGTCCCGGGCATAGGCGTTCTTGAGATACCTCCAGAGGCCCGTCATCTCAGCTGGGAGGTCATAATTACGGTACTTCTTGGCCACAATCTAAGCAGAGAGGACAAGACAGAGGTGGCGTCAAGGCAGGAAATAAAGGATTCAGAGGTGTTTGGGGCACAAGTCTGTGGGTGGCTTTGCACATCAGAACACCTGCATGTCTGTGGTGACGGCCGTGGGGCAGTCAGTGAACCTTTGCCATGTGTAATGGCCTGCTTTATTTGATCCTACTTTTCTTTATTTAAAAAAATATTTTAAGGCTGGGGAGATGGCTTAACAGTTAAGGCGCTAGCCTGCAAAGCCACAGGACCTCGGTTCAATTCCCCAGTACCCACGTAAGCCAGCTACACAAGGTGGCGCATGCATCTGGTGTCTGTTTGCAGTGGCTGGAAGCCCTGGCACGCTCATTCTCTCTCTTTCCCTCTTTCCCTCTCTCAAATAAATAAATAAAAATAAAATATTTAGAAAAATATTTTATTTGTTTAATTTGAGAGAAAGAGGCAGAGAGAGAGAGAGAGGGAGAGAGAGTAAGAGAGGGAGAATGAGAAGGGGCACGCCAGGGCATCTAGCCACTACAAATGAAAGAACTCCAGACACATGCACCACCTTGTGCATCTAGCTTTATGTAGGTATGAGGGAATCAAACCTGAGTCCTTGGGTTTTGCGGGCAAGTGCCTTAACCACTGACCCATGTCTCCAGCCTTGATCTTATATTTCTTAAGTAAAAATAGTTTCCCCTTTGATCTGGTGGGTCCCCCTCTAGGGACTTTTTTTTTTTTTTTTAGGAAATAATCAATGATGTATATGCAAAGATTTTGCTAAGTAATCAGGAGAGCATGGCTATTCAACATAACACAACATATGGTTAATGACACCAGTGTACAGCAACCCTTGAATGGTATTTTATTGTATGTAAATGCAGTGGTAGGGGCTGAGAAGATAGTTGAGTCAGAAAAGCATTTGCCTTGCAAGTGTAAGGAGCTGACATCCATCCCTAGAAATTGCATAAAATTGCTGGGTGGAGTGGTACATGCCTATAATCCCAGCAGTGGGGAGGCAGAGACAGGAAGATCACTGGGACTCACTGGTCTAATTGAAGAGTTCCAAACCCATGAGAGACCCTGTCTCCAAAAGAGGTGAGTGGCGTCTCTGAGGAATGACACCAGAGGTTTTTCCTGAGGCTTCGACAGGCACACACGCCCATGTGCACATGAACTCATCCACACACACATGAGCACACACCCTTACACACACGTAAAAAGAATAACTGAAGAAATATGATGATATAGCAGACAGTCACTAGGAGTGGTGTTGTCAAGGAAACTCGAGTGTTTGGGAAAACATTGTAAGATAAACATATTTGGTATGTAGTATAAATGCATTTGGAGAAATATACATAGTGACTGTAGTATATATCAATATATTACCAGTGATCAGGTAGCCCAGGCTGTCCTTGAACTCACTACTCACTACATAGCCAAGGATGACTGTGAATTTCTCATCTTCCTGCCTCTGCCTGCCAAGGTAGATTCTATTTTTAAAAGAAATTTTTTTTTTAATTTATTTGAGAGCGACAGAGAGAAAGACAGATAGAGGGAGAAGGAGAGAGAGAGAATGGGCGTGCCAGGGCCTCCAGCCACTGCAAACGAACTCCAGACGCGTGCGCCCCCTTGTGCTTCTGGCTAACGTGGGACCTGGGGAACCGAGCCTCAAACCGGGGTCCTTAGGCTTCACAGGCAAGTGCTTAACTGCTAAGCCATCTCTCCAGCCCAAGGTAGATTCTAATTTTAGGATTACAGGTGTGTGCCACCGGGCCTTGCTCAAATTTTATTTGTGCATTTTTTGAGCCCTAGGTCTACTTTGTTTTAAGTAAATATCCTTATTTGTAGGGGAGCAAACCCCAAAACATCAAGTTAGCCTCTATATGTAGGTTCAGGTTATGGTGTGGAATGGGCATATAGAAGTGTCCAGTCTGTTCCTAATAGCCTGCACTCATGGGATGTAGGCTAGGGCTTTCTGGAGAAGTAATGTTTGTATCAACAGAAAGAATAGAATATTGGGTTGGAGAGATGGCTTAGCAGTTAAGGCCCTTGCATATGAAGTTTAAGGACCCAAGTTTGATTCCCCAGGACCCATTTTAGCCAGATGCACAAGGTGGTGCACATGTCTGGAGTTTGTTTGCAGTGGCTGGAGGCCCTGGCTTGCCCATTCTTTCTACCTGCCTCTTTATCTCTCTCTCTCTCTCTCTCTCTCTCTCTCTCTCTCTCTCTCTTAAATAAATAAATATTTTTTTTTAAAAAAAATTAAGAGACGGAAGCTCCTTAGCACTGTACAAACTGAAGGCAGAAGATACTCAGTGGTTCATGTCGCATTGTACAAGACATTTCTTAAACCAGGATCTGTTGAGCAATCAGGAATATTGACTGTGGTTCCTGCTTTACTGTCCATAATTCCTTCCACTGCGCCCCTCTGTCCTATGCAAATGATGAAGAAACAGATCAACTTGAATGCCCCCTCCAGTGCCAGGGCCTCGGAGAACAAAACCTTGGTGCTGCTCTGACATCCTGAGAGACCTGAGAACTTGCCTCAGGTTCAAAGTCCCTCTGATTTGGTCTTGTTTTCTCTGCTCCAACTCAGAGGGAAGGAAGGCTGAAATCTGGTCACACCCCAAAATCTCATTATTTATGTCGGGGGGGGGGGTAAAAAGTATCAAGGCCCCAAGCACACCTGACAACCAGGCTTTGCTGTGCTCTCGAACTCATTCAGATTCCAGAGAGAATTAGATTACAGGTCAGTTTCTGCTCCAGGTTCCTTATAATCATTTAGGGATCCTAGAAATTACTGCATCAGCCTCTCCCCTGGGGGAAAGGATGGGTGAGCTTAGACTACCCAGGTGTCCTGTAGATCTCACGCTTTGTGGGTGGCCCTGTGCTTCTTCATGTTAATGAATTTGTGTGTGTGTGTGTGTGTGTGTGTGTGTGTGTGTGTGTGTGTTTCTTCTATTGGGTATTGAGTCCTTCTCATATCATTTCATCCCAGCAGCGTAGTTTCTTTCCTTCTCTCTCTTTCTTTCTTTCTTTCTTTCTTTTCTTTTCTTTTTTTTTCTTTTTTTTTTTTTTTGAATTAGGGTCTTTCTCTAGCCCAGGCTGATCTGGAATTTACTATATAGTCTCAGGCTGGCCTCAGATTCGTGTGATCCTCCTATCTCGGCTTCCCAAGTGCTGGGATTGAAGGCATGTGCCACCATGCCAGGACCTAGTTGCTTTTTTGATGCTGAGGCTGGGGCTGGCTGTGAATATGGCCTTCCTGCCTTGCCAGAGAAGACCGTCAGGCTCTGCGAAGGACTTGAAAGAGCCTGCTGCCCCCAACTGTGAGGCGGAGGAGGGTGGCAGAAGCCCCTTTGGTGGTCAGCTTCCAGTTCTTTCCTGCAACAGCAGCTGAATCCCATTTGCTGTTTTGCACATACGCTGAGGACTACCTTTAACTAGCTTTGTTGTGCTTGCTCAGAAAGACCAGCACATCAGGGACCCCACTGCAGAGGTTGGGTCTCAACCTTCTGGCCCTGTTTGGAGCTTGAGTTGCAGCCCCAGTCCCAGAGCCCTTGAACTTGAGAGGACCAAGAACCATCTCCATAGGACCCACAGCCACTTGACCCCTGGTTAATGAGCTTTCATGGGCTTTGGAGATGATGGCTCCGTGGGGAAGAGCTCTTGCTGTGCAAGCATGGAGACCTGAGTTCAACCCTCAGCGCCCATGTAAAACGTCGGTGTGGCTCTGCATGCCTGTAACCCCAGCAAGGACTGGGGTGAAGACACAATCACTGGAATTCACTGGTCAGCTAGTCTAGCTGAAAAATGGTTAGTTCTAGGTTTAGTGAGAGACCCTGTCTCACACAAAGAAGGTGGAGGAGTGATGGAGGAGCATACAGGACTTCCTGTGACTTCTGTACTTATGCATACTGGGCAAGCACATCTGAATGCACACACACACACGTAATACTATTCACCATATGATATATAACTACATGGGCACAAAGTGTCACACACACATGCATACACAGACCCACTATACACACACATAAGATATTATATGTTATATAATATATAAACTACATGGACACATAAATACTACATACACACATATATATGATATTATATATTATATAATATATAAAAATTACATGGACACACAAATACTACACACACACACACATATATATATAATACATATTATATAATATATAAACTACATGGACACAAATACTACATACACATGTATAATATTATACATATACAGACATACAAACTACATGGACACACAAATACTACACACACAAACACACTTCACAAAACTTATAGGTAATAATAATAGACTGTTCCCTTTGTTCCTCCTGCCCTGGAGGAAGCAGCTGTCTCTGAAGGTGGGAATCACATGGAAGAGTTTCCTCTCCAGTGCTCTGGACGCAGTGCTCCTCCATACGAAGTTCTCTTATATAATAGATCGCAGTGACCGGCGACGAAGCTGCATAGAACCCAGAAGCCAAGGCGACCGGCTCGGAATCCTGTGCCACAGCACTGATTGGGTGATATGAAGCCATCGCTCGTCACCAGAGCCCCTAGGACCCCTCCCTCCACTCACTGCAAGAGCTCATGTCATTGAGAACAGGTTGTCTTGGCTCACAGCAGTGGTGGTTTGACCACGGGAAGCAGCTGGAATTTGACAGACTGGACGAAAAAGATCCACAGTAAAGTGAAATGATCAACTCCAAGACATTGTGCCCAGCTGGGCATGATGGCGTGAGCCTGTATTCCCAATATTCAGGGGGCCGAGGCAGGGGGATATTGAGTTTGAGGCCAGCCTGGGCAATATAGCAAGATGCTTTCAATGCATCTTTTTTCCCTTAAAAAAAAAAAAAAAAAACTATTCACAATTGTATCTTCATGGATACGCCCACATTAAGGCAAAACTTTTACTTGCAAGTTTTGATGTCTAGTTTATTATTTTGTGGTGGTGGGTTTTAAAAAAAATGGAGTGAGCTGGAGAGATTGCTCAGGGGTCAAGGTCCTTGCCTGCAAAGCCTGCCGACCAGCAGTTGATTCCCCAGTACCCACGTAAAGCCAGATGCACATAGTGGTGCCTGTGTCTGGAGTTCGTGTGCAAGGACAAGAGACCCTGGCGTGCCCGTTCTCTCTATCGCTCTTCTCTTCGTCTCTCTCCTCTTGCAATTAAGTATAGAAATAAAATATATTTTTAATATTACTTTCTTATTTTTATAAACATTTGAGAGAGAGAAAGAGAGGATGGGCATGCCAGGGCCTCCAGCCATTACAAATAAACTCCAGACACATGTGCCAGTTTGTGCATCTGGCTTAGGTGGGTACTGGGGAACCAAACTGGGGTCCTTAGGCTTCGCAGGAAAGCGCCTTAGTTGTTAAGCCATCTCTCCAGCACAATAAGTAATTTTTTTAAATGGAGTGTATATGTATGTCTCTATGTGTGTGGGCACACACATGTGTATATGCAGGTGCTCATGCATGTGCTTGCTGTGTATGTGGAAACGAGAGGTGGATTTTTGGGCATCTTCCTCACTCAATCTCCAGCTTACGTTTTGGAGACAGGAGCTCTCAAGGAACCTGGAGCTCCCTGATCAGACTTCACTAGCCAGCCAGTAGCACTAGGGATGCCCAACCTCTGCCTCGCCAGTGCTGAGGGTACAAGCGCTCAGCACTGTGCCAGGCAGTTTTACTTGGCTTATAGGAAATCAGCACTCAGAAACTCATGCTTGCTTGTGTGGCAAATACTTTACCCACTGAACCAACCACCTCCCCTCTCCTGTCCCCCTGAACAAGCTCTGGCGCTGGGTTTTAAACCCAGGCCTCATACACACTAAGCAAGGGCTCTGGGCTAACTATTGACAGAAAGATAACAGGAATGCATTTAATGAACCTATATTTGCATTCATAGGTGTATCTCTGGGCTGGGGAGATAGCTCAGCAGTTAAGGCACTTGCCTGTAAAGCCTAAGGACCTAGGTTCGATTCCCCAGTACCTACATCAAACCAGATGCACAAAGTGGCGCACGTGTCTGGAGTTTGTTTGCAATGGCTAGAGGTCCTGACACACCCATTTTCTCTCTCTCTCTCTGTCTCTCTCTCCTTACAACTAAATACATAAAATATTTTAAAAGGTTCTATATGTGTATATCTCTTCCTGTTTGCCTCAGGGAGGACACGATCCTTGTGCTGAGCAAGCCACAGAAGGCCTGGTCACAGATGCTCTTGGTGAGGGGGTGAGGGCCGCTCAGTGTCCATCCATGGGGACGGATGTGAAAATAAGGCAGGCACGGGCGTGCTGAGGATGCACACACGCAGCTCTGACGCTCGCAGGAGCTTTTCCACACTTATGTTCTGCATTTGCTATTTCATATGAAAACAGTTAGCTCCCACAGCCCAGATTAAGTTTTGGCATCCGAGGCCAAACTGGAGGCCTGACTTGGCTCCTCGTCACTCTCTGCTCTGCAGAGGGCTGCCAGGTCCCTGGATCTGATAAGCTGGATCAGCAGAAATCCAAGGAGACAGGAGCTCAGGCCCGGCCTTTGTTCCCTCACGGCCATCCTCCCTCTGATCCCCAGTGTCTCGGGGCTGAGAAACCCACTGAACTTCCTCCAAGGCCAGGGGATTAATTTAGTCATTTAGGGCTGGAAGGAGCTGAGGCGATCAGAGGATGGGGGCATGAGCCTGAGAGAGCCTATGTTTTCTTTGTTCGACAAAGCATTCGTAAGTACATTGTCCATACATGTTGGAGTAGAGGGGGAAAAAAAAGGAAGTGAGAAGGGTTGAGATCCACACCTTCTTTGGTGAGGCACAAGAAAAATGAATTCCAAAAAGATCAAATGATTTTTTTTTTTGCCTCATTCGTGCTACTATTTATTTGGTGACAGATGTTGAATTAGAACTTAGGTCTTCTGATCTTTCCATAATATCACTGGCACCCACTGTGACTGAGCAGGCATCATACATCCCTGAATGGTGTGACTTATGCTTCAGAAAATAAAAGCACGTTTGGGTTTATGGGGCATGACATAATTAATAATTTCAAAATGACATGTCTTGGATGGAGCTATATAACTGATGCTTGGTGTGGCCCTGAGCCCAGAGTGTCTTCATGTTAAAACACAGTTATCTGTCCACCCTGTTAATACACCATTCCCTCCCAGCTTCTAGTTCTTTGGGACACTCACGAATGGCCAGCTAAGCAGCTTTACCACAAGCTGGTGCATGCTTTGATTGGAGAAACGCCTGCAATGTCCGTGTGCCTAGCTCAGGAAAGAAGGCAGCTGAGAAACAGTATGCACTTTCCCTGCTGGTAAATGATGCAATCAATTTCTTCCCTATGAAGAGCACAAAGAAAGTAGAGATCCCAAGACACAAACGAGTCAATCAAATGACCCACGAGTGGGTATGAACCAAAGGTCCACCTTCATGGAAGAGGAAGAAAGTCCTGCGGTTACTGAGCTCATTGCCCACACTGAATGGTAAGACATGGGGACGTGTAAAAGTGGGGAGTACTTTTCATGTTCCCCAAGGCCATGAGCATCAGGAAAAGATGTAGGAGCCCTGGGGAAGAGGCTCAGTGGATACAACATCTGCCGGGTAAGCATGGACGCCCAAGTCCAGAACCTCAGCACGTATATAAAAGGTGGGTACTTCTATAGGCATCTGTAACCCAGCACACCTACAGGTAGAAGAGAAGTGAGCCCAGTGGGCGTGGTGGCGCACACCTTTAATCCCAGCACTCCACCTGGGAGGCAGAAGTAGGAGGATTGCCGTGAGTTCGAGGCCACCCTGAAACTACCTACTGAATTCCAGGTCAGCCTGGGCTACAGCGAGACCCTACCTCAAAAAGAAGAAGGAGAAGTAGGACAAGAAGGGAGATGAAGATAAGAGAGGTAGGAGAACCCACAAAAGTTTGGGGCCAGCGATCCTGGCAAAGAAATAAAAGGCAAACAGCACTGAACAGCCAGGTTCTCTGTCTTAAAGGAGACGGAAGGAGAGGATCAAGGATGCCCCCCACACAAAGGTCGTCCTAATGACCTTCACCTGCCTGCCTTGTCATGCACATACTCACACATATGAACACACACACTTACAATCCACATATGCACATACAACACACACCCAAAAAGAGAAAGGTAAAGATATAGAAAGAGTGTCTGTTTAGAGAAGTTGAGGGATCCAAATGCTGTCTTTAGTTGAGCTAAAGCAGGAATTTTTCTGCGGTGTTCCGGGGAGCACGCTTGTGCCCCATGCAGCCTCTGCCTCTTCAGCTGAGAGGTGTCCCCCAGGAGCCACCTCATAGTCTGTGGAAAAGATAGACAAAGACCCACAGGGACTCCTGGACTGCAGGAGTCAGATACGGTGGGAAAACTTTGGCAAGAGGCCTTGACACACTGTATCACGACAGCTACGCTCGTTCACTGAGCTCCTGAGTCACTTTAGGCAATTTCATACCATATGTCTTTCCCAACCACCCTGGAAGAAAATGACACAGAATCCTATTTTATAAATGAAAGCCAAAGTCCAGAGAGCCTTTACGCCCAGGGGGTGGTAGAGATGGACCTCTTCATCTGACTTCCAAGCCCGGGCCTTTCTCCTTAACCGGACACACAGGTGGCCTGGGCCTGAGCGGGGCCGAGCCAGCACCATGGACAGGCCTCTCTCACCTTGACCACATGGAGTTTGGGCAGCAGGTTGCAGTCGGCCAAGGTCAGCTCATCCCCGTCCAGAAACTTGCGCTGGGATCCCTTGTCATCGTCCCCACGGGTGCTGCCGTCGATCTCCTCAGGCAGAGGGGTGTTCAGGTAGTCATCCAGTTTCTTCAGGGCCTTCGTCAGGCCTCTTTCAAGGGCTAGAATAGAAAGCAGGAGGGGGTTGGGTCACCTCTTGTCACTGGATACAGTCCCAGCGATCTCAGAGTGGATGAGCTCACATGACTTTCGGACCCCTTATCACTCTATTGGAGACCCTGTCTTAAAAAAGAGGTGTGTAGCGCTCCTGAGGATAACACCCTAAACTGTCCTCAGGCCTCCACCCGTACCCACACACATGTCAGTCCCCACATACAAAACACACATGCACTCATGTATTCCACATACATGCAAAACCCAAATCCTAGCCAAACAATCAACTCTAGCTAATCTTTTTTGTTTTTTTTTTGGTTTTTCGAGGTAGGGTCTCACTCTGGTCCAGGCTGACCTGGAATTAACTCTGTAGTCTCAGGGTGGCCTCGAACTCATGGCGATCCTCCTACCTCTGCCTCCCAAGTGCTGGGATTAAAGGCGTGCGCCACCACGCCCGGCTAAGCTAATCTTTTTAATCTGAATACAATATAGAAATGTAGCAATGCAGCAATGAGGACACACAACCAAAATTTTATATCTCCAGCATATATAAGGGCTGAAGAGTTGGCTTAGCAGTTAAGGCCTTTGCCAGCAAAGCCACAGCACCCAGGTTCAATTCCCCAGGACCCACGTAAGCCAGACGCACAAGGTGGCGCATGTATCCGGTGTTTGTTTGCAGTGACTGAAGGCCATGGCGTGCCCATCCTATCTCTATCTGTGTCTTTCTCTCAGTCTCAAATAAATAAATTAAACTTAATTAATAAATTTTGTAAAAAATACTAGTCAATAGGTTGCAGTTCACAGCCTGAACATCCAAAGGGAGATGACACGGCGGAAGATTTTTCTAGTCTAGTCCAGATAGCGCTGGGAGAATTCACCTATGTCTGGCCTCGCTTTCCACCTCCTGCAAGACAGGCCCTCTCTCGCTAGCTGAACTTCACACTGGCTGCTCCTGCAAAAGCTTCCCGATTCTGCTGAATCCACTTCCCGTTGCTGAAGGCACCATGTGATGACAGACGCTCGCCCTGTGTCTGTCTGCTTTATGAGGCTTCCGGGGGATTCAAATCTGGCCGTTAGGCTTGCACAGCAAGTGCCTTGAGCCACTCAGCCATTTTCCCAAACCTTCACAGTCCCTTTTAATTACACAGAAGTGACATACAAACTTTGCTCCTGAATGCACCATGTAGCTGCAGGAAAGCTAGCTGGCCAGCTCGTTAGCCAGTGGCACCTGTGTCACTGGTCCCATCCCCTTGGGGCTTTTGTCTAGACTCCATGTTCCCTAGATGATGGGCGTCGCGCCTGATGTTCTTGCCAGTGCATATAAGCGGGTGTGGTCATCGGGACAGGCTGTGAGGTCTGTCCTCCCGTTCGTTCACGGTTTCCCAGATGTGCCTTTGCTTAGCCACTCCCACATAGCCCGCCTTTGTCTTCTCATAGAAGGCTTTTTGTTTGAGACAATGGCTCAACAATTCAGCTGAACACTTCTTGGAATGTTTGAAACCCAGGCTGGAGGCTGGACAGAGTTTCCCAATCCTTCCTTCTCTCTGGTGTGGCCCTTGAACGTGGCCTTCAGCATCTGCTTTGCGTTTCCAGCTTGGGAGAGCAGCGAGAGAGGGGCTGGGAACAGCGCTCCTATTCCCCTCCGCTATTGTCTAGACTGTGAAGGGATTACCAGACCATTCAATGGGCAGGGGCAGAGGGTGGGTACCAGACAATACTTATGACTCTCCTCTCCCCAAAGCACTGGTGATTTGTACTGGCTTTGTTTGCATACTGAAATCCTTCTGCCCCTTTCAGTGAAAAAGATTATGGCAAAATCCTAATGGAAAAAGGAAAAAAAAAAATCACATAGCATACCTATCAAAATGTAACTTCTGTCACCCGAATGATATGAAGTAGTGTGTAAAGAGAATTAAGACATTCCAAGGCCTGATTCCAAGTGCCCCTTGGAGACAAGTCCACACTCAAGTCACTGAGCTGGGCATGACAATGAACTCTGGGTTGTAGGTGTGAGCCAATAACGGAATAATGGAGGCCTTGGAAGGCTAGCTCTGGATACGTCCCACTGTCTGTCCGATGAGCTCTTTCTTGAATGGAAGGGATCAAGTTTGGCAGTGTTAGATGAAGCCGTGTGTCACGAGTATAACGCTGCGTCCCCAGGTCCTGGTACCTTGTTGTGGCTGCAGGTGAGTTCTTTAACTTCATTGAATGCCACTTTTTCTCATCTCAGTAAGGAAACTGAAGAGCCCCAACTCAAGTCACATGTGGCCAACAAGAGGCCAACCCAGAGAAAGGTAGTGGCCTGTCCCAGATTGGTCATTGGTTGTCACTGAGTCTGTGATACCAAGTCCAGCAGCCACCTTGTGATTCCTATACTGTCAATCAGGAGAGTCCAAAACATTCCAAAGAATGTGAGGTTATTTGCTTTATGAATGCATGCGTGAGTGCACCGTGCAGATGCACATGCGTGTGTATGCGTGCCGAGGTTTCAGGGCAACCTTAGGTATGGACCCTCCAATAGTACCTGCCTTGTTTGAGAACACAGTCTCTCACTGGCCTAGAGCTTACTGGTTAGGCTAGACTGGCTGGTCAGCAAGTTCAAGGATCCCCCTGCCTCCAGGAACTCCCCATCGCTGGGGTTACAAATGCACCAACTATACCTGGATTGGAGGGACCGAACTCAAATCCCCACGCTTACAAGTACTTTACCTACTGAGACATCACCCCAGCCCAAGAGCAGGAGGTTCTAAATAGCTCCCCCTTTTAAAATCAAATCCAGGGAGGAGAAGATCGGCAAGCCAAAGAAGCCTCGTGCCTTACTTGGGTAACGTATCATCACACATCTGTCCCTTACACTCCCCCGGGATCCCTCCCTGCTGACAACAGGCAGACAGACATGACAGGCCTCCGCTTGCCCAGGCACCAAAACACTGCCATATTGCCAGATAACAAATGGCTGCATCCAGACAGTCTCTGCCAGCTTTCTTCCTTCTGCCCACCAGCTCACTCTGGGAGCCAAGGAACCGAAGGGTCTCTTTCGGCTGGTGGCACTTGTGTTGTGAAGGCATTCATGGTCACCTCCAGCTCCCGTAAGAGGGAGGTCAAGGAAACCTGACCGGGAAAGGTTTGCTCCTTCAGTGACTGTGTTGGAAATCTTCCCTTCGAAAGACTTCCCCGGAGTTGCTGGGTGAAGTAACTTCAGACTGATTGCAGCATACCAGTCGGGGCCCAGGGCACCCTGAGACCCATGCCGACAAACACCCCTCGGCCGTGATGGATACCCAGAACTTTAAGTGCTCTCTTCCCCTCTCTGCCTCTGTTTCCCATCAAGATTTATTCCGTACCACACACACAAATGCACTGGGTAAAATATGTGATGAGGAAAAGGGGGAATAGTTCATAAATATTCTCAGCCATATGCAAACAATCTCAAATTTATTTTTCTCTCTCTCTTTTTTTTTTTAGGAGGGGAAAAAAATCCACCCATTCTATGATCACTTCCAGATCCATTGAGGTTGATATTACATAAGACCTAATATTGTTTTCTCATCGTAGAGAAATAATGACTTGGAAACAGCCATTTGAACTAAGAAAATAATATAGTCTTACCAGAGGATGGGGGCTGAATGGGGACTGGGGAGCCAAGACTCCAACAAGTTCTCACAAGCGTGGCTAAGCCCCGGTTTTCCTGGCAGCTGGGAGAAGCATGGAGATTGATGGGTGTGTGAGGCCAGCCGCGCCATCCGGACAGAGAGGGGCAGATGCCAGGGTGGGCTTTGAAAAGGCAGGAGCAGAGAGATGCGTGTGCCCGGTGTCTGTGTAGATTCTCACCTGCCTGTCGCGCTCTGCTATGGGCACTGGGAGGCAATCAGAAGCAAGGCCCACCCGTGAGCTGGCTCTGCAGCCTGGGAAAGTGTCTGCTCCATACCACGGTGGAGAAGGAAGCGAGGTTGCTGAGAGCTGACTTGGGGCAGCGCACCTATCTCCTCTATTTCCTTGATGACTCAAGTCAGGGTCATCCTCACCCCCGCAAGGAAACACACTCACTGGATTTCTGAAGGCCCCAGGGACATGGGTACTCCCCGCACTACTTGAGGAGACTATCAAAACAGGAAGTAGTATGTATCCCCATTTAACAGATGAGGAACCTTCATGACAGACCTACCCAAAGCATATCTGCTCGTACAAGTACATGCATAGTTGGTCCTTTAAATCATTCGAACAACTTTATGAAGGTGAGCCTCACTTAGTTGTTTTATTTATTTAGTTAGTTTTGAGGTAGGGTCTCACTCTTGCCCAGGGTGACCTGGAATTCACAACCTAAGGTCAGGCTTGCCTCCAACTCACAGTGATCCTCCTACCTGTGCCTCTGGAGTGCTGGGATTAAAGGTGTGTACCACCATGCCCGGCAGAGAAAGAGAAGAGAGAGAGAGAGAGAAAGAGAGAGAGAGAGAGAGAGAGAGAGAGGGAATGGGCACACCAGGGCCTCTGACTTTACATGAGTACTGGGGAATTCATTGAACTTGGGTCATTGGGCTTTGCAGGCAAATGTTTTAACTGCTGAGCCTTCTCTCCAGCCCCCTTGCTTAGTTTTTAACTACTATGCCTTCCTTCCTTCCAAGCTCCTTTTGCCTGAGCAGTGGGAAAACAGCTTACTTGACCCATTTTGGATTATAACTTAGTCTGATGTAACAATCGCAGCAGTCCCTCTGGAGGACTTGGAGTCTCTTGCAGACAAGGGCTTAGTTTCTCGGCCCGCGCTGCTCTTCTTCCTACGTCAGTGGGCCTAGGGAGGGGGAGGACAGCTTTGATGGGGGGAGTGAGGGGGCTGGAGAGTTCTGGAACCTGCAGAGCTGAGGGCTTTAGGAACTCCGACAGGTCCTGAGTTTCTTTTTTTTTTGTTGTTGTTTCTTTTTTGTTTATTTTTATTTATTTATTTGAGAGCAATGGACAGAGAAAGAAAGAGGCAGAGAGAGAGAGAGAGAGAGAGAGAGAGAGAATGGGCGCGCCAGGGCCTCCAGCCACTGCAAATGAACTCCAGATGCGTGCACCCCCTTGTGCATCTGGCTAATGTGGGTCCTGGGGGTTCGAGCCTCGAACCGGGGTCCTTAGGCTGCACAGGCAAGCGCTTAACTGCTGAGCCATTTCTCCAGCCCCGGAGTTTTTTTTTTTTTTTTTTTTTTTTTTTTTTTTTTTGAGTTTTTGAGTTACCAGGGGGATATTGACCCTAAAGGTGAGTCACAGGCAGGCTCCTTGCCCCCCACCTAATACTGGATGGACATCAAGGAGAGCGTTCTGCTGAACACAGCTCTGGTTCACTGATTCCCCCATTTCTTTCTTCTCCTTCATCCACACACGCCCTGAGCCAGAGGGTGGGCCTTTTGCTCAGTATCCCCATGTCAAACAGCCCATCAAGCCTACAGCAGCCTCTAAGCCTAGGTGCAGTGGCAGAAGGGCTGTCTATTCTGTGGCCTGAATCATCCAGATAGGATTCTATTATATTTTTGGTGTGTGTGTGTGTGTGTGTAATAGCAGTAGCTTTTATAGCGTTGTGCACGTGTGTGCACATGTGGTGAATGCACATGCCTCATGTGTACATATATGAAGGTGAAAAGATGTGGTATGTCCCTAAGGCTCATTTTCCCTTATTTTCTGAGAGACCATATCTCTCCCTGAACCTAGAGCTTGCATTAATTTTTTTGCTTAGACCAGTTGACTAGCGAGCTCCAGCATCTCCCTACCTCTGCTTCCCTTAGAACTGTGGCTACAGATATATGTGGTCACTCTTGACTCTCTGTGTGGGTGTTGTGGATCAAACACAGGTCCTTGTGCCTGTGAAACAGCCATCACCCCTGCTACCAGACTGGATTCTTTTTTGTTGTCATTCATCTGGTTTTATGTGAGTCCTGGGGAAGTGAATTTCATTCATTAGGTTTTGCAGGCAAGTGCCTTAACCCCTGAGCCTTTTTTTTAAAAAGTTCTCTATTTTTTTATTAGTTATGTACACACTGTGTATACAATCATGTTGGTACCACCGTTAGCCTCCTCCCTGTCCTCTCCCCTCCACAGGGAGCCTCTTTGTTGAGGAATGTCACTCAACTCCTACCAAACCAGATATCCAGAGACACGGAGGCTCCCAAGACCTCATCACTGATGTAGACCAGACAGGATTCATGATGGGTAAAATTGTCTGAAAATGTAATGAAAACCTTAAGACAGTAGTTTGACTTATAAGGCTATTATCTTATCAGAAAGGGTATTTTTGAGTATTAGAAGTAAAATACTGAATTGCTTTTTTTATTATTTATTTATTTGAGAGCGACAGACAGAGAGAGAAAGAGGCAGATAGACAGATAGAGAATGGGCACTCCAGGGCCTCCAGCCACTGCAAAGGAACTCCAGATGTGTGCGCCCCCTTGTGCATCTGGCTAACGTGGGTCCTGGGGAATCGAGCCTCGAACCAGGGTCCTTAAGCTTGACAGGCAAGTGCTTAACCGCTAAGCTATCTCTCCAGCCCAGCTTTTTTTTTTTTTTTTTTAATGATGGTTCTAAACAAAATCCTAATCTCTCTGGAGCTAAAGCATGCCTGGGAAGATTAGGATTGTGCCCTTAGAAAAGAGAAACAATTTTTCCAAATGTTAGCTCTATTATGCAAGTCAGTAGTAAGGCTAGAATTTAAAAACAGAGACAGTGTTCCCCCAAGCTTTAAACTACCTTCTCCTTTGCAAGACTCTGGGTGTCAAGGGCTGTCTGGCACTCATGTGGCCACACACTGCAGACTTCTCACAACAACCCCCCCCCCCCGCCCGGGAAAAGAGGCCATCACTCCCTCATGTCCCACCTTCCAGCTAAATTGAGAACATGTTTGCATTCTGTTATTGATGGCTGATTTTAACTAGAATTCTTCATACTTTAAATGACCCATAACCCAGAATGGTCAAGGAGAGGTTGTCTCTGAACACAGAGCCTACCAGAGTGCCACCATAGCCTTTCTTCTTCTTCCTTTTAGTTTCCATATTTTTAGCTTTTTAAATATATTTATTTAATTATTTGAGACATGGGGGGGGAGGGGAGAGAGAGAGAATAGGTGCACCAGGCCTCTAGCCACTGCAAATGAACTCCAGATGCATGGGCCACCTTGTGCATCGGGCTTACATGGGTACTGGGGAATCGAACCTGGGTCCTTAGGCTTCTCAGGCAAGCATCTTAGCCACTAAGCCATCTTTCTAGCTTTGTCTTTATTGACAATTTTTATATATGTAGATAATGTATTTTGACCATAATCCCCTCTCAGCGCTCTCTTGTCCCTCCTCCCCATTCCCTTTCTAGGGAATCCCTTCTTCCCTCCAGCCAGTCTCTCTTCTCTTCTGATGCCTCTTTTTCTTCTTCTTTCCTTCCTTCATCATCCATTCTATCTAAACAACAAATACAAACCCTGTCTGTACCGGGGGTCATTGTCACGTGGTATGTGGGACAGTGTAATGGAAAGTGAAAATCTCACTGGATTTGGCCTATGAAGGAAGAAATATCAGGTTGAGAAATACTTACAGGACTGAATGAAATAGTTACTTTTCATTTGAGCTCATGTGGCTATAACTAAAGAGTACAAAAAAAGGGGGGGTAGCTGTTGTTTGAAGGAGACTGTGGTGGTGGAGTTTTCTCTGACCATCACGTAGTCTCAGAGAAAGAAAAATACAAACATAGCCACAGCTTGTTGATATTTGAAAGTTGGAAACCTGAGTGTAATTTCATAAAGAATAATGCAGTGAAAGACACTCACTTGCAAAGCCTGCCAGCTAGAGTTCAATTTCCCAGTAAGCCACATAAAGCCATATAGGTATTCATTTGCAATAGTGAGAGACCTTAGCATACGTGCACGCACACACACACACACACACACACACACACACACACAAAATGTTTTAAAAGGATATTTTAATAGGGACAAAAGAAAATCCAGGGCTGGAGAGATAGCTTAGTGGTTAAGGCATTTTCCTGCAAAGCCAAAGACCTAGGTTCGACTCCCCAGGACCCATGTAAGCCAAATGCACGTGGGGCATATGCATCTGGAGTTCATTGCAGTGGCTAGTGGCCCTGGTGTGCCCATTCTCTCTCTCTTTCTGCTTGCAAATAAATAAATAATATATATATAAAAAGAAGAGCCAGGTGTGGTGGTGCACACCTTTAATCCCAGCACTAGGGAGGCAGAAGTAGGAGGATCACTGTGACTTCAGGCCAGCCTGATATGATTAGATAGTGAATTCCAGGTCAGCTTGGGCTAGAGTTAGACTCTACCTCAAAAAAAGAAAAAAAAGAAAAGAAAGAAAGAAAGAAAATCCAGCACCTTTTGGCAGGAAGAACTTTTCCTTCCCAGTGTTACTCTGTGGGAGGGACAGAAATGGAGACGTTCAATTGCCCAGAGCCAAAGATCCAGGAGTGGAGGTGGGGAGCGAACATCACATGACCCTAGAAGGTCAGCAGGTCAAGGAAAGGGGAAAAGCCCACCGAGAGGCAGACAACGCACAGGCCAGCTGGCCTCACAGTCACAGTGATAAAGCATGAGAAACCTTCCCTCCAACAAGGTGGAAGGCCAGGAGCAACGACTGAGGCCGTCCTCTGACGTCTGCCCGTACTCTGAGGCACACTCCCGTCCCCAGTCATACAACGTGCACGCATACCAGTCATAAACCCAACTGCTCTTTACATCATCTTTACGGCTATGGGACTGAAGTCTAAGAGAGGAAGGGAGGGGAGACACTAAGGGGAAAATGAGAGAACTAGGAATCAGCTCAAGGCAGAAGTCTGCAGTGGGAAGAGGGGACGCAAGGGGCAGCATGTGTGCCCAGGTGTGGGCACTGCAAGAACCTGGAATCATCCCTGTTAGTCCTGTGCTGTTCTCTCTGGGGGGCAGCAATGGGTCCGGTTTTCCTGGTCTGATCATTTGAAGAATTTGTGCCCACGTTTGGCATCAGACAAACAGCAGTGGACAGAACTAACAGAACAACTGTTTTCAGAACAGTCCTGGCTGTGGCCAACCTGGTTGGGGAGGTCACAGGTGGGCAGCTATCCCCACGTCTCTCCATCCAGACGCTGGTAGAAACAGAAAAGGCAGAAACGCAACAGAAGAGGGAAGATGCCCTGACCACCCCAGCGGGTTCCCCACTGTCAGTGAGGCCGGGCTCCTCCAGCACAGTAGGCAACACTTGCTGCCAGGAGTACAAACTGTTTGTTCTAGGAAGGACGTTGGCCTTGGTGGAAGGGTGAATTCAAAGATAAGCTTATGTAGACCTCTCCAGTGGAAGGTCAATACAGGAGTCCTTGCTCCAAACACAGGACTCAAGCTCTGTGGAGGGTGGGGTACAGGACACGGGGGTATCTCCTGCCCCTTTTGGATGGAGTGAATGGGTCACCCTCTAATATCCTGTGAAGGACTTCAGTGACTTCCCTTTGAGATAGCCACGTGTGCCACCTGAAGCTTCTTCCTCAAACTCTCCAGGGAATGTGGATATGAACAACTTTGTCTTTTCCATTTAGCTCCAAAGATCAGTCTATATGTGGTCTATGTTCTTCAGGATAATATCAAACGCCGCCACACACATGCATTTTATTTTATATAAAAGGCAAGGGGCCTTGGGCAATTGTTTGCCTGCGTATAAACCATCGTAATGGTGAGGAATTTAGGACAAGTCCAGCATGCCTTTTATATAACACACAATACACTCTTAAAGTATGATACACAGAGCATAGATTAAAAGTTGCAGGTTTGGATAATTTTGTAAATCTCCTAAAAGCCATCATACATTTGAAGAGAAGCGTTGTCACTTAGGTCTTCAAATTTAGGTTTTCATACAATCTGTAATGTAAGCGAACCACGTGTTTACCAATGAGAGAGAGGAGAGAGCGAGAAAGAGGAACAGGGATCTGTTTCTGATTACGGAGGTTGGCCCAGACTCCAGCCGTGGGGCAGTGGCGCCCCCTTCTGGCCTTTTCTTAAGCAAACAGAGCACTTGGGTCTTCACAGAAACATGTATGTGTTTTCTATTAGACTTTCCAGAAACTCATAAACGGTTGTAAAATCCACTGTGCTAATAGAAAGAACAACTCAACTGTTGACTGAAGTCGTGACTGCTGGTGGTAGTTCATATAGCAGACTGAGTTGGGCCAACTCGAGACTTTTCTGCTCACTTCGTAGCAGGTTACTTTTAAGTATCAGACTTTAGATTAGGTTTACCCTGCGTGTTCAAAATTAGGAATGAGCTGATCAGAAAGATTGAAACTTTGTTATTTGTTCCAAAGTTTAGACCTTGATCACCTCTGTCTCCCCCCAGAGTACTTAGACCCAGGGGACCTGTGCTTTTGGTTGGCTTCATTCTCAAGGGGGTCCATCTGTTATGTGAGAACCATTTGAGATTTTTTTTTTTAAGGGCCACACTGCCTCCATCCTTACCAGGTTTAGGTAATTCTTTGAATAACCCACACATCATCTTCCAGTTGCCTATATTCTATGTCTACTGTGGGCTGGGTGTTCCCCGTCCTTGGTGGCTACTGAGGTCAGGATTCGTGGGACAACAGAGAGGTCTGGATTCTTGGGATGCTGGCGCTTGCTGGGTGCATTTAAGGAAATGCACACTGGAGCGATTCAACAAGTAGCCATTGCTTTATGAACTGACTTGATCAGTTTCCTAAATGACCTAATACTGTGTAAAAAAAAAAAAAAAACCATACCACATGCATTTTAAATAACAGCTATAAATGTGCAACGCACCCAAGACAATTGCATGGACTGTGAGACCAGCTACTGGGCTGCCATCCCTGCTCTGGCACGTGCCAGTATGGGTGGGATGCTTACTGTCCAGTGTCTCAGGGTTCTGACTTGTAGAGTTGAGGTCACCACCTGGCATGCCCCATCGGCTTTCTGAAAGTTATAATGGAGTCACTCCTAGAGAAGGCTTGGGCTAATGTGTGGCTGGAGAGACGGCTGAGCGGTCAAGGTGCTTTTGTGCAAAACCTAAGGATCCGTGTTCGACTCCCCAGATCCCACATAAGCCAGAAACACAAGGTGATGCATGTGCAAAGTCACACATGAGCACAAGGTGGCGCACACATCTGGAGTTCAAGTGTAGTCGTTAGATGCCCTGGCATGCCAATTCTTTCTCTCTCTTTTTCATAGAAGGGTCAATCTGTCAGGTTTGCCTAAAATAAAAATTTAAAAAACAAAACTAATGGGGGCTGGAGAGATGGATTAGCAGTTAAGGCATTTGCCTGAGAAACCTAAGGACTCGGGTTTGATTGCTCACTACCCATGTAAGCCAGATGCACAAGGTGGCATATGCATCTGGAGTTCATTTGCACAGGCTAGACCATTCCTCCTATCTGCTCTTCTCTCTCTCAAAATAAATAAATATTTTTGAAAAAGCTAATGGATTTGTAGTTGCAGTAAAAAGCAGCTGCGCTTGATAATTACTGTGTTTGATTCATTTTTGGCCCTGAAGGGGTCACCTTGGAAAAAAATCATGTAGCCTTTTCTTACATTTTGTAAATGATGACAGAAACAGAGATTTTCATCTTATCCATTCTGACTGACTGCACCTGCCGTCTCCTCATGCTGGCTACAGCAAGCCTTTCTCCCATTCACGGTGAGGTGGGGCGCTCTGGTGGGGTGGGGGGAAGGGCAACAGTACTTTCGCAGAACTCCTCAGACAGGCTCCCCAGCGCCCTCAGCTTGCCCAGGCCCACCTTGCTCCGAACAGGTCTCATCCGCTGTCCCCATTCAAACTGAGGCTTGGGGACAGAATCTGTCCTCTGGCATTTCAGTCCCTCGGCTCTTATGGCACAAGTACCACATGTGAACAGTGAAGTGAGTATGTAACGGAGTCAGCATACCATTTGCTACTTCTGCTCCCCATGTCCTGAGTAGAGTTATCACTCAGACTTTGTCAAACCCAAAGGAGAATTTGAAATAGTATGTCTTTTTTTTTGTTATTTTTGGCATGGCTACATCAGATATTTTCACCATAGGGGGAAAGTTACCTTAACTTGAAAGTGAATTATATGCAAGAATCCACTCTTCCTTTCTTTGTTACTAATAGAAAACAGAACCCGGATTTTTTTCTTCCCCCTCCACATAGCAATGTACCCAGTCAAACACTCATCCACTCAGACTGCTGGATTTTCAGAAGATTTAGTTAATGAGATGCAAACAGAAATTTTATCAGTGGGCTTCTGAGAAAGAGAACCACGAAAGATGCCTGAGAGAGGCCATGCCCACGAGTGGAATGAGCATCTCTCTTGTGAGGCAAGGGTGAAGGTCCCACACTGGCAGAGGTAGGAGGATCGCCGTGAGTTCACGGCCAGCCTGAGACTACACAGTGAATTCCAGGTCAGCCTGGGGCTAGAGCGAGACCATGCCTCAAAACACAAAAACAATCACCACCACCGCCAATGACAAAACGTCACACACTGTGGGTAGAGACCCAGGAGCTCTGAGGACACACAGCTCCTTCAAGGCAGCGTGTTTGCCCGGACCTCTCTGCTCTCATCCGCTTCTTATTTTGCGAGAAAAGCAGACTTCTGTTAAGAAGTAAACATTTATCAAGAGAGTGCAGAACAGGGCATGGCACATAGTAAAATGGTTTATAGGCTATGCTAAGTCAAATAAAATAAATATTTGATTTAGCCACTGTAATCGGTTTTCTATTATGTTATAGCCAAACATACCCTTTATCCACACACTCGGGAATTGTGGTAGTTCGTTATTCCATTGTTATCCCGCTGTCTTGCAGAGTCTGATACTGAAAGAGCGTCTGCTGACATCTGAAGGGACTGGGTGGCATTTGAAGAGGGATGAGACTCCGAAGCCAGGCGAGTCCATCTAGCTCCGTGGGCTTATGTAACTGGTGCTCACCCAACAGCGTTTCCACAATAGCTCTTTTCTCAGCACAAGGATAGAGCTTGGTGTCTTGAGGATGATAAGAGATTCTATTTGCATAGCCTGGGATGCCCTCCACAGGGCCTCGCCCTCCTTGTCATCAGATCAGAAGGAACATGGCATGCCACGTGACGCAGAATCCAGATCGGGGAAACTTGGGCAGTGTGGGGTAAAAATGAGTTTTTGGGTCCACTCATGGAAAAATATATATATATATATGTGTAAGTGTTGGTGGTCATGTGACTATTAGAACAGATGCCAGAGGCCGTGTAATGTTGCCGTGTCCTTGCACAGTGGAAGTGGTTCTGGATACAGGCACGGGGAAGCGGACTAATGTTGGTCTGGTTCATTGAATACTTGTCCCACCAAGACCCCTAGGAAAATCAGCTGCCCCTGGCTTCTAGCTGCATGAACACTGCCTTCTGTGTCCTCTTTCGTTTGCTGAAAGTTCATCTTTAACGTTACAAGAGGTAAATTTCCATGAATACAGTTAAAAAAAAAAAAAGCAGAAGTGAAAAAGCAAAATACCACAGAAGCAAACCCCAGAAAACATTCCCACCATCTCAGCAAGGGCACTCTTTAAAAAAAAAAAAAAAAAAAAAAAAAACTATTTGAGATAGAGAGCCAGCAAGAAAGAGGCAGACAGAAACAGAGTGAGTATGGGCATGCCATGGCCTCCAGCCACTGCAAGTGAACTCCACTCATGTGCCATATTCTGTGCATCTGGCTATGTGTGGGTACTGGGGAACTGAACACGGGTCTTTAGGCTTCACAGGCAGTGCCTTGACCATTAAACCCATTTCACAGATGTCAACTGAGCATCTGCTCAGGGTCAAGTGCTCAGAAGGCTCTAGGGAAGACCCTTAGTGAGTCACTCTGTAGAGGCAGCAGCCCAACACCTTGCTCTGCAAAACACATCACTGGGCTGGGGGCGACAGGATTACCTGGGAGCCCTGAGCCCTACCCCAGACCCGCTGCCTCAATACCTCAATGTCTATTTCTGTTGATTTTTTTAAATCTTAAGAAGGATTTTATTTACTTATTTATGAGAAAGAGGGAGGTAGGGAGAGAAAAGACAGAGAGAGAGAGGAGAGAGAATGGGTGAACCAGGGCCTCCTGCCACTGCAAACAAACTCCAGACGCATGCACCACCTTGTGCATCTGGCTTTATGTGGGTCCTGGGGAATCGAACCTGGGCCTTTTGACTTTGCCAGCAAACAACTTAACCACTAAGCCATCTCTCTAGTCCTCAATGCCTATTTCTTAGCTACATGCAATGGGAGACCAGGATATGAGACCCTGAGACATGAAAGGCAGTTGAGCTGAAGACAATAAGAAGAGAGGCCAGACAGTGCTCTGTCCTCCCCTCTTTGTTTGCTGGAAAGAAGCCACTGACTCAATAGTCAGTGAAGAGCAAAGCAGATCCACTGAACTGAGGAGCCTTGTGATCAACCCAAAGGTATCAGCAGAAGCAAGTTTTACCTACCAACCTACCTCTCCACTTGTTCCCTTCCTGAAAAGGCACCACTAATTCCCTGTTGCAGATGCCCTACAGGTTGGAATTCAAAGACACCTCAGCTGGGAGCTACGCCGTCCCTAGGGGTCTCCCACATACACATGCCATCGACATGTGATCAACATCTCGTTTCCTCTTATGAAGCTATCTTTTATTACAAGGGTTCATTCTAACCAAGATCACACAGGGGTTGTTCTCCTGTATAGCACCAGAAGATTCAAAGACATTCAAGGCAGAGAATGAACAGTATAACATGACAGAGAGAGACAGAGAGAGAGAGAGAGAGAGAGAGAGAGAGAGAATGCCTTATGTTTGAGTTCCTCTCTGAATGTCCACAGCATCATCCCATGGGCTGGGCTTGCAGACTCCATACAAAAGGAGAATGTGAGCTGAGCCCCAGAATCCATCACTCTGTTTCCTGATCCTGGACTCCATGTGACCAGCTGCCTCATATTCCCACCAGGTTGCCTAGGAACCAAAATAAACCCTTCCTTTCTTACATTGCTTTGGTCAGGTTTCCACCCCCCCTCCCCACTCAGCAATGTTAAAAGCAACCAACACAGGGATTTTCCTGACATGTGGCTCTAGAGGGCAGTTGAAAGAAAGCTAGGAGTCTGATGTCAAAGTTCAGTGTGGCCCATTTCCTCCAACAAATTATTCTCTCTGTGCGAAGTCATAAAATCAGAATACCACACTGACTGGATTCGACCCCTGGTTTCAAGCCCCGATGCCTCAGTAATAGTTGTATGTAAGAAAGAGTTTAAGAGCCGACAGGTGTCACCAGGGGTTATCCCAGCTCCGTAGGTGACCTGCACCTGACCCTGACGGCTGGTGTGAGATGGAGAGAATGTCACCCAGCCAGTGGGCACAAGACAGGAGCAACTTTGACAGGGAGTGTCTGTCAATTGGCACGTTTGAAGTTTTTTTGCTGGCAGGCTCAGCAGATTGGCTGGCTTTCCCATCTTGTCATTTTCAGCCTCAGCTATGGCAAAAATAAAATGGGTGGGCAGGGGGAGGGGTTTGTTCCACGTGCTGACTTACCCAGATCCATTCTCTGCGGGCAGTCAAGGGAAACATGGGAGAGTCGTTCCTGAAATCTACATCGTGATCATGGGCAAGGGCTTACAAGTACAGACATCATAGAAACCAACGATCACGTTCCCGACCTACATGCACACAGGTAATACAGATACACGCACATGGGGCTGCATGGTCTAAGCCCAAATGTGTTTAACAGAAGAGCTGTGAGACCCATTCCGTGTCTGGTCGCTGGTATCAACTGCACGTCAGCATTGCCTTTCTTTAGGATAATTGACATATGACATTGAATTAATATACGCTGACGTAAGGAGGTCTGTGATGGGCTTTCCTGGCACAGAAAACTATCAGAACACGCAAAGAAAATTACTTAAGTGTGTGTGTATGTGTGTGTGAGAGAGAGAAAGAGAGAGAGACAGAGAGAAATTGAGATTTGTACACCGAACGGACAGGAGGTGTCAGTCACAGAGAATGAGATAATAATAGCCAGAGGTGAATGAACAGATAAGTTTCGTGCAGATCACTCCTTAAATGTGCTGAAGCCAGGCCAGGCCAGCAGAACTCATTCTGGTCAGACAGTGGGAAATTCCACCCCATGAATGGTGTTGGTGGTCTCTGCTCTACTGCAGTCTGTGAGAGCCCACACAGCAAAATCCCACTAATGAATGAGCCCACCCACACAGCACCCACCGCTCCGTCCCCCACCGGAGCCAGCCCTCGTCAACACCCGCGCCACCTCTCCTGACTACCCAAGGATTCATTGGTGTCAAGAGCAAACTTGGTTCAATTAGAAATTACAGCATCCTACTTCAGAAGGAACCAAATAAAAGCCCCCATGGGAGGAACCCCTAGGGCGGTGTCTGGGGGAGGTGGCAGAGGAAGTCACGGCCCCCCCAGGCCCCTCCCCTCCATCTTGCTGTCAGCCTCAAAGCCCCTCCGCGGAGGAAAAGGCTACACATGGGACTGTCCAGGGCCCGCCAAACCTTAGAGGTGGGTCCCGCCGCACCTAGGTTGTTTGTTTTTCCTTGCAAGAATGCTAATCAAAGCACAACTTTAACCCAACAAACCAACCAACCAAATACCCTGAGCTGGCAAATGGCAAGCAGGGGATGCCAAAGGCAGGCAGCCTGAAGGGCTCCTTTTGGGGGACAGAGACTAAGTTGTGGCAAGAGCCGCCATGGCTGTTTTTTTGTTTTTTTTTTTAATGTGGAAAGTCTGACCACCCACGAGCCTAAAGATAACCGTGCGATAACAGCCCACCATGCACCTCAGCTCAGGGCTTCTCCCTGGGTGGGAAGCAGGGGTCCCAAGTTTGCATCTCACATTGTTCTCCAGTGCCCAGCAGAACAGACAGGGCGCACCCCACCTCAAACCACCGCTGTCAGCAGAACTAACCTGACTCTAGGGACGTGGCATGGTCATGGTGTTCTGGCTGCCACCATCTTTAACCTGTTGCTGTCTCATTAGAGCCTAACAGTGTGGAAGAGGAAGAAGATGAAGAGGCGGGGAAACACCCTGCCCAGCGCCCCCCCCCCCCCAAGGAAAAGCCAGACTTCCACCCTAGGCCCAGGGTGCCATGGGGCTGAGGGACGGGGAGGAAGAGAGGATTTTAATCGCCTGGCTGTTGAAGTGGCTTGGAATAATAAACACACACTCTCTCTTTGCACCGTGGCTCACCACATCCTGGAGCTCTGGAATTAAAAAATGTTCCACTCCATCCCCCTCCCCAACAAAAGTAGGCTTTCACGAGACACTCCGAGGCAGGCTCTTTGATAATAAGGGGCTCGTTAGATCTAGGCTAACAGCCTCGTAGGCCACTCAGATGCTTTCAAACACTTCAGGCCAAGGGAGTTTGTAAATGCACAAATTAATTAGATGTAGGGGGAAACGGGAAAACAAAGCTGTCGAAGTGGCCTTTGGAGCAAGCAGCCAGGGACCTACGGGGAGCCTATTGGAACTGGTGAACATACCCGTTCCTTACCTAGGACACAGATCAAGGAAGGTAGTTTAGAGTCCCCGAAGGAAACTGCGCCTCTTCGGGAACTCCCTGCCAAAACTTAGGTGTACAGACTCCCTGAAGGGGTTTGGAAAACTACTGGCCTTCTTAGGACGTCTTTTAGAGTTGGTTCCTCCGGCTGCCAGAAGAGGGCAGCACATGCCGTTGCATCGTAAGGCAAGCCCGGCTGCCTAGAGGACTGGGCCTGGACACCCCAGGTTATTCCAAGGAGGGCTAGTGAAATGAACAGCAGCGTTGGAAACAGCAGCGATTGTTGTCACTTTGGGGTGCCTACCGTGTGCCAGGACCCACTGCTTTATGTGCATAGGCACCTTGATGTGTATAGATACACAGGCATTTAATTAGCATTACCATGCCCCAATGAGAAGGTCCCATTATTATAACCTTATCATAGACAGGGGCCGATGCGTTCACAACCTGAAGTTGCAGCCCAAGACTGCCTCAGACGGCATCAACACGTTCAGGTGTCAGACCCAGATCCAGGCCACCGCCTCCTCCCATGTTAGCCTCAGGCTGAGAATGGTTTTTGCATTTTGGGGAAGTTGTGTGTGGAGCGGGCTGGGGAATAAAAAGAGTAGTATTTTATGACATATGAAAATGATGTTAGGTGCACATTTCAGGACCTACAGATGACGTTTGATTGGAACATGGCCACCCTCATTTCTTCACTTCTTTGCAGACTGTCTGGGGCCCCTGAATGATCCCGACGGCCTTATGGACGAGACTCCAGCGGAGCCTGTGCAATTTGGATATGTGCTATCTGACTTTTACAGGAAAATATCGCCAGCCCCTTGCTTAGATGCTGTGAGTGTCAGGGCTGGGACCACGGCTTGCACAAGTATTTGAGTTCTATCCCTGGAATCAGGGCTTGGTGACAATGGGCTTGCAATATCAGTGCTGGAGAATTGGGGACAAGAGCATCCCTCGGGCTTGCTAGGCGGCTAGTCCAGCCTGATGTTGGAGCTCCAGGCCAATGGGAGGCCCTGTCTCAAAGAGAAAAACAGGGGCGTCTGGTGCCTGAGGAATGACGTGTGAGGTTGTCTTCTGGCTTGCACGCGCACACACACGTGAGTACAACCTATGTCCAGGCCAGGGGACACGGGGCAGAGTTGTCACTTGACCACATATGTGGTCAGTGCACTATGGAATCTGGATGCAACGTGGACCCAGGAAGCCCAGGGTCAAATAGAAGGCAGGATGTGACATTTCACTGGACAGCCTCTGGTAAAGGACTGTTGGAATCACTCCTGCCTTTCATAGAATCTAAGATAACATATTTTTTCCTACATGCTGGTGTCTTCAAACTCAGAATATTAGATATTAGATCAAAATCAATCGGCATTAGAACTGAGGTGAAGACAAGTTTTATATAAGCACCTTTGGGGTTTTAGTCTCTTGATGTAATTGCCTCTTACAATGCATGATGTATCAGGTTAAGTGATTCTGATCTCCATGTGTCTAGCCTCTCTTTGTTCCTTCCATAATGGGAAGTTCATGTCTTTGATTGGTAGTCCATTCTATAGATTTCACTGTAATCCTCTTTATATCGAAGCTCAGTGTATAAGCCTCCATTCTGTATAAATCAAAGAATGACCTAGCTGGACATGGTGGCACATGCCTTTAATCCTAGCACATGGGAGGCAGAGGTAGGAGGATCACCATGAGTTCAAGGCACTCTGAGACTAAATAGTGAATTCTAGGTCAGCCTGGGCTAGAGTGAGACCCTACCTTGAAGAAGAAGAAGAAGAAAAAAAAAGAATGGCTAACAGAGGACTCCAGAAAGAGATCACTGATGGATCGACATTGATCTCCAGAGATTAAGCAACAATGTGCTTGGAGATTTCATGATAAGGAAAGAAGGACTGGGGAGATGGCTTAGTGAGAAAGTTCTATCGTGTAAGCATGTGGGCCTGAGTTCCAGTCTCCAGAGCCCACGTGAAATGTTCTGCATTGTGGCACATGCCTGTAATCCCCATACCTTGGAGGTGAGATCAGAGAATTGGCCAGAACAGTGAGGTTCAGGTTCACCTTGTCCAAGGTGGACAGTGACCAATGAAGACACTCAGTGTCAACCTCTGGCCTCCACAGGAACACTCACACACGTACAAGCGGACACGCACACACATACGCACACAAAGGAGGAGGAGTGCATGCTGGGAAGGGGCCAGAGGACATGATGGAGGCCGTAGTGGGCCTGGGGTGTGGATCACTCACGGGGCAGGATGGGTGAGCTGATGTGGACCCAAACCACTGACATCCCCACGTTGGCTAGGGCTATAGAGACAGTTCTCCTCAATAGCACCAGGCAAGATCATGGCCCCTGCCAGACAACTTCTAGAAGAAGATGTTTGGGGGTGAGTGGAGGACAAGGTGAAGGCTGGAGCCAGACACGCAGTGGGGGATGGTTGACCTTGGCGATCGTGTAGGTTTTAGGGAGGAAGAGGAAAGATGCAGGCGGAGTGGCAGAAGGTGACCAGATGGGACTGCCTCGCCTGCCCCGCCGTGGACTCCTCCAGCACATCTCCGTGAAGCTGGACCAATCCATCCATTTAGGAGACACAGTTGGTTGCTGAGCCTCTTGGAATCACTGCCATCTCCTGGGCACTCTGCGGGGGTGACCCTCGTTAACTCAGGACAAGGCGGGGTATAAGTGGATCCTGCTTCCAGACCCCAGGACCCGAGGCCACTGACTGAAGCCTCGAGGAGGAGGTGTGACTGGTCTGGGGACTTTGAGGTGAGTGGCTCTGCCACAAAAGGACAGTGGCGTATTTGGCACCATGATGCACCCACCTGCTTCCCACAGACTGGCCAGGATGGGTGGAGAGCTGGATGGGTGGATGGAGACAGAAGAGATGGAGAAGAGAGGACTCACCCCCAGTTTAATGCTTCTCAATTGAGGACACGTTTCCTGGACTTTTTAGGTCAGTTTCTGCTTCTGGTCCATGAAAAAGTTTGTTATTGTTTTAATTATTTTATTTATTTACTTTATTTATTTATTTACTTACTTATTTATAAGCAGAAAGAGAGAATGGGCATGCCATGGGCCTCTAGCCACTACAAATGAGTTGCGGATGCATGCACCACTTTGTGCATCTGGCTTTATGTGGGTACTAGGCAATCAAACCCAGGTCATTAGCAACTTCTCAGCCAGCCAGTGCCATAGAGTGCAGCCGCGTCATAAATAAGTGAATAAATAAAACGGAGATACTACAGAAAGTCTGCTGTGTGTGCATCATGAGTGGACCAGAAGGAAGAGGAAAGCCAATGACACAGGCCTGAGGCTGCAGTGAAGTCTCCTTGGGGCTCACACAGAAACTGGGGCCAGAGAGGAGGAAGTGGGCTCCAGGTGCAAAGAGAACGCAGGTGAGGAGCTGAGAGATAGGAAGGGAGCTCAGCCCCAAGACGGAGAAATGTCAGAGCCCACAGGGAGTGTAACTGTAGAAGGCAGGAGCTAGTCAGGCTTGGAGTGTGCTGTGGACAGGAAGGAAAGTTCCAGAAGGCAAAGCCAATGATAATGGAAATAGCAGCTCCTCAGTGTCTGCGGCTCAAGGCAGGAATATTTGTTATTCTTCTGGGAGGTCGGTTTGCTTTTATCTTCTGGGAGGACTAGGCTGCAGCTGATCGGGGTGCCCCGTTTGACTTTGTCTGGTTGGAAGTGGACGGTAACACTGGTGGCCACAAGTGTCGGGCTCCCAGGCTGCTGGGCGTGGCGTGGAAGGCGCCAGCTCCACTGTGTGGAGCTCTGCGTGTTTCTCTCTCTCACCTTCTTCTGCTGGAAGTCGCTTTGCTATTTTCTGGATGCATCTCTGTGAGGAGCTACAAAGGCTTCTGGAAACGAGTGGAGGATAAAGTACGAAGGAGGCTCCCCAGACAGAACGATAAACCAAAGGGAAGGAGAGAAAATGGGACTCAAAGGAAGCTTTGAAATCGGTCAAAGCACATTTAGCATAGAAATCTGCGGGCAGTCAGGAAGCCTGGCAGAGGATAAGGCCCATGCAAATGTTCTACTGTGCATTTAAAATAATAATATACTACAATGATCTACGGTGCATTTAATATAAGAGCATACTGTAATGGCTCACTGGAGCTGCGATTGGGACTGTGCAGACCTTTAGTGGGGGAAAGAGAGACCCTTCGAAGTGTGAACAAGACCAAGGCCCAGTGACAGCAAATGTAAAAAAGAAATGCCAGCAGGTCTTGGAGCTAGGGTGGTGGCTCAGTGGGTAAAGTGCTTTCTGTGCAAGCATGAGGACATGGGTTCAGATCCCCAGCACCCATGAAAAATGCCAGGTGTGGTGGTGAGATGTGGTGCGGGCTCAAGGACTCCTAACTCAATCTGCGAGTTCTTGATTCAGTGAGAGACCCTGTCTCAAAGAATAAGACAGAGATTGACCAAGGAAACCACCTGATGTGAACCTCTGGCGTCTACACAAGTACGCACACATGCACACAAAACAAACAAGGAGCACACACACTGAACAGGAAGTAATAAAAGAATCAGATCATTGTCTTCATCACAAGCACACACACACAGGCCCACTTCCTTGACAGCTAGAAAGAAAAGGCATAAGAAAGGATGGTAATTCTGGGCCGACACATTAACTATACCTGAGGGAAATGGGATAGGGTTGGGAGAAATCAAAGGCGACTCTCAAATTAGTTAATAAGAATAGAAAATTACGCATGCATATTCAACCCCCTTGTTGGTTGCCTGGCATTCACGGGATGTACAAAATGTGAAGCTTAAATAAAGAGAGCGAGCGATTGTGCAAAACAAAGTCTAATACAGTGCACTATGCCCAAGCTATACTAAGTAACTAAAATGAATGTCTTGAAGGGCAAATAATTTGCCAGAGATGATGGTCTGTTCCGAGGGGGAGACGTAAGATGAGCATGGGGTGGGAAAAGCTGGGACCACGTTTTGGGATGAGAGAATGAAAGGATGTGCTAAAACTGGGCATAAAAGAAATGATTTGGGGGAAGAAATCAATGCACCCACTGAGCCAAACAACTTGCAGTGAGGACGTGGACCTACGTGGGAACTGCCAAGCCCAGTACTCACCTTGGCTCTCCTGGAATCCCTGCTCCCAGGTGGCAGAAGGTGGGAAAATCAGATACAGGGGGCGAGGCATGTTCACAGCAACCCTTGCAGAGGGACCTACGCAGGGTGCTACAGATGGAGGCTGGACTCCACCGCGTGGCCAGGCACCGTGCGTGGGGGCAGTACTCGGGGTGAAGACAGAACTCAGCACACACGCCACATACAGCCCCTCCACCCCCGCAAAAAAGTAAGGAGATCACATGGGTGGGAGGCTTGGGAGTGTGGCTGGGGCTGGTAGGAAGGAAGAGCAAAGAACAGAAGCATCAGCTTCCCTTGCCAGTGCGCATGCTCGTGTCATGTTTGTGACAACAATCCAAACCAGCATCGGAGGCTGAAAAGATGGGTGGCCCCGGTTAAGTTCACTTCCCGTGCAAGCAAGAGGGCCCGGGGCTGCCGCAGTTCCAATCTCCAGATCTCCAGTAAAGTAACTAGGCACAGCCAAATGCGCCCTTAACCCCAGTCCCCCAAAGGGACAGAGACCTGAGAATCCTTGGAGTCCTGCAAGCTCTGGAATTAATTAGAAATTACACTCTAGTTCAAAGCAAGACCAGGCCGGGCATGGTGGTGCACGCTTTTAATCCCAGCACTGGGGGAGGTGGAGGTAGGAGGATTGTCTTGAGTTCAAAAGCCACCCTGAGGCTACATAGTGATTCCAGGTCAGCCTGGGCTAGAATGAGACCCTACAAAAAAAAAAAAAAAGCAAGACCAGGCCAAAGGCCAAAGAGTAATGGAATTGTTCACCTGGTGTTCTACAGGAGAGTGATCCACCTGCAGACATCACCCACATGCAAGCAAAAATCTAAAAACATATATATTAGGGCTGGAGAGCTGGCTTGGGGTTTAAGGCACTTGTCTGCAAACCCCAATGATCCGAGTTTGAGCCCCCAATACCCACGTTAAGCCAGATGAGCAAAGTGGCGCACACATCTAGAGCTCATTTGCAGTGGCTGAAAGCCTGGTGTACCCATTCTCTCTGTCTTTTCCTCTCTAGCTCTCTGTGCTTGCAAACGAATAAATAAAAACAGTTTAAAAAATTAGCCCTGAGCTGGGTGTGGTGGCGCACACCTTTAATCCCAGCACTTGGGAGGCAGAAGTAGGAGGATCGCTGTGAGTTCAAGGCCACCCTGAGACTACATATTGAATTCCAGGTCAGCCTGGGCTAGAGTGAGACCCTACCTGGAAAAAAAAAAAAAAGCCCTGACCAAGCATCTCTTAAGTGTTAGGATATTTACACACATCGATCAGCTTGTGAAGTAAATGAATCTGCATCGCAAAGCTTGGATGTGCGATTAGTTGCCTTTAAAAAATATTTTATCTATTTGTTTGATAGAGACAGAGATAGGGAAAAAGGCAGAGTACGGGCATGCCAGGGCCTCCAGCCATTGCCAGATGCATGTGCCACTTTGTGCATCTGCCTTTACATGGGTACTGAGGAATTAAACCAGGGCTGTCAGGCCTTGCAAGCAAATGCCTTTAACCAGTGAATCTTCTCTCCATTTCTATTTGTTGCCTTTTTGACAAAAGAAGAAACTGAAGGTTTTATGAAGTTTATTTTACAGTTGCAGCATGAGAGCCTTGCAGGGAACAGCCCTGTCAGGCACACTTGTATAGCCCGAAGTACCAGAGGGCCTGGAAGCTGCCAGCCATAGAGCTCCCCGGAGCAGAGGGGCCTAGGGCTTCTCCTTGAGGCAGTGGTGTCCCAGGGGCGGGTTCATGGCTCTGGGCCCCGACACTGCTCTCTACTGGAGGATACTGCCAGAGCCTTGGGCTCTCGCTCCCTGAGTCTAAGGACCTTTAGACCCTCTTGACCACAACTGGTGGAGGTCTGGGGTGAGAGGAGGGAAGAGTGAAGGAGAGATCCCAGTTACCAGGATGGAGTGTGGGGATGTCGTGAAAAGGAGGACGCACAGAATAGCCTGGGTGAGGACGGCTCTTCTCTTCAGAAAGCAGAAAGGCCAGAACTTTGAGAAGTGCCAATGAGTTAGGGGAAGCGGGAGTCACGAGGGCAAACCCATTAGAGGAAACCAGGCTGCAACAGAAGAAGGGAAACAATGAAAATTGGAGAGTATTGAGTTTATAGGAAATGGATACACAGTCTTCTGTGGAAACTGTCGCTTTGGCTTTAGGGATAAGAGAACTGTAAATACGGATAATGTGTAAATACCATTGGTAATTTAAAAAGTCTGGAAGGCTCAAATGAGATAATCTTTCTGAGGGCACTTTGAGAAGTATGGAAGAAGATATTTGTGGTCGAGATGAAAAGACATTGGATGTGGAGTCTGCAAACCAGAATTCAAAAGCCTGCTTGGACCCCCGGCGGAGAAGGCCAGACCCCAGTCTTCTTTGGCATTTGGTTCTATGCCAGAAAAGTGGCAATGAGTGAGCTCCCCATGGCAGCTTCGAGGTGCTGGGTTGGGTAATCTTGACTGTCAACTGGATGGGTCTGGAATCACCTAGAAGTCACACTTCTGGGTGTACGTGTAACTGTCTGCCTGGGAGATGTACGGGGGGAGGTCACCAGTGTGCCTGGCACTGGGGTGACTTGTGAACTTTCAGTGTCAACACCGGGCAAGTCTGGCAACGTGGGATGGGTTGATCGCCCTTTGTTGCATCTGATCTTCCTCGTCAGTTTCACAGGATGAGAGACTCCTAGGTGGCACCCTTGTGAGCTATGGGCAAAGGCACTTCCAGAGAGGGGTAACAAAGGAGGGGCGACTCCCTCTGAATGTGGGCGGCACTATTTCATGGAATGAGGTCCCAGACTGAGTAAAAAGGAGAAAGTTATCTGAGCTCCAACAGTCTCCTCTCTCTGCTGCAGGGAAGTGTCATTAGCCACCTTGCCTTCTTGTCTCCGTGCCAATAATTGCTTGTATGCGCCAGAACTATCACTCAAAGTAAGACCTTCCTCCTTCAAGTTGCTTAGGTATTCATCACACTAACAGGAAGTCAGCTACAGGCAATAGATGTATAATATACATATACATGAATATGCTATACTATATATACATATATATGTATATATGTGTGTGTATATATGTATATTACATATGTATATATGTATATATATGCGTGTATATATATGTATATTATATATGTGTGTATATACACACACACACACATATATATATATGTGTGTGTATATATATATATATATATATATATATATATATTAGCCACAGGAAATGATACATTACATATATATATATGTGTGTATATATATATATATATATATATATATATATATATATATACATACATATATATATATGTAATGTATCATTTCCTGTGGCTAATATAAGGAAGTACCATTGACTGGGTGTCTTAAAATAATGATATTTCTCTCCATGGGCCTGGAGGACAGAGAATTACAAAATCAAATGTTAGCAGGTTCCCTTTCTCCTCTTTCATCTCACATGGGCCTGCCCCTGTAACTGTTCTCCCTTCTTTTTTTATTAATTATTCTTTTTCAAGGAGACAGAAAGAGAGAGAATGAGAATGTGCATGCCAGGGCCTCTTGCTACTGCAAACAAACTCCAGATCCATGTGGCACTTTGTGCATCTAGCTTGTACGTGAGTACTGGGTTACTGAACTCAGGCCATCAGGCTTTGCAAGCAAGCACTTTTAACCGCTGAACCATCGCCCTAATCTCTCTCTCCTTCTTGAGGGACCAGTCATTGGATCTAGGCACTACAGTAAGTCCAAGATGATCTCCTCTTGAGATTCTCACTTAAATACATCTATGAAGACTGTATTTCTAAATAAGGAAGTTTTGTGGATTTTTTGTTTTGTTTTTCTTTTGTTTTGTTTTGAGGTGGGGTCTCACTCTAGCCCAGGCTGGCCTTTAACTCACAGTGATCCTTCTACTTCTGCCTTTCAAGTGCTGGGATTAGAGGTGCAAGCCACCACGCTTGGTTTTAAGGTCATATTCTGAGATCCAGGAGGACATAACTTTTGGGGGGGGGGGCACTATTCATTTCACTACAGGATCTAAACAGCAGTATAGCAAGAGCACCAATAACACTTAAAATATCTTCCACAGTGGGCTTCTTGTCCCCCCGAAGCTCGCCCTCTTCTTACTGCCTCTAATGTCCCTCTACTCGCTATCATTGCTCAGAATAAAATCAAAGACCCTCAGGCTGGCAATGCAAGCTCAAGTCACTTTTCTGAGCCTCCATCCGTAAGGTAGCCTTTTCTCCCCTTAACCACATTCTCACTGTGAGTGACTTGGAGCCTCCCTTCTGCACCAGCAGACACAGCAGACGTCAGCACCAGGTGACCAGCTGCCTCATGAACCAGCCACATGCCTTTCTACCCCGATGGACTGTATCCCCAAGCTGTGAGCCAGAAGAAACCCTTCCATGACTTTTTCCACCCTCTCTACATTCTGTAGTCCAATTGTAACTGATTCCTTCTTTTTTTAAAAAAATATTTTTATTTTATTTATTTATGAGAGAGAGAGAATGGGCACACCAGGGCCTCCAGCCACTGAAGACAAACTCCAGATGTGTGTGTCACCTTGTGTATCAGGCATACATGGGTCCTGGGGAATCAAACCTGGGCCCTTACGCTTCACAGGCAAGTGCCTTAACTGCTAAGCTATCTTTCCAGTCCTGATTCCTTCTTTTTAAAAATATGTTATTTATTTATGAGAAAGGAGAGAGAGAGAGAGAGAGAGAGAGAGAGAGAGAGAGAGGCATGCCGGGGCCTCTAATGTGAACATACTCCAGACACATGCATCACCTTGTGCATGCGCCACCTGTGCATCTGGCTTACGTAGGTACTGGGGAATTGAACTCTGGTCCTTAGGCTTTGCAGGCATACACCTTAGCCACTGAGTTGTCTCTCCAGCCCGGATTCCTTATAATCTTTATGCCTTAACTGAAAGTCTTTCAAGATACTCGCTCATAGAACCTCTAGGCTCTAGTTCTGTACTTGGCACAATCCAGGCCCTCCGTTGCTGTGATAGACTTATTTCACACACCATTCTATTTCCACCACCAGGTCTTCTCTCTCACAGCTTCTCGGAGATGCCTCCTCTTCCTCCCCCACCTCCTGGCACCTTATATCTTGCTATGGTCCATTGTGCATCATAAGCTGCTTCATTCACAAAGATTTAAGTAGAAATTCCTTCGCTTGGCTTGGTGCTGGGCTCCAGAGAGCCATCTCATCCACCAACACTCAGGTTAAGGGACCACTCTCATTCCTTCCTTTTCCATTGAAGGCCTCACACCATCTTCAGGTGCCATACACGGCCGTTCAAGTGGCTTCAGTAAACACACAAAGGACGGCACCCAACCAGGGGCTAAAGCCTTGAGCTCAAATGTGAGGACAGAGGGGTGAGGCTATCATCAAGAGAGAACCAGGTTTTGAAAACACGGACTTGGTGGAAGAGGAACCAGGCAGTGCCAAGGGCTTCCTCGCACTGCCCACAGGCATGGTGGTGGGGTCTGCACCATTCACCCAAGTGCAGGGCACACTGCCCCTTCATGGCTTTGATCAGCCCCTGAGAAATTTTGCAGGGACCGGAAGAAGTGGGACCATGCGTCCCTGCGATGAACCCAGGTAGGGCCACGCACTTGGGACAAAGGCCCGGAACCAAGGACGCTGCTCATCATATATCCCACAGCGTGGCAAAGGCAGCCTCTGCAGGTAAGCTGCATCCGGCCTCCGAGTCCGCCGCTGACCACTGCTGTCTTCCTGAATAAACCAGGAGCGAGATATATCACCTCCCTCTCCAGTCAGATGTGAGGGATGGGCAAATAATTAAGAGCATTGGTTCCAGATGCTTCTCTGGCCTGCAAGTCTAACCTGGCCCTAGGCAGGAAGCAGACCCAGCCAGGAGTTCCCAAGGGGGGCGGGGAGATGGTCACTCACCCGCATTATTCTGCTGTTTGGTGTTTTTGATGTAGGCAGAGAACTTGGAGAAGATGTCGATGCCGGCCGTGTTGGACTCTCGGTGCTTCGCAGCCAGTCTGGGGTACCTGGAAGAGAAGAAGCAGCGTTCCGTGAGGCAGGGAGAGCCGCGCTCCTCCGGGGGTGCGCCCGTCCCCACCAAAATGAGCAACACTCTGCTTCCTGGTTGGATGTACACATCTTTAGGGACTTTTCTTTTATAGCCATCTCTTAGGGAAGGGTGGGGTGGTGGTTCGATTCAGGTGTCCCCCATAAACTCAGGTGTTCTGAATGCTAGGTTTCCAGCTGATGGAGATTTGGGGATTAACGCCTCCTGGAGGCGGTGTATTGTTGAGGGCAGGCTTATGGGTGTTATAGCCAGTGTCCCCTTGCCAGTGTTTGGCACTCTCTTCCTGTTCCTGTTTTCTGTCTTCTCTGCGCAAGGGAGTGATGTCCACCCTCTGCTCGGGCCATCGTTTCTCCCTGCCATGGTGGAGCTTCCCCTCCAGTCTGTAAACCAAAATAAACTTTTTTCCCCACAAGCTGCTCTTAGTTGGGTGATTTCTACCAGTAATGTGAACACGTGCTAATAGAATTTATAGACTTATATTATTATTAATTGAATAAGTACCAATCTTTGTTTCTCCTTGATGATCTAAAGGGAACAGAGCCCAGAAGGTGCATTTCAGTAGATGGTCATAAGGGTTTATTGTTTTGTTTCTATGCCATCATCTGATCAAAATTTCAACCATCTGGACCATTATCTCTATCTTCCCCTCTCTCTCTAAAATACATAAATAAGTAAATTATTTAAAAACCATTAAAAAATTCCAATGACATGACTATGTTTTCAAGATGAGGTTGGACCAAACATGGACATGTGGCATCAGATCCCAAGAAAGAGAACAAAAGACTGCATTCAGGAGTCCCACAGTAGTATTGTCAGGGTTCCTAACCACAATGATACATTGACAATTTACTATTTTAATTAATTAAGTAATCTGACGAGAGAGAGAGAGAGGCAGATAGAGAGAGAGAATGGGCTCACCAGGGCCTCTAGTCACTGTAAATAAGCTCCGGACACATGTGCCACCTTGCACATCTGGCTTATATGGGTACTAGGGAATCGAACCTGAGTCTTTAGGCTTCACAGGCAAGCGTCCTAATCGCTAAACCATCTCTCCAGCCCTACGCTGACAATTTACTTCCAAATGTAGTTTTCCCATTTGACGTTCATTCTTATAGGGAGTAGGTCTCCAAGGTGTTCAGCTCACAGATTTCAATCTCTACACCTGAAGGAGGCTGCCATAGAGGGCGCCAGAGCATTTATACTATGCCTGATTTCAAATATGCAAAGGAAGGGCTGCAGAGTAGCTTGGAGGTTCTGATAGACCAGTACACAGTGTTTCATTCACAGATGCCTTTGAATTAAGAATGAAATAAGAATGACAAAGAGATTGCCATTTTGTAATTGAGCATCAGCAAGCTATGGGCTCATGATCCCTGTTTATGCATGGCTATAAAGCTAACAATGGCTCACTGGATTTTTACACTTATAAATGGCTGAGAAAATCATACTGTGTGAAAATGAAATGGAATTTGAATTACAGTACTCATGAGTAGAGTTTGGTTCGCACACAGTCACACCCACTGATCGACACACCGGCCACAGATGCTCTCATGGTACAATAGCCTAGTGGCCACAGACCTCATGAGGCCCACAAAATCAAAAATATTTACTATTTAGCCTTTGACAGATAAAGTTTGCCAGTCCTGACCTAACTGATGTAAATGACTCTCCACCCTGTTTTTAAGGTATCTTATTTCAAATGTACTCAGATCGGTACACTTGAACTTTATTCTGGGAAGTAGATCAGTTGGCCTCTCACCAAATAGAAAAAAGTTTTGATAAAAGGAAAACAGTGGCGGGCCAACAAGAGGAAGAGAATAAAATGCAAGTTCTCCGAGTGGCTGAGAATTCCAGCCGACAGTAATTCTTATGACTGACCAGCCACAGGCTGCTAGGCCACTGAAGAAAATTCAATCAACGTGAGTTAAACACCAACCAAGGACCAAGCCTTGTGGCTGTTTGGGGAGGGTGGTGGGAGAGATGAATCAGGGAGAAAAAAAAAAAAAAAACAAGGCCCAGCTGTAATGGGGTGACGTTTGCTTGTCCGGGAATCTCTTCTGTTAGCTTGCCTGTGGACCTTTTCCCCTCACCATCTGCCGAATAGAAGCATGTTCCCCTGTCCCCCCTGACTCCTGCGACCCACTTCATCAGAATCTCACTGGAGAGGCAGGTCATGGTTGTGACCCCCTGCCCTGCGCCTGCTGTCTTGTGTATGCTACTTAGGTAGAATGTCTTTGTCTTTTTGTTTATTATTTATTTATTTGAGAGTGACAGACAGAGAAAGAGGGAGAGAGAGAGAATGGGCGCTCCAGGGCTTCCAGCCTCTGCAAACGAACTCCAGACGCGTGTGCCCCCTTGTGCATCTGGCTAACGTGGGTCCTGGGGAACCGAGCCTCGAACTGGGGTCCTTAGCGGTTAAGCGCTTGCCTGTGAAGCCTAAGCCATCTCTCCAGCCCTAGGTAGAATGTCTTTGAAGCAGTCTGGTTTATTCATCAAAAGGCATCCTGACTGTACCTGGGACTGTATCCGAGAGACAGTTACAGAACAGGCGCAGCCTTGGTAGCTCACTCCTTAAGCTCTCATTTCATGAGTTCTTCCGCTATGTCAGACACCTGGTAAGCGGTAGCGTCTTCTCTATCAGCCTTGTAAGGTCAACATGATGACACTCAACTCAGATAACGGCGCTGGGTAGCAAACAACTTAGCACTGTCTTTCTCAGTTTTCCCGGCTGAAGACACCTTGGAGACCATGCGCAGCCACAAGGTGGAAGAGAGCCACCCTCCTCACTCAGACCTCGCTCAATGCCCAATCAGTTTTATCTAATTCTCCTGCAATTTTGTGATCACATGTTATTGCAGCAGAGCGCCATCTGGTGGCATGGATTGGAACACAAGCTATTCACACTCCAAAGCCCCCAAGACTCTTGGCCACTATGACATCCTATAGGAGCTATTTCTTTCTTTTTAAAAATTATTTTATTTATTTATCTGAGAGAGAAAAAGAGGCAGAGAGAGAGAGAGAGAGACTGAGAGTATGGGCGCACCAGGACTTCCATCCAGCAGCTGCAAACAAACTCCAGATGCATGTGCCACTGTGTGTGTAGCTGGCTTACTGGGTACTGGGGAATAGAACCCAGGTGGTCCTTTGGCTTTGAAGGCAAGCGCCCTAACCGCGAAGCCATCTCTCCAGCCCCTGGAAACTGTTTTTTGCCTCTCAGAGAGGCAGAACATTGTTGGTACTATTTTTCTCTCCTCTCCTGTGAGATGTCCCTATACATTTAAAAAAAAAATTAATTCACAGTGTCTTGGCATCATAGTGTATTTGCCTTCTGACTGATGAAACGGCATGCTGTCTAACCAGACAGTTTTATCTTAGGTAAGTTCTCACCCCAGGATCTAGGCATTGAGATTATTTTATTTTTTAAAACTTTATTTTTTATTTATTTGTTTGAGAAAGAGAGAGAGAGAAAGGGAAAGAGAGAATGGGCACACAGGGTCTTCAGCCACTTCAAACGAACTTCAGAAGCATGCACCTCTTTGTGCATCTGGCTTACGTGGGTCCTGGGGAATTGAACCAAGGTCCTTTGGCTTTGCAGGCAAATGCCTTAACCACTAAGCAATCTCTCCAGCCCCCTAAGATTATAAGAATATTTGTCATTGAAAGAGCCTTTGGAGAAACTCTCAAAGTCCCAGAACCTGGGCTGAAAGGGATCCTAGAGGCTATGTAGTGTCTCTCTGTCTTAGAGATGAGCTAATAATGGAGCGGGGCATGTCCAAGGTCATGCGATAGCATTTACACATGGTAGGAAGGTGACCAGGACTCTCACTTCTGAATCCTAGAAATGCTGCCTGTGCCAGGGACACCAAAGGTAAGGGCCAGCATGCCTTCACTGACAGTCCTGACGCTCCCTTGTTTCGCGTTAACTGGGTCAGTGCGCAGAAAGGGAGGGATGTTAGTCTCATTTGTGAACTACTTGAGACTTCCTGGATTCCTCATTTGGACACCAAATGCTCTGTGGAATCAAAATGTGATTAAAAAAAATTGTTGAAGTGTTTGTATGTGGTATTTTTCCTTAAAAAAAAAAATGGCTAGGGGAAAACAAAAGCTCCCATAACGTCTTGGCTCTCTGGTAGATGTTTCAAACAGGAGTGTGATGAGAAGAACACGGTGGAGCGATGTCAGTGAACCGTCATTGGGGCTCTGCTGTGTCCATGCCCAATTCCGCTAGAACTACAGGGTCTTCACTGTGACTGTGAACCTCCCCGGCAAGAAAGTTCAAGACACATGAGACCCACGAGGTCTCTTCGCTCCCTCAGTGCTGTCGGGGAAGCAGCTGGGGGAGGCCTGAGATACACAGCTGGAGATCATCGGCATAGCCAGATGAGCATGGACTGGGGCAGGAAGGGTTTAGGGGTCATCGTTTCGCAGGGGAGGACTGAACCCAAGAACAGAGAAGGGACGGGTCGGTCTAGAGGATATATCACCTCACCAGAAAAACAGATCAGCTAAGTTCTGTGAACAGGCCCTGACACCCTATGTGCTCATAAATGAACTTTAAACGTGAACTCAACATGGTGATCATTAATATTGCAACCCCATTTATTTTATCTGCTAGGTAGGTCCTGAATCATTCTGATTCCTCCCCTGACACCCCAATTTATTGTCCCTGACTTGGCCCAGTCCTTCTTCCTGTCTTGTCTGGACCAGTTAGCTCCTCCTACTTGATGTCTGAACCCTCAGCTTTAGAGTATCGTCTGTGATACATACTTCTGCAGCCTCCATAGTTAAGTGTTAAAACCAATGCTCCAAGTTTTCTGCTTCAAACTTCTCCATGGACTGGAGAGATGGCTCAACAGTTAAGGTGCTTGCCTGCAAAGCCAGGTTTGAGTCCCCATTACCCACGAAAGCCAGATGCACAAAGAGGTACATGCATCTGGAGCTCATTTGCAGCAGCTAGAGGACCTAGTACTCCTGTCCCCCCCCCTCCTCTCTTTATCTCTCGGCTTGTATAAATATATAATAAATAAATAAATACCTATCCACAACTAACCTGCATCATGAAGTCCATCCTTTACTCTACACACAGTATCAGTTTTCTAATGTTTTTTAAAGGTGTGATTGCTTTAATCCCTGATTGCAAGAGTCTGCAATGGACGTCTACACTCTGGCATCTTTGAAAGGCTGCCCCCATTCACTTCTCTGCTTCCTCTGTAGTGGCCAAAGTTCCCAGCCCTGTTCTCACCTATCCGGTCTTTTCACCTGTTTAATTGTGACTTGGTCAGATGTATGACTTTTCCTTCAGTCTTTCCCTTTCTTGGCTAATTTTCACCTGTTGTCCTAAAGTTGGGGAGATTTTGCCCCACTTTGACCTCCTCCAGGCACAGGGATATAGAGCCAGAGGAACTTACCTGGTGGGGGAGGGAGGAAATAGTATCCTTCCCAGCACCCCCCCCGCCAGATGCACACTGTGTAGGAGGAGGTGACTGCCTCACCTTCATGGGTGATACCTACTGGCACATGGATTTAGTGAACCCCTTTGTTTTGAGATTGGCAGCTGGTAGGGGCTCCTATAATCCCTGTTGGAATAGAAGGCCCCATAAACAATGTTGAGGCACCTCCTTTGGCAATCTGCCTTCTCCAGGTTAACTCCCTCTCCCTCCCTTTCATTTTCCCTGGAAAGATGTAGTTCATTACTTTTCAGGGGTCAAGGTCTCCTCCAGGAACTCCTCGATCTTATTGACGTCTGTCTTCACATCCCCATTGAAGGTCAGGAATGGTGGATGGGTGCCCGGAGCGAGGTTGTGTAGGTCAGCAGGCTTTCTGGAGAGAGAGAGAGAGAGAGAGAGAGAGAGAGAGAGAGAGAGAGAGAGGGAAATTGATTAATTCAGGTGACCATGCATGTACCAGAAGCTTCTGGTTCTGGAAGTTGAATGTCAAGCAGGGTGTAGGCTAGCCAGCATGCCAACCAAGGTCTGGGCTGCAAGGCAGTGGAGGCTGGAGAAAGCTCTGGAGGCATGAATGTAACAGGAAATCCTTTCAGGGTGGGGAGGAAGTACCACCAAAGGAACCCCATAAGATGGCATTGACCACTACTGACAAACTGAAGAGAACTGGAGAGATGGTTTAGCCATAAAGCCACTTGCCTGCAAAGCCAAAGGACCCAGGTTCAATTCTCTGGTACCCAAGTAAGACAGATGCACAAGGTGGTGCATGTGTCTGGAGTTCACTTGCAGTAGCTAGAGGCCCTGACACTTCCATTCTCTCTCTCTCTCAAATAAATAAATGGAGAGACTCATGGAGGACTATGTAAATGAGCTCCCAGAGTTAAATACACAGTGTTCTGGTTTCAATAGCTCCCTTAACTAATTAGTTCAATAAGATACATAATACCAAGCTTTAAAATTTAACACACTGGATCACACTTTGATCCTAATATCTTTGAACACAAAAATATTTTAGGACATTTGTTCAAGTTTGAATACTTCTATTCTATTCTGAGCAACTTAAAGTTTAACTTAACTGTTGCAAGCTACTGCCAATGCCCTTGGTTTCCCATGAGAAAGAGATGATAAGACCCTACTGCTGAAGACTTCACATGCCTGAGTGGCAAAGTCACTGGAAATCAAACTGATGCTGAGCGGAATACCTTCTCCCTGTAGCCCAGCCAACTGAAAGGTGGGGAAAGCTGCGCTGTATGCAGCCTTATGGGAGACAGAAGTCATCAGCGGTGAAAACAGTGGACACTGGAAGCCTCAAGTTTGCCCAGACAAGCCAAATGACTGAACAAGTGCAATAGTGGCATGTCTACTCTGGGGAAAACCAACTGCTCTCTAATTGGACTGAAGAACCGCTCTATGGGAGGGAAATCATGTCTGGTACTGAAAACCTACCCAAAAGCCTATGGCAGGAGAGGTCATAAAGCTTAGGGGTATAAAGCCTGCTCTTGTCTGGATAAATTGTACATTTTATTCTCACCAAACTGTTCTGAAAGCACTACACTTAATGTTCATACTCATATATTAATGCTACTCTTACTTATAGTTAGAGAAGCTTCTCTTTTTAGATGGCAGTGACCACTGGGATGATCCAAAAGGCAACATAGTGCTGAGAAGAAGGGATGGAGGAGTGTCCAGCACTGAAACATCTCACACCCTCAAAGGCTCAGGGTCCATTGCAGGAGAGGTGGTAGAAAGAATGTAAGAGCCAAAGGAAGGGTAGGACTCCTTACAATGCAACTGTCCAGACAGAAATTGGCCTCCATATACATGACCTCGCAGTGCCTGGCACACAAGATCCTCATAATAGGAGAAAAAGATGATGACATCAAATTAAAAAGGAGAGACTACTGGAGAGAGGGAGGGGATATGATGGAGAGGAGAGCTGTGAAAGGGAAAGGGGGGAGGGGAGGGAAATATCAAATATCATGGTTTAGTGTCTGTACGTATAGAAGTTGTCAATAAAAAAATTAAAATTAAAAGAACTTTAAAATGGCAACAATGTGTTCAGAAACATTTTATTACAATTTCTAGAATCGATCCACAAGCCATGAATCTTCAGGTATTTACGTCTGAAAGACTTAAATTCACTATTATTGTTCAGGAAGCCTCGGATAGGCTAGGATGAAGAACTCTGCATTAAGAACCTAGTGTACTGAGATGCATACTGTGCACTGGCAGCGAGCACTTGGGAGGCCGAGGCAGGAGGAGTTCCACACTTTAAAGCCAGGTAAGTTCAGAGTGAGACTTTGTCTCAGAGAGCAAACAGAAAGACCCTCCTATTATGGGTAAGAAGGTGTCTACGAAACTAAGAAAAAACTTTAGAATTCAAGATCCACAAGAGAATGAGCCATGAACTGTGGTTGTGAATAGAAGTGGAGGTGAGAAGATTCTAAGAGCCACGGAGTGGAAAGGAGCATCGTTAGTCATTTTCCCTCCCCTACCAGAGATTGACTGATACGTTCATGACACCTGCGGTGAGTAAAAATAACTCCACTGAGGTGGGCCCTCAGTGAAACAGAGGTAAGGGAAGAGGGAATATAAGAAGAAGACTCAAAAGGAAAAATTCCAATATTCAGTGTGTTCATACAGTAAAATTCACAATGAATAAAACGAAAGAAAAATAAAAAAGCCATCATCAGAGTGGAAGTGCGACTAGTTGGGAAGGAGATGGAGGGAATAAGAGAAAGTAATGGGAATTATGACTGAAATGCATTATGTGCATGTATAAAAATTGTCAATAAATACAATGTTTTACTATTTATTTATTTATTTATTTGACAGAGAAAGAGGGAGAGAAAGAGAGTGAGGGAAAGAAAGAGAATGGGTGTGCCAGGGCATCCAGCCACTGCCCACAAACTCTAGATGTGCGCTCTCCTTGTGCATCTGGCTACCAGGAATCAAACCTGGGTCCTTTGGCTTTGCAGGCAAATGCCTTAACTGCTAAGCCATCCCTCCAACCCAAAATACAATTTTTTTTTTTTTAACAAAAAGAAAGAGGGCTGGGGATATGGTTAAGTGGATGAACACTTGCCCAGAATGCTTGAAGCCCTGGGTTCAATTTTCTGTACCAAAGAAGAATGAGGAAGAGGAGGAGGGGAACAGAGGAAGACAGAGGCCTCTTGGTGTGCCTGTAGGATTCTGAACATCCAATCACGTGAGTTAATAAGCAATCGACTGAACTTCCTGGCCTTGGCACCCAGCAATGCTGGAGTGGAGCTGGTGTGTGGTGCGCAGTACCTGGCCACCTGTGAGAAGGAAGGACGTGACCCGTGAATGCCAACATCCCTCGCACTGCGTGCTTCAATGGGAAACAAGGATGGAGCGAGACAGGGGTGAGAAGGGCTGGCTGGGGAATGTGGAGACAGGGCTTCACGGAGGAGGGCTGATGGCAGAAGAGTCTCTGGACAGCATGGGGCACCGTCACCCCAGATGCTCTCTTTGAGCATGCAACTTTCCTTGTGGGCGTCAGAGCAGGAAATATGAGACAGAGAGATACCATAAGAGTCAACAAGGGGGTCAAGACATCTGTAATGAAACGAATTCCTGGTGTAATTAGCTGGGGAGGGGCCGAGAAGAATTTCAATTACGGAGCTGCTTCCCCGTCACTCCCAACACGCAGGATCTCCAGCCGCATTCTGTGGCGCTTAGAATTCAGACAATTGAGTTGGAAAGTATTTTTAAAATCTAATTTACCCAGTGCTTTTGTTTACTCAGCGTGGGTCTCTCCTTTCACACAGTAAAAGGACATTCTTTGCTGGTTCCTCATGCCTCGCACTGGCAGCAGAAGGAAACTCATGCAGACTTCAGGTTTTAGTAGTTACCTCTCTGTGGCTTAAAGATACAGACATTCCCTAGGGAGGTGACGATTTTATTCTTGGGACATGAGGGCCCTGGGACCACTGAAGTCTGATACCCTGATGTGGGGCCACCTCTGGCTGCCGCAGCTTAGCTGAGCATCACCAGTGGGGGACTGGCCAGTTGTGGAACCCCTCTCTTTGAAGGCTATATGAAATGATGTAACTACATACCTATCACCAGAGTTGGTTTCTGAATTCTTTCCTGCACCTCATTTTTCTTGTGTTGACTAGATTGCCAGTTCCACAGGGCATAGATGCTAAGAGTGCTTTACATAGTCTGCCTTGCTAACCCTTCACAATACTGAACTCTCCTATTGGTTAATCAGGCGCTACTTTTTAGGTGTTTTATTTTTATTTATTCATTTGAGAGAGAGAGAACAAAGACAAACAGGTAGAGAGAGAATGGACATGCCAGGGCCTCTAGTCACTGCAAATGAACTCCAGACATGTGAAACCACCTTGTGCATCTGGCTTATGTGGGTCCTGGGGAATTGAACTTGGGTCCTTTGCCTTTGCAGGCAAGCACATTAACTGCTAAGCCATCTCTCCTGCCCAGGCCATTATTTTTTCAAGTCACTATTTTTTTTTTTTAATCACGATTGTTCAGATGTGGAAACTAAGGCTCCAAAAAGTTCAAGGTCACTTAGCCAATAAGTGCTGTTGCTAGAAACAACAACAAAACAAAAACTGTTTTCTTAGAAATTGAAAACTGGAGGAGACACAGTAAGAAAGTTCCTTATCTTTAGATCCGGAGTGGTGCAACTGACCTAGGGCACCAACCTCAGACGGGTGTCCACAAGACCAGATGGGAGAGAGCACATGAGTGTGGAGGCCAGAGGAAAACCGTAAGCACTGTTTCCCAGGAATGTCACCCACTGCCTTTGACACAGAGTCTCTCACTGGCCTGGACCTCACGCCTAGGCTAGACTGGCTGACCAGAGAGTGCCAGAGATCCTCTTGTCTCTGTCTCCCCAGCACGGAGGTTGCAACTGTGTACCACTGTGCCTTTTAAAAAAAATTTTATTTATTTATTTGAGAGCGACAGACACAGAGAGAAAGACAGATAGAGGGACAGAGAGAGAGAATGGGCGCGCCAGCCATTGCAAACAAACTCCAGACACGTGCGCTCCCTTGTGCATCTGGCTAACGTGGGTCCTGGGGAACCGAGCCTTGAACCGGGGTCCTTAGGCCTCACAGGCAAGCGTTTAACCACTAAGCCATCTCTCCAGCCCACTATGCCTTTTTTAAAAACATGGGTTCTGGGGCTCAAATTCAGGTCCTCATGCTTGCAAGTCAAACAGATTACTGACTGAGCTTTCTCCCTAGTCTCATAACAGATGGATTAGAAGGCTATGCCATTTAAACCAAGGACACTAAGATATCATTTTTAGTTGGGCACCTTGGGCAAGTCATCTAAGCAGGCCTCAGTTTCCTTGCATTAAAATGGAGTAGAACCTATTTTTTTAAAAATATTATTTATTTATTTATTTGAGAGAGAGAGAGAGAGAATGGCCACACCAGGGCCTCTAGCTACTACAAACGAACTCCAGATGCATATGCCCCCTTATGCATCTGGCTTACATGGGTCCTGGAGAGCCAAACCAGGATCCTCTGGCTTTTCAGGCAAACACCTTGACTGCTAAGCCATCTCTCCAGCCCTAGAGCCTTTTTAAAAATTACTTTTTATTTTTAAATATTTTATTTTTATTTGAGAGTGAGAGAGAGAGAGAGGCAGACAGAGAGAGGGTGAATGGGCATGCCAGGGCCTCCAGCCACTGCTAACAAACTCCAGACGCATGTGCCCCCTTGTGCATCTGGCTTATAAGGATCCTGGGGAATTGAACCTGGATCCTTTGGCTTCGCAGGCAAGTGCCTTAATTACTAAGCCATCTCTCCAGCACCCCCCCCCCCTTTTAAACTAATTATATACTACATGAATTTGTATGGCAAAGCAATCACCAGCTGTGAAACATTAGGACTCTAGGTTTCATGGCCGGGTGAAATGTTCGATGATGGCCCGAGACAGGACCATCAGGGAGGTCACTCCTGAGAGGGGCAGAGCATAGAGACCTCACAGAGAAGTCCCGGCTGAAGCTTGCCTGGGTCAGGCACAGTCTGTAGAGCTGAGGATGGCAAAGCCTGTCTGAAGAAGGAAGCATCTTAGCCAAGGGCTGTGGGCTTGAGGGAACAAGAGCAGCCGAAAGGGAACCGCACCTGAGAGGAAAGGGCTGGGAGGTGGTGGGGGGCAGAAAGGTGAGAGGAAGATTAGCTGCCCTCACTCTGCAGAAGCGGGATGAGATGAGGGGGTTGCTGAGCACTCTCTTAGAAGGGTGAACCACTTTGAAGAACTCAGAAACCACCAAATTGGCCGTGGTGAGGCCTGAGCCCGCTGTGGATTTAAAGGATGCAAAGGAGACCATGGCAGAGAAAGACGGCCCTATGAAAGAAAGGGCTGCCGATGAGAACAGCAAGAGAACGGGGCCAGAGACATTTCGATGCCTTGAAACATAGAAGGAGGAAAACCAATCTCAATAGAAAAGAAAAAAAAAAATAGATCGCCATGATTGTGGACAAATAACCTTTAAAACTATAAGAGTACCCAAGTGGAATTCATTGGATGATCCGCGGGCTCTGGGCACAGAGTAAATAACATAAAGACTGCTGGGAGACTATGCCAGCTCATGATCCAAAAGCGGGTTGGACAGAAGATCATCCCCCTTGGGGTAAGCCCTGATCTGCTCTGTATTTATTCTTTTCCATTAAAGTATTGTTATTCATTTAAGAGAGAACAAAGAAAGATAAGAGACAGAGAGAGAGAGAGAGAGAACGTGCAAGCGAGGCACTAGGGCCTCCTGCTGCTGCAAACAAACTCCAAATGCACTTTCCATTTGGGCATCTGGCTTGATGTGGGTACTGAGGAATCCAGCCCTGGGCCAGGAGGAGGCTTTGTCAGCAAGCACCTTCCACCGCTGAGCAGCTCCCCGGCCCCTTCTCTGCACTTAAAGGCCAGGCAGGGCTGGAGAGATGGCTTAGCGGTTAAGCGCTTGCCTGTGAAGCCTAAGGACCCCGGTTCGAGGCTCGGTTCCCCAGGTCCCACGTTAGCCAGATGCACAAGGGGGCGCACGCGTCTGGAGTTCGTTTGCAGAGGCTGGAAGTCCTGGCGCACCCATTCTCTCTCTCTCCCTCTATCTGTCTTTCTCTCTGTGTCTGTCGCTCTCAAATAAATAAATAAATAAAAATTTTTTTTAAAAAAAAAAAGGCCAGGCAGAAGGAGAAGTGACACTCTTGGTAGGAGTGACGCCATGTCACTGTCCCAGGCACAAAACTGCACTTCAGCTGCAGATGGTCAGCAGCGCTTCACTCAAGCCCTTGGTCCGTAACTCTCACAGTACGGGTCCGAGAGATAGGAACAGAGCATCAGAAATTATCTGAATCCCAGCTCCACAAAGACTCAGACTGTCGTGTTTGAAGTCCCCCCACTCCCCGGGTCCCATGGACAATGACATGTGCTGCTGTAAGGGCTAGTCTTATATTTTCAGATGCATCTGTACATCTTTGCACTGAAAACTTATTACACAACTATTCCCTTCTCTTCCTTTTATTTTTCTAATCAAATTTCTTTCCCACTCAAGGTAGTGAAGGATGTAGCCTTGAAAGAAGTCCTGGCTTTTCCAGCCTCCCCGATGGCCAAGGGTGGACCCTGGGACACAATTTTGGACAAGGAGATCAGAGCTAGAGGCCGCACTGCAGGGACCATTGGAAGGAAGGCACCTGCCCCCTCTCCTCAGAGACTCTGTTCTTCAAAGCGAAACACATTCCTAGGAACGCAGGGTCCCTTACCTCTTCAGATCCACGGTGGTGACATTGAACACGACTCCTTTCAGCCAGAGGATCATAAAGAGACGCTGAGAGAAAGGACAGTTGCCAATGCTTTCCCCATCGATTCCAGCCTGGAGAAAAAGAAAAAAGAAAAGAAAAGCAGAGTTATAAGGCACCCACCATCTAAAATAAATGCAGGGTGGTCACCCAAAGCTCTGGCTCCCAACCACATCCCAGCTCACTTCAGTCAGTAGCCCCTCGCTGTTTGGCTGATACTTGCGCAGGGCAATGATTGACACTCTGTATAGGCCCAACACTTACTCAATAAACTGGGTGCTGGGGGATGGCTCTGTTGGTAAAGAACATGCTTTGCAAACACGAGGGCATGAGCTTGGATCCTCAGAACCCTCATAAAAGCCATGCTTAATAGTGCATTCTTGTAATCCCAGCACCAGGGAGACATAGCCACTGGAACCCTTTGGATTTTCTGGCTAGCTAGTCTAGCCTGATCGGTGACCTCTGGGTTCAGTGAGAGACCCTGTTTCTAAACATTAGTTTGCGAATGGGGAAGAGATGGCTCAGCCCTTAAAGGGACTTACTCAGAAAGGCTGAAGCCCACAGTAGGAATCCCCAGCACCCAAGTGAAGTCAGACGCAAAGTGTCCCAAGGGTCTGTCACCTCAACGTGCCTATGGCCATTGGAGGCAAGTCAGGAGATTCCAGAAGCTCAAGGATCAGCTAGTCTGGCCTTTGGTTGTTTCCAACAGGATAGAAGGGGAGAAATAACTTCCTGAGGTGGTTCCCCAACCCCCACACTCAGGCAGTGAACTCAGGTTCACACACATACATACACAAAATCATGATAATCATATATCCTGTGGCTGTTCTGTGGCCTCCACTTACAATAACATGTACACATACACAAAATAACAATACTAATAGCAATAATAATAACAATGACTAAGTTGGAGAGTGACTGATGTGTATATATGTACAAGTACACTTGCACACACATATGCCCTGTGCATGTGCACACACACACACACACACACACACACGCACACACAGATATGAAAAAGTCCTAGGTAAAAATGCTTACTGAACTGAACTTGAGTTCTCAGTATGGAGATGGCTCATAGCCTCTTAAAACAGCCTAAGCCTGATTCAAGTTAAAAAGAGGTCCTCGAGCTGGAGAGATGGCTCAGCACTTAAGTTGTTTGCCTGCAAAGCCTAACAACCAGAGTTCAATTCCCCACTACCCACATAAAGCCCGATGCACAAAGTGGCATATGCATCTCAAGTTTATCTTCGGTGGATAGGGGCCCTGGTGCACACATTCTCATTGCTTGCAAATAAATGATGTATTAAAAGAAAGAGGGCCCCAACATTTCAGTCTGACACAAAAAAAAATAAAAGAACAAGGATTTCTATACCTCCATGTGATCATGTCATTTTTGCTTGAACATCGCTTTTGGCCAGTCATTGTATCTCTCGCATCGGTCCATCCTGAGAATTACTCCAGCTAGCAATGCTTTCCTTTGGCTGTATGAAGCCACAATACGTCAGTGCATTCCCGCTGGGAGCACGAGCCTTGTGCATGGGGGCCAGAGGATGTGACAGGCCTACACACAACAGTGTGAGAAAGTGCTGGCGCCCTTCCCTCATTCAATGCACCTGCTCATGGCCCCCTCGGTACAGGTGGTATCTGCACACCTGAAACAGGCGTCCACCTCTAGTGTGTGCACCCTGAGAGGGCTGCAGAGCATGGCGCTGTACAAAGAATCGATTATGAGCAAACAAAAGAGATTGGGAAGCCAGTATCTGGGTAACTCATTTCCAGGCAGTGGTTGCTTGGCCTCCAGCACGGTACTTACAGCCCATTTGTTCCAGACTCTAATGATGGCTCCCCTGGAAACACAGGCCTTACCTGGTGGCTGGGGCATGGGATTCCATGGGCAAGGAAGTCAAGGGAAACAAGGGCCTCTGGGTTTCCCAGCTAAGTTGGAAACAATCCAACCAGCAACCAGAAATAGGGGCTTACTAAGAATTTTTTAAAAGATGTTATTTATTTATTTACAATCAGAGAGAGACAGAGAGAAGAGAGACAGAGAGAATGGGTGCACCAGGGACTCCAGCCACTGCACACGAACTCCAGATGCATGCGTCACTTTGTGCAGCTAGCTTTACATAGGTACTGAGGAATTGAACATTGGATGTTAGGCTTTTCAGGTAACAGCCATAACCACTAAGCAATCTCTCCAGCCCTATGATTTTTTTTTTTTTTTTAGAGAGAGAGAGACAGAATTGGCCCAGGGCCTCAGCCTCTACAATCAAAGTCCAGATGCTTACTGCACCTAGCATGCAAGTGTGACCTTGTGCTTGTACCACCTTTGTATATCTGCCTTGCATGGGATCTGGAGAGAAATTGAACATGGGTCCTTAGTCTTCCAAGGCAAATGCTTTAACTACTATGCCATGTCTCCAGCGCCCCCAAGCGTTTGTTAAGAGGGAGAGGAATAAAATACACCTGCATACCCAAAGCACAGCTCAGTATTGTCCGCCTAGAACTGTGTTTTGCAGCAGTCCTGAGACTGTAGCAGTGACGCCTCCTTTCATGGATTACAGCCCTTCTTCCTGGCTGAGCCCTACCTTGCAAATCACTTCCAGCAGAGGCTTAGGTTTACACCACTGGTTGAGGGTAACTGCTGTGGAATTAGAGTTCTTTTACCTCCTTGATCGCACCGAGAACAATCACACTGGGAGGGAGTTCCATTCTCTGCTCAGGTCTCATTTGACCTCCTTGCTGGGGAAAGACCATAGAGTAATAGATCCCCACATGGCGCATTCACACAGGTGGCTGTCCTTGTCACTACAGGCCATATGAAAGCTTATCATGTCCAGTTCCTGAGGACTTCCTCCAAAGCTCTTAACAGCCTCAGGTCCTTCATGATGTCCTAACAAAAGAATTTCCCACTGAGCCGGCTAGAAGTTTTAAAAAATCCACATTGATGTACAGCCATCTGTTTTTCCCTCTGGTTCCGCTGGGAGGAGAAGGAATTCAGGGAGGAGCAAGGAAGACATTAAAATTCTACTGAGTGTGGTAGGACGGGCAACCCCAGCACTGGGGGGCAAGAGCAGAAAACTCAAGAGAGCCCAAGGCCAGTCTGAGCTACCTGGGGAGTTCAAGACCAGCCTGTAGATGCCAAGACCCAAACATCAAAAACAGAAAAATAAATAAATAACTAAATCCTAGCTAAACCAAACTTTTGCATGATGTTAGTAATGTTAGTTAGGTCGGTCCTCACTGGAGGAAGTGGGTCACTAGGAGTCACACCTTGAGGTTTTATAGCTGGGCCTACTTTCTGTCCCCTCTTTCTCTCTCTCTCTCTTTCCTTCCTGATCCACCCAGGTTTAACCAAACCCTCACCTTCTCAGCTGTGAGCTACTCCTGCTGTCCTGCCTTCTCCACTGATCTCCTCAAAATGTGACCCAAAGTAAGTCTTTCCTCCCTTAAGCTGCTTTAGCCAAGAGTTTTATCCAGCAAGAAAAGTAATTAATAACCAGCTCACCTATTATGTTTGGTGGATGGATCACATACGTATGGAATGAGGACTTTGTAGCATACCAGTTGTCTCCTCTGAGAGCTACACATTTAATTATACAGCATTTGAGAATGCAGGGTATAATAATAATAGCACTAATCTCATTTTTAAATATTTATACTTGTTTATTTGGGGGGAGAGAGAGAGAGAGAGAGAGCGCAAGACACACACACACACACACACACACACACACACACACACACACACAGGGAGAGAGAGAGAGAGAGAGAGAGAGAGAGAGAGAGAGTGAGTATGGGTATACCAGGGCTACCTGCCACTGCAAATGAACTCCAGATGCATGTGCCACTTTGTGTGTCTGGCTGTACATAGGTGCTGGGGAATAGAATCCAGGATTTTTAGGCTTTGCAAGCAAGCACATGTAACTGCGGAGCCCTCTCTCCAGCCCCAATATCATCAAGCTTATCAAATATGTTAAGCTAAGCTGCCAAACACATAGTTACAGATGCTTCTTTTCCAAAATTCTGACTTTTTTTTTCCTCTTGGCTTGTATTCTAGGATATTATTTTGCAATGTTCAGGATTGAACCTAGGACCCAACATGAGCTCTGCCACTAAGCTATACCTTCAGCCCTTTGTACTCTGTCATGGAAAAGAAAACCTGCCAGTTGATTTCCAGAAGTAATTGTCTCAACAATTGTTCCAGAACAGATTTGAGGAGCCACAATATACTGGCCAGTACAAACCATGTTGTGGGTATGAGGCGTCCACCTTAGCAGTGGCTTTAACCATACACCGCCTCTTCCTTGGCCAGTGGTCATGCTTTGGAATGCAGCCAGGGAATTCTTGGGCATTTTCAAGTTCATCAGCTAGAATGTTTCAAGACATGTACAGAAGGGTTGAGCTTTAACCACATTAAACATCCTTTACTGCTTTATCAAGGACATTCATAAGTAAGACTGGCTCGTTTTCGTTTGCACATGCATTGGCTACTGTCTCTATTTACTGCCATCGGGATTGGTGCTGAAACATCAGGAGTCCTCCCCATAAGAACTCCAGAGAGAAGCACACTGCGTTGATAGGAATTTGAAAATGGTTGTTGCCAGGTGTGGGGGCGCACTCTTTTAGTCCCAGTACTCCCTCGGGAGGCAGAGGTAGAAAGATGACTGTGAGTTTAAGGCCACCCTGAGGCTACATAGGGAATTCCAGGTCAGCCTGGGCTAGAGCAAAACCCTACCTCAAAAAACAAATCCAAAAAAAAAATAAATAAATAAACAAAAATAAAGAAACAAAGAAAGTAGTTGTGACATCTTTCTCTCTGAGAAACCCCAAAAGTCTCTGGGGGACCCTAAGTGTCCGTGAACAGCCTTGGACAAGGGTTGGTTTCAGACATCCCATGAATGGAACAAGTATGGAGAGTTTGGTCTCCAGGCGAAAGTCACCTCCCCGCCACAATCACTTGAGGGTACCTCGGTCCAAAAAATGGAAGCATTGTTCAGACAGGAACTAAGGCAGAGCGGCAGGCCAGCAGATGATGCTGAAGTTAGAGATGTCATGGTGATCACCTGCTACCTCTCAGCTGCGGTGTGCTCTTGAATCCACACTATGTGAGAACAGAAGTCCCCCTTCCACTGCCCATGGAGCAGGACCTGGGCTGTCTCAGGAGAGACTGCGGTGTGGGAGTCACCATAAGGAGAGGTTCCCCTGCTGTCTGCGGTGTGGGTCAGGGGTCAGAAGAGTGGGCATGAGGACCACCACAGTCCCCAGTGCCATCCCTCCTACCTTGGGAACTCAGCTTAGCAATAACTTCCCCTCCGCCCTCTAAGCTAATCCCCACTTGGCCTGTCTGGATAGCCTGGCCAGGGCCAGGAAAGCCATGCACATGCCTCGTTCTCCTTGCCATCCTCACACAGTCTGAGGAGCTCCTGTCTGGCTGACAGCTGAACATGACAGCATACCTATGCCTCTTGCTCACCCCTTGCTGAGCTCTGGGAGGACACAGCTTGGACATAACCAGAGAGAGAAACTTCTACACAACCTTCAGAATCCTTTCCAGTTTGTCTTGTTGTGACTATCCTCCCTCATCCCTAGGGTGCTCTATAGTTTCCCTATATGCTATAACTATCATTACTCTTTTTATTGGGGGGGAAGCGGCTCGAGGTAGGGTCTCACTCTAGCTCAAACTGACCTGGAATTCACTATGTAGTCTCAGGGTGGCCTCGAACTCATGATGATACTCCTAACTCTGCCTCCCGAGTGCTGGGATGAAAGGCGTGCACCACCACGCCTGGCTTACCATTACTCTTAGGTTAATCTCTGTTCACGCTTTTCCTGCTTAACCTACTGTGTGGCTTCTCTTTCCTGATTGGGTCCAGAACTTTATAGATACCAGATAGCTAACACTTGGAAATGCAAAGTGTTTATGATTATTGAGCTCCCTACATGTCTGCAAAGGTTAGGTCTTACACTAAGTATGAGAAAACTTTCTCTAGCCAGCTAATTAAGTCAACACTTCTATTTCCACTTTTTTTTTTTTCTACTTTACAGTTCAGGAAACCTGTTTGAAAACTCAAGTGATTAAATAATTTTATCACATTTACAGATTTTGAAAATGACAATCTTCAGGCTAAATTTGACTTCACGGATGATATGGTCCAGCAGCCTTTGAGGCCCAGGGATGCTGAGTGACTTACTTGCCTTTGATTACAAAGCCTGGTCCCATGGAAGAACCAGATATCCATCTCTTGATTCCTGATTTCCAGCTCTTCCCTCTGTCCATCTGGCTGTACCTTACTGGGAAGAATGTCACAGTAGCAGGGGCCGGGAGCGATCTTCCTTTGCTTACACAATGATTCATCTATATGAACTGATTCACAGGGAAGGGAACACATTTTTTATAAGGATAGTTTTTAGGGCTACCCTTTTGCTTTTTAGTATAAGACAGACAATACCCCTTACTGTGGGTATTTTTTAACCTTTGCAATAGCTTAGTAAGCAGTCCATTAGCAGGAAGCCTTGGAGGTTTGAGGTCCACTTGCGAATGGAGGTGTCCACCCTAGAAGAACTACACAATGTTCCTTTTCTCCACAGCCACAGGAGGTCTGCCTCACTCACCAGGTCCTTTGAAATCCTTGATTTCAAATCTTCCCTTGATTGCCTAGAAATCACATCTTTAAAAAAGTGTTTCTTCACTCAGTGGGCAATTGGGTATTATAGCGCATTTGAGGCTCTTCAGAAAGGCTCAGTGCTTAAGGAAAACTGAATATAAAGGTGGGTCCAGGTCCATGCATACAGCTGCCAGAACTACGTGGTAAGATGAAGTCAGGCTATGTCAGTCACCTGTCAGGGATCTCAAAGAAGGAAACTCACACACAAGCCCGTCGTGGTGGTGCACGCCTTTAATCCCAGCGCTCAGGAGGCAGAGGTAAGAGGATTACCATGAGCTCGAGACCACCCTGAGACTACAGAGTGAATTCCAGGTCAGCCTGAGCTACAGTGAGACCCTACCTCGAAAAACAAAACAAACAAACAAAAAACCCTCTCTCTCTCCCTCTCTCCCTCTCTCTCACATACACACACACTCACACATACACTGTTATATCTATATCTTCTATCTCTACATCTACATAAAACATATAGTCAGATATGTGTACAGTTTACACACATGTATATATACACATATATGTATATATGCAAGAGAGATTATGTTAAGGAATGGGCCCCTTGCGGTGCTAAGGTTGGTGCATCGAGACTCCACAGGGCAGGCACACATGCTGGTGAGGTGGGAAGGGGCACCAGGTCAAGCCCAAGACCATCTGCTGGCAGAACCGCCTCTTCCTCGGAGGTCAGCCTGTCATAATAAACCCACCCACATAATGGCAAATAATCCACTTCCCTCAAAGTCTGTCATTTGAAATGTTCGGTTTACTCATCAAACATCTTCCCAAAAATCTCCTTAACAACATTTGACCAAATATCTGGGAACCATGACCCAGCCTAGTTGACTCACGGTTAACCACCACACCAAGAAAATGTGCCTCACAAAGAGGACAGGCACCATTAAATCCTGTAGTGACTCAACCTTCTCCCTTCTTTTCCTTTCTTCCTTCCCTCCTTCCTTCCCACTCTGTTTCTTCCTTCCTTCTTCCCTTCCTTCCTCCTCTCCCCTTCCTCCCTCCTTTCCTTCCTTTTTTTCCTTTCTTCTCTCCCCTTCCCCCTCCCTCCTTCCCTACATCCTACCCTCCCTACCTTCCTCTTTACTTCTTTCTCTCCCTACCTCCTTCCTTCTCCCCCTCTGTCCTTCTTTCCTCCCTTCCTTCCTCCTTCCCTCCCTCTCCCTTTCCTTCCTTCTCCTTATCTCCCTCCTTTCTTCTAGCTCAGGGCAAACAGCATATTTATAGGTCTAGAAGTTGGAGTTATGGCTTACATGGAGAGATACTCACATTGTGGAGTTGATAAGCTCTCTGTAGAACACCAAACATGGAAAGGAACAGTAGTAGAGGGAGAGAGAGAGAAAGAAGAAGGGAGAGGAGGAAGAAGGAGGAGGGAGAAGAAGAAGAGAGCAGAGGAGAGGAGAAGAGAAGCAAGGTGAGACCAGGAAAGGAAGGAGGAAGGACAGTAACAAAGGCGAAAGCAGACCACTTACACTGTCCTATTTTACTGGGTGCTATGTATTCTAGAATTTTCCTTATATCAACTAAATGTTTTCTAGTTACTAAGTGTCTGAAGTTTTCTTATGAGTAAAATCCAGATAAGATCCCTTGTTAATATTATTTTAATACCAAGTGATCTGTCCTTCCACTAATCTGTTATAGGTGAGCTTCGTTAACACAGACACGATTTGTCTTTTTTTAATTTTACAAAACTCTTAGGACCCAGCAGATGTTCAAGATACATGTGTATTGACTTCAGCACATCCTGCTTTGCAGGCAGAACGGCCCTCACGTCATGACATCATGAACCTGCACCATGCCTTGGGCGGACCCCCATTCTGAGCCATCCATGTCTGCATGGTGCTCTACCTGCTCACCACCCAGGTGCAAGGAATTCAGTTTCATGGCGTTACACTAGGGGTGTGCTGGAGTTCTCCCACTTGGAGAGTGCTGGAGCCCAGGGCCCAGGTCATGGGGTAGAGAGGCACACAGACCTTGAGCTCCAAGCCCAGGCCTGTCACCACCCAGCCATGGATGACACACTCGATTGTCCCTAAGTGGCTGATTGCACTGTTCCTACTGTCAGGCGCTGTTCAGAACTGGTCACACCTCCAACAAGATGTGGCATCCAGAAATTGAAATGGACTTTGTGGCTGCCTAGAGAAATGAAGGTGACAGGAGTGACACAATGCATGACTTCAGAGATGAGATCACACAGGGTGACACAGCTTCTGCCTGGCGCCCTCTCTCTCTCTCTCTCTCTCTCTCTCTCTCTCTCTCTCTCTCTCCGTTCTTTGGCACACTCGTCCTGGGAGCCCAGCCCCCTATTGGGAGGAAGCACGGAGCATATGAGGCACTGTGCTAGGGTCTCCGCTGACTTGTGACATCCACAGGCAGACCTGTGAAGGGGTGACACGTCACGTAATTCCAGTCCCAGCTTCTGAGCGGTCCCAGATGATGCTGCATGAGTCAAATTAACCATCCCCACCAAGCCTTTGGCCAACAACAGATCCAAAGCAGAATCAATGTCATTGCTGAAAGGAACTAAGTTTTGGGTTGACTTGATACTCTGTGGGTTACTTACAAATGTGGCACTTAGCCACAGGTTCCTTAAGTTCAAAGTGGGAGAAGAAATATTTAGCTTGAAGGGTTATTATGTGACTAGATAATAAAATGGAATACAACACCTAGGATTTCCCTTTATAGTTACAGCTATGGTCATGATGCGAACAGATGGCAAGCATATAGAAGAGTTATTAGGCAATGGAGAGATGAGTCAGTGGTCAAAGGCACTTTCTAGTGAAGCCTTTGATGGCCAGAGCTTGATTCCCCAGTACCCACATAAAGCTAGATGCGCAAAGTGGCACGTGCATCTGGAGTTTGTTTGCAGTAGCAAGAAACCCTGGTGTGCCAATTCTCTGTCTCTGTCTCTCTTTCTTACATTGCAAATTTAAAAGCCATTAAAAAATAAAAACATCATTAGCTGGGCATGGTGACTCACACCTTTAATCCCAGCACTTGGGAAGCCAAGGATTACTGTGAGCTCAAGGCCAGCCTGGGACTAATTCCAGGTCAGCCTGGGCTAGAGCAAGACCCTACCATCACACGACAAAACAACAACAAGAAGAGAAGAGCTCATTGAATTTATCTGTTTTTGAGGGGGTACGTCTCTCCATGAAGACACAGAAGTTCAACAATGCCGTGTGCTTGGGAGGTTGTGTGAAGAGCAACAGGTTTGATCTCAAAGGCAAACGCAGGATGTACTGTGGCCCCTGGTCACTGGCCAGGGAAACGTGTTCCTCAGTTAGGCCTTTCATACCGTTCCCATGGAAGGAAGCTAGGAAAGTGGCTTCAGCCCTGGTTGGCTGATGGCACAATTCCAGTCAGGAGCATGTCTGTGCCACACAATACTATACGGTTGCTACGCATTCTCCACCTGAACATTTGTTTCAAGTAGTCCAGGAGTCGAAGTTGAACAGGACTGGAACACAGGAAGCTACATGGATGGAACCAACATGTCAGCCAAGATCAGGTTCCTGGCAGTTTATGACAGAAGCCCAGTGAAGGCCTTTGTATTTTCTCTACATCCAGGAACTTTGGTCCCAAATGTTTAAGGGCCTGCCATGCTATTTATTAGATTAAGAATGGCTGATGATGGCTCTCAGGGCTTGGAAGAAGAAAACTGAAAGCTGGAATCTTTCCACCTCAGAAATATCCCAAAGCACAGGAAACCAAAGATACAGATCTATCCTCTCAAGTAAACAGAACTCCTTCCCACATGGGTTCAATTTGAACAAGCCTCCTCACTTTAGCCTCCTGGGGAGAATCCGGGTCCTAATGGAGGAAACATGTTCTCCACCTGATTAGGCTGCTGTCAAAAGTTTCACTTTCCTGTCTTGACATATATTTTATTTTGTTATCCAAGATGCTATGGAAATTACTTCCAGCTTTTGATCACAAAGCCATTCCCCCAACTATAGTCATGAAACAAGTCTGTAATTCCTATAATCTTTATACCAAACAAGGCTATATTGACACTGAGCTCTGTTTCTCTTAAAAGTTTGCTATCTGTGGGTCCTCGGATAATTGGGATTCTTCAATCATTACCATCTTCCTCTCTGTTCTGTTTTCCCTGACATTGAGCTTGAATATTAAAGCTTAATAGGATAAACTGAACTGGAAAGACTTTAGATACATCATATAATCTGCCCTCCTCCCTCTCACTTGAGCTCAGTTAAATGCTAATCAACCTCAAGCTCACAAATATAATAGATTAGAAGCATAAAGCATTGAGATCAGGCTGGAGAGATGGTTTAGTGGTTAAGATGTTTGTCTGCAAAGCCAAAGGATTCCGGTTCGATTCTCCAGGACCCACATAAGTCAGATGTGCAAGGGGGCGCATGTGTCTGGAATTCGTTTGCAGTGGCTGGAGGCCCTGGCACGCCCATTTTCTCTCTTTTGTTCTCTCTCTCTGCCTCTTTTTCTCTCTCAAATAAATAAATAAATAAATATATTTTAAAATATTAAAAAAATAAATAAAGCATTGAGATCAGTCATGAAATTTGTTAAAGGATCCCTTATGTCTATGGCTTTCTGGAAAATTCTATGCCAAATTAGTATTCTCAAATGTGTGCAGAACTTGAAATTTTATTCTATTCCACATTAAAAATGTTAGCCTTAGGTAAGCCATCTCTCCAGCCAACTCTCCAGACCCCACGTAAGCCAGGTGTGTGAAGATGAAGCAAATGCAATGTTTCACATGCCCACTAGGTTGCACAAGCCTCTAGAGTTCAAGTTCAGTGGCTGAGGCCCTGGCATGCCAATTCTCTCTCTCTCTATTGCTAAAATAAAATCTTAAAAATTGTTAGCAGGGTATAGTGGGACATGTCTTTAATACCAGTACATGGGAGGCAGAGGTAGGGGGATTGCCATGAGTTCCAGGTCAGACTGGGCTGGAGCAAGACCTTACCTCAAAAAAAAAAAAAAATGTAATGGCCAGCCTAACTCTTGGATATGTTGATTTAATTGGTCTGGACTAGGTCTCAGGCATCCCCATTTTCTCCTGTTCAATTCATGTGCAGCCAGGATCAATAACTTCTGCGGTAGTGGTGTTCACTGGGGGATAGCCAGTAGAACCATTCAAAGAGTTTGTTGGGCAACAAATGGACAAGGACACCAAAGATTCCCCTGAGCCCATGGTAGACACACAGAAGAGTGTCCGTGGGCTTGGGATGTCAGTGGCAGGTGGGGCCAGTCACCACGGTCCTTGGAGCTTGTTTCTCTCCTTTTTTTGCTTCCTGTTTCCCTGTATCCTTCTTCATGCTCCACCATTTCCTGCTTACCACTCCATTTCTGCTATTCTTCCCTACTTTCTCCCTCCACTCAGGCCCTGGAGGAAGGCATCCATTCGTGCTATAGCAGAGAGCACATTTGAGCGAGAACAACCAGAGAACCTCAAATCAGTGTGACTGTACACAATGTCAAGCCCTTCATTTGCCAGTGGCAATTTTATGGTTGCACCTCCACAGACAACTTGTTCACTGCCGGGTGGGTTGTCCCTCAGGGTCAGACATAAAACCATGGACTGTGTCCAGAAATCTTAGCCAAGGTTTTAAGCTCTCTTGTGCTCAGCGCAGCTACAGGTTACAGGTGAACCACATTTCCTGTCTCCAGCCACTTTCCTTCTAGCAAGGGCTAGAAATCTGGCTTCTTCCAAAATGTGGGGTTCCCACAGAGTCCTGTTGTTGACTTGCTTGGTTGTGTGAAGTTCTTAGAGATTGGATCTGCTGTCACTTTTTTGTCATCAACTGGTCAGTTGTTCAGGGAGGGTGGATCTTCACAGCCTGGTGTGCGTCTGTACCCAGGGCCTTCTCAGTGCTGATACCCAGGGGCACAATGATGGAAGAGAAGATGTGGGCCCTTTCTTGATGGAGCTGGGTCACAATGGAGACAAGGTATACACAGGTGGTGGCCAGGCTGTGAATGCTGCATACCAATGTTGGAGCTCAGAAGAGCCCACCTGAGGGTTCAGGGAAGGTTCGTGGGTAGCAATGTCCACATGTGAAGTGGTAGGTAAGGACGTCAGGCCGACGCAATAGCACAAGCAGTGTAGAGGCTGGATCACATACGGTGTGCTCAGGAGACTGTAAGCAAGTGGTTTTGTCTTTGAAATCTGGAACACTAGTGACCTTTCTTCCTCCAATCTGGGGAACCCCCACCCCAGTCACAGGCAATACCACACAAAAAAGAGTCAGATGCCATCTCTGGACTCTCCCTACCAACATGTTCCCTCCAAACCTCTTGGCAACTTGGCAAGTACATCCTCTTCCCAATACTAACTTGGAAAACATTCTCAGTTAAGTATGAATCATAGGTAATTGCTAATACACTTGATCCTGTAGGGATATTTTAACTCGTCATGGGCACAATGTACAGAAGAGGGGTAATGCTCCAATGGTGGCCTTTCAGACATCTTCAGGCGAGTAAGGAACTGGGGAAGGAGGAAGCTTCCTGGAAGTTTTGAATCCAGGTATTGAACCCCGAATGAGATGCAGCCAATGGGTTACCTCTGTAAGCTGGTTCCTGGGACAGGGCAATTAAAAACAAAATGTAGGGGGCTACAGAGATAGCTAAGTAGTTAAGATACTCATATAAAGCCAGATGCACAAAGGGCTCAGGCATCTGGAATTGGTTTGCAGTATCTAGAGGCCCTGGCATACTCTCTCTCTCTCCTTGAATAGATAGATAGATAGATTTTTTTTTTTTTTTTTTGGTTTTTCGAGGTAGGGTCTCACTCTAGCTCAGGCTGACCTGGAATTCACTATGTAGTCTCAGGGTGGCCTTAAACTGATGGCGATCCTTCTACCTCTGCCTCTGAGTGCTGGGATTAAAGGCATGCACCACCACGCCCAGCAATAAAAATATCATTTTAAAAATTAGATAAGCAGGAGCCCCAAATTTCTGGTCTCACTTTGGCAGAGTTGGGAGCACTTGGGTAAATAATTTCTCTTCTCCAAGCCTCAACTTTTACATTTCTCAAGTAGATAAATTAAACAAGGTGGCTGCATCAGTTACTGTCTCATTGCAACCAGAAGCCGGAGGACAAAGAGTTTATCGTGGCTGATACTTTCAAGGAAAAGTTTCATCATGGCGGGCATAGAATAACATGCATACCGCTGTCATCAGATCTCTACGTATCAGGAGGGAGGAAACAGAGAGAGAGAGAGAGAGAGCTAACAACCGAGCGAGCAAGCTCTGGCAAATGGGAGCCCCAGTGACACACCTCCTCCAGCAAGACTCCACCTCCCAAAGGCTTCTCCAGCTGGGGATTAAGAATGGGCTTCCTCACAAACATAGTGAGGCTATGGGGAACATTTCACATCCAACCACCACAATGGTTTTGAAAGACACCATGAAATAGGCTTATAGGATATGTGGTGAAAGATGCTTATCACTAACTCTGTTTTGCATCTAGGAATCCTAAGGGCTGAATACAGTCTTCCAGGGTCAGCTCTGTTCTCAGGTCCTGGCACCATCTTTGACTAGTGTCTGGGAGAGGTGAATGTACGCAGTCCAGGAACTAGCAGCAGGTATTCACTCAGAAAGGGCAGACAGGAAGACCTACAGGCCTGGGGCCAGTACTATAAAGGCCAGAGAGGAAATGATTCCATGAGACAAGAAATACCCGTGACCACCTTCAAGCCTTTGCCATCTGGCCACTTTTCTCTGACATCTTTTCATAAATTTCTCAATGCACCTCATTAAAAATTATTTTCAAATGTCTAGGGAGATGACTCAGTGGTTAAAGTCACTTGCTTGCAAAGGTTGGTGGCCCAGAGTTCAGTTCCCCAGATCCTCAGTAAAACCAAATGCACAAAGGGGCATGTACCGTCTACCTCCCTTTAAGACAAGGCCTCTCATTGGCCTGTTGCTAACCAATTAAGCTAGGCCAGCCAGCCTCAGGAGTCCTCTTGTCTCTGCCTCTCCAGGGATGGGGTTTCAGGCATGCGCCACCTTGCCTGGCAGTTTAACAGGGATTCTGTGCATCTAGCTAAGCTCCTCATGCTCAGACAGCAAGCACTTGACCCACTGAGCTATCTCACCACCCTAAGAAGCAACCTTTCTTTCTTTTTTTTTTTTATTTGAGAGCGACAGACACAGAGAGAAAGACAGAGGGAGAGAGAGAGAGAATGGGCGCGCCAGGGCTTCCAGCCTCTGCAAACGAACTCCAGACGCGTGCGCCCCCTTGTGCATCTGGCTAACGTGGGACCTGGGGAACCGAGCCTCAAACCGGGGTCCTTAGGCTTCACAGGCAAGCGCTTAACTGCTAAGCCATCTCTCCAGCCCAAGAAGCAACCTTTCTGAAAGCACGCCTCATCCTATAGGTCCTCCATGTTTCATGTTAGCACTTCATTGATCAGTCTGAGCCAACTGAAGTCCAGAGACTGCAAAGGACTTTTCTAAGGCCATTGTGATGCATCGGCCATGGCATCCTCACCAGTGCCGGGTCAGCACCAGCAGCATCCGGGCACTGTGCTTTTTAACTTCCGCAACTGTGGTCACTATAAACCTCTTTCGTATAAAGTACCCAGCACCTGATATTTCATTATAGTAATGAAAAACTGATGAGACAGTGTGTGTGTGGGGGGGGGAAGAACTGGATTCTTTTGAAACTCATCATTAAAGATTTCCAATGAATCTTTACATATCTATAATTTTATTCTATTTACTTATTATTTGTGATTTTTACTCTATTAAAAGAACAAAATGCTGGGCTCAGTGGTCAAGGCACTTGCCTGCAAACCCTAATGACCTGAGTTTGATTCGTCAGTACCCACGTGAAGCCAGATACACCAAAATAGCACATGTTTCTGGGGGTTGTTTGCAGTTGCCAGAGGCCTTGGCATGCCCATTCTCTCTCTCTTTCTCCTTGCAAATACAATAAAGTGGAAAAAGAAAACTGTTTTAAAAGGAATAAAATGTTAATGAAATAGGAAGGGGAAAAATTTGTTATTATAGAGTACAAGTTCTATTTAAGGCTTACTATATTTGAATGTGCAGGATGCCAGTGGCTAAAAGATAAGAAGACAGGATCCTGCTGTAGCTTGGGAGGTCCTGAGGGAGCATAGGGCTTGCCAAACCAGCACCTCCCCTTCATTGTCCTCCTCTCTGTGACAGGCCAGCAGGGAGAATTAGGACAGATGACAGCTTTGGTAGAGAGGAGAGAGAAAGCCTTTAGCCCCATCGGCTGTCTTTAGGGCCACTCTTCCTTCAGTACACACCCCTCTTTCCTCCTCTCAACCCCCAACCAGCTTGCTAAAGACCCCATGTCTGCAGAAAGTTCTTTTTTTTTAATGCCCACCTGATTTCTTCTGCAACACTATAGAACTTACTATAAACCTTTGATCCTGTTGGAACAGGCCTATAATCTCAGCTATGGGAGAGGCTGAGAAAGTATGATCACAAATTCAAGGTCATCCTGGGCTGTACAACAAGATATTGTCTTAAAATAAAAATTCTAAAAGGGATGGGGACTATGTCAGCCTCAGAGCACTTGCTTACCTTGTGAGACGTTTCCATTCTCAGTACCATAAGAGAATAAACTGCCTTTCCCATGAAGATTGACATTGTACGTGCTCATATCTTCTCTTTTAGAAAGGAGATTTTACAAACAATTTCAAAGCTACAGACACAGAAACTAACTCAGGTCTCAGTCAAGGTGACTCAATTCCCTTATTTTCTACCTTGGAAAAAAAAATCAGAGGCAGGCGTGGTGGCACACGCCTTTAATCCTGGCACTTGGGAGGCAGAGGTAGGAGGATTGCCATTCGAGGGCACCCTGAGACTACAGAGTGAAATCCAGGTCAGCCTGGACTAGAGGGAGACCCTACCTCAAAAAAACAAACAAACAAAAAAATCAGTCTGAACTTGCAGCTGGCTGTTTACATGTTCAAGTGCAGGCAGAGTCAGACTTGACAAAGGGTCTGTCTTTTGTAAGTCTCCAGGACCACTGAGGAAATGAAAGCCTTTTCTAAAGGGCAGACTAAAGCAGGAAACATTCTAATTATGGCATGTATATCTATATCTTTATCTATCCCAGTAATTTTACTGCATATACAACCAAACTGACCATCACCCGGGAAGCCACAGCCTAAAAGGAAGGAACTCCAATAAGGGGAATTTTCCAAGACCTACCATTATTTTCATGGCCCCTCCCCACGGCGACAGATGCTCTGCTCCCACCCGCATTGTGTCTGGGCGGCGGGAGTCTGAAGAGCTCCACGCTGCTCTCCACAGCAAATGCATCCGGGAGCATCGCTTTCATTTGTCCTGACACATGCTCGGCTCTGAGAGAAGGGACCTGCGGGGAACGCGCAACTTCAAGTTCTCTGCCCATGCTCACTTGTTCCATAACATTTAGTCCCCAGGGGGCTGTCAGGAGAGATTCTTGTTTGTGACCAGTGAGAATGTAAATTCTCCACTCATGGGCTGGAGAGATGGCTTGGCAGGTAAGGCACTTGCCTGCAAAGCCTAAGGACCCATGTGTGACTCTCCAGGTCCCACATAAGTCATATGCACAAGGTGACTTAAACGTGCAAGGTTACACATGCGCACAAGGTGGCGCACGCATCTGGAGTTCGATTGCAGTGGCTGGAGGCCCTGGAGCACCAATTCTCTCTCTCTCTCTCTCATTAAAAAAAATTAAAACACATTCCACTCACTTCATATCTAGATGTAAGAGCTGAAAGTGGTCATTATAAAGATACAAAACAGAACCCTCCCCAAATGGTGAATCTAAAATAAGCAAGGGGCAGTTGCTCCCTCTGCTGGATCCTTTCTGTAAGTACTAGAATTCGGTAGATACTTTCAAGATACCCTAGTTCACAAATTCTACAAAACTTTACTTTTTTTGTAACTTATTTATTTTAGAGCAACAGACAGATAGAGAAAGAGGCAGGTTCTACCCCCCAGGACCCACATAAGCCAGATGCACAAGGGGGCGCACACATCTGGAGTTCATCTGCAGTGGCTAGAGAACCTGGTGCTCCACCATTCTCTCTCACTGTTTGTCTATTTCTGAATCTCTCTCTCTCAAATAAATAAATAAAACATTAAAAATAAAGTGGACAGGGAAACTGGAGAGATGGCTTAGCAGTTTAGGTACTTGCCTGCAAAGCCTAACAACCCCAGTTCGAATCTCCAGTGCCCACGTGAAACCAGATGCATAAAGTGACACATGTATCTGGAGTTCGTTTGCAGGGGCTGGAGGCCCTGGTGTGCCCATGCTCTCTTCTCTCTGTCTCTCCATGCTTGCAAATAAATAACAATATTTTTTTTAAAAAAAGAGCATGTGAAAATGCATTTGCACCCCTAACGAAGACTGCTCCTTCTGAGAAAAGAATTTATTTTATTTATTTATTTGTTTGTCTATTTTTGCATGTGTTTATAGTGTGGTATGGTGTGTATGTGTGTGCCATCAGGACCAAATTTAATATTATTAATATGAGCTGGAGGGATGGCTTAGCTGTTGAAGTGCTTGCCTACAAAGCCAGAGGACCCAGGTTCAATTTCCCAGGACCCATGTAAGCCAGATGCTCAAGGTGGCACATGTGTCTGGAGTTTGTTTGCAGTGGCTAGAGGCCCTGGAATGCACATTCTCTCTCTCTCTCTCTCTCTCGCTGCCTAAGTCAAATAAATAGATTAAAATTTTGTTAATACGTAGAGTATATATATATGCATGTACCCATGTAGTATGCTGTGTGCTGTCCTGTGGCAAGGCACACTCATCGGCAGTGGACAGAAGGGAGCATGCAGTGTCCCTTCCCTTGTTCATCTTCCCCTTACTTGTTCTCCTGGAATCTCTTACTGACCCTAGGGTTTGACATTTTATTTTTGCAAGCCCAGGCAATTCTCCTGTCTCTGCTCCCTACAGGACGGGGTTTGCAGGCATATTTGAGCAACCTCACTGTTTACGTGGGCCCTGGGCCTTGAACCCCGGCAATCTCTCAGGTCTCCCATGGCCCTCACACAAGTACATGAAACCACGGAGCCATCTCTCCAGGTCTGAAGGCAGAATGATGATGACTACTGACAATCGCCCATGCCTCCATTTTGTTAGAAGGGAGCAAATGCATCACTTGTGCAAACCTGTGCTATGGCCATTTGCTCCCCACTGCAGTTCCTCTGAGCTAGCATTTTGCCAGGATGAGGCAAAGTTACAACACCCCCCCCCTTTACTTGCAAGAACTATCTAAGGAAGGAAGCCCGCTATTGCAGGGCTTAGCTTAGGAGAGATGATGCTAAGACGTGACCTTCAAGAACCAACAACGTCTAGCTCGTAGCTCGCCTTTAGAACCAGTCCCTCCCGGCGATCTCTTGAGAAAAGAATGACAAGGAAGTTTTAACTTGTGCCTCATCTGGCTTTTGCAAGAGGCTGCAGAAAGCACAATGTAGAAAATTCCGAGGAAGGTCCGCGTGGTCGGGCAATGACAAGTTTTATTTCTAACAATGACCTTCCGCGGAGCGAGCCCTGAAGATACTTCTCCCCAGACAGACAAGGCCCTCTGAAGAGCGTGTGAGGTAAAGCTACAATGGACAGCGCCAGGTCCCAGTGAATTCTCCCAACCGCCTCTGATCATGCCTTTAATAGGATTGCTACTAAGTCATAAAGCAGATCCTGTTTGATCCTTGTCTTCTCGGCTTGTACATACTGCAGGGCCAGACACACGCAGTCTAGTCATTCAAAGGCAGCCTGCATACAAAGACTGCAGCATCAAACATGGATCCCAAGGCCAAAGAGAAGCCAGGCCTCAGGTACAAATTTGATATGAGGCTGTGATCTTCAAGGACGCTGTAGCATTTATAGTTATATAATTGGCTTAGAACAAAGCTTTTCTCTATCCTTTTACCTTGAGAATATATGTATATTTTTTTAACATTGTGGTTTGGAACTGGGGAGGTTGCTCAGTGAGTAAAGTCTTTGCTGCATGAGGATGAGGGTCTGAGTTCGAATCCCCAGCACTACGTAACAGCCGGGAGCGGTACCGTAGGTACCTTCTCGATGCTGGCACAAAACACCTGTCCAAAAGCAGCTCACGGGAGGAAAAGGCTTATTTGGGGTTTATAGTCACCAGGGGAAGCTCCACGATGACAGGGAAAACGTGAGCATGAGCAGAGGCTGGAAGTCACCTCTGCCACAGCAGCTGGCAAATGACAGCAGGAGAGTGATTCCCAACACTGGCAAGGGGAAGCTGGCTGTAATCCTCCTAAGCCTGCTCCATCCGCCCCCCCGCCCAAACACCCCTCCTCCAGAGAGGCTCCAATTCCCAGATTGCCACCAGCTGAGAACCTAGCATTCAAAACATATGAGTTTATGGGGGAACACCTGAATTAAACCATCCCAAGTGATGGCTTACACCTGTAATCCCAGTGCCAGGGAGACAGAGACAGGAGGATCTGTGGGACTCACTTGCTAGCTGGTGTAGCTGAATTGATGAGCTCTGGGTTCAGTGAGAGACCCTACTTTGAAAGGTAAGATGGGGAACCAAGATAACCAGCATCAACCCTTGGCTGCCTCCCTCACACGTACACCCACACATCCTCATGCACCAACACACATGCACAGATGCATGTATACCACACACATATGCCAAAAAAAAAATGTGTCTTGAATTGACTCTAACACTCCCTAATGTATAATCAACTGGGAATAATATCAGCTACCCACCGCACCAAGTTATCCGTGAGGCTCTGAGAATACAATGTGCTTGTGAGTGTCCCGCAAGGTTGAGGTACAATGTCGTTATCATTCACAGTCCCCAGAATCAGTCTGTCTTCAGCAGTGGGTACAGTTGCAGCAAGACTACATTGTCTACAGCTTTACAGTGAGTCCCCTTACCTTAGGAAAATGCGCAAGAATCTCCCCTCTGCTAAGTTGTATTGAGAGCTTTCTATCTCTCCCCAGCGCTCTCAGCAGAGGTTCCACAGAGAACAGCGTTCCTGGCTGGAAGGGATCCTGGGCCGTCTCTGGCCCTCCTTCAAAGCAGGTCTATGGACCAGCAACATCAGCATCCCAGGAGCGTCTTAGAAATGCAGATTCTCAAGCCTGCTCCATGCTTGCTGAATCTGAACATTTCTATGAGTGTTTGAGAAGACTAGAATTTCTTACGACACCAATGTGAAGATTTTATAGCCAATGTACTTGGTCAGTGGGAGCAGTATTGCCTTTTTGTTTCTTTAATTTCAAAAGAAATCCTGAGAACACAAAATTACAGTACACTTAAAGCACACCTACCAAGGCTCAAGGAGGTTTGCAGATGAGGGAGGCAAAAAGAATGCAAGAGGGCTGGAGAGATGGCTTAGCGGTTAAGCGCTTGCCTGTGAAGCCTAAGGACCCCGGTTCGAGGCTCGATTCCCCAGGTCCCACGTTAGCCAGATGCACAAGGGGGCGCACGCGTCTGGAGTTCGTTTGCAGAGGCTGGAGGCCCTGGTGCACCCATTCTCTCTCTCCCTCTATCTGTCTTTCTCTCTGTGTCTGTCGCTCTCAAATAAATAAATAAATAAATTTAAAAAAAAAGAATGCAAGAGCCACAGGATGTGAGGGAATATCCAGAGACATAGCCTTCCCCACAGTGACAGACTGCTGCTCTCATAACCCATAACCTACAACTCCATGGTGATTACCAGCCACCCCACTAAGGACGGCTATCAGTGGAGTGGGGGCAGGGAGGAGGAAAATGATGGACCAACACGTGATGTGTCTGCACAAAGTTTCTACTTTAAAGCAAGTTTAAAAATAGCCACGTGTGGTGTCACACGCTTTTAATCCCAGCACTCGGGAGGCAGAGGTAGGAAGGGGGATCATCAAGAGTTCGAGGCCACCCTGAGAATACATAGTGAATTCCAGGTCAACCTGAGCTAGAGTGAGACCCTACCTCGAGAAAGGTGGGGAGTGTGTCTTGGGCTGTGGAAATGGCTTGACAGGTAAGAGCACTTGCTAAATGAGCATGAGAGCATGAGAGGCTGTGAGATGTTCAAAGCACACTACCCCCCACCCAAGGTGGGAAGCTGGGCATGGCCACACATGCCTGTGACTCTGGGCCAGTGATAGGGCCCGAGACCTAAGACCCGCTTGGACTGTCATTGGTCAGCCAGCGTGACCGAAGGAACTGCAGCTCCCTTTCTCCGTGAGAGACTGTCTCAAGAAAACAGCTTGCAAGAATGATGGGAGTGGGGGAAAGGGGCGGTGGGTATCTGATGTTCTCTGGTCTCCTGCCACGTGTGCACAGGGCATGTGTGTTTGCTCACACATGTGGAAGCGTTATGCACACACACACCCATACATATCATGCACACCTCACTGCACCACACATACTGCACACACGTCAATCTCCTTGCAAGCATATTTGGGCACATCTGGACTTCATATAACTCCTGCTTAGGAGGGGAACAAAAAGTCTCCAGTCCTGTTTTGAGTAATCTCGGTGGACTGTGTCCTAAAAATGTCAATGAAAAATAAAATAAAACAAAAGCCTATGAATCTCAGCCAGAGGTCCATACCTTGCACAGGGGAGGAGCCCACGTGCAGGCGACGAAGGCAGCTGAAACTCCACACGGAAGCTGAAACCGGAGCCGCAGTTAAATCATTTATTGAAATTCCATGACTCGGCAGGTCCATAAGAATCCAGCCACACTTAGCGCCACTGAATGTGTTTGTCCCAAGCAGACTAACTTCTGAAACTCCCCACCGCTCTGGTCACCCACCTCTTTTCCTGTGGGGCCAGTCTGCTTTGGACCCTTAAGAAAATGTGAGTATGCTCTGGATGGTGAACAAAGTGGTACTGTGAAGATGTCACAGTGCATGCTCTCAGTGTCCCTGTCTGTCACTGTGCATTGCAGTGGCTCCTTGTCTGAAAGTCCCACTGCACAGAAAGGCTGCATGCTGCAGAAAAATAAGAAAGTTGAAATGCTGCAGCTGGTTCATAGTTTCTCAAGCAGCGTCTGTCCCAGGGTTTCTATGTAATAAAGAGAAAGGTCTTCTGTGCCAACCAATACCATAACACACACGCATATGTATAAATGTATGTACATAAGTGTGCATACACATATAATAAAATAAAGCCTATAGATAAGTTTTCCTTCTAGACTCACTAACACTTGATTTTCAAAAACAATGTAATAGATCTGGAGAGATGGCTTAGTGGTCAAGGGATTTGCTTGCCTGTGACGTCTTTCAAACCCAGGATCGATTCCCCAGGACCCATGTAAGCCAGCTGCACAAGGTGGCACCTGTGTCTGGATTTCCTTTGCAGTGGCTGGAAGCCCTGGCATGCCAATTATAACTCTCTCTGCTTACAAATAGATAAACAAAAATATTTTAAAAAAATTCAAAAAATAAGGCTGAAGAGATGGTTTAGTAGGTAAGGTGCTTACCTGAAAAGCCTAAGGACCAGGTTTGATGGCCTAGAACCCATATAAGCCAGATGCACAAGGGGGAAGAATGTGCATAACATGGTGCACACATCTGGAGTTTGTTTGCGGTCTAGAGTTTGTTTGTGGTGGCTGGAGGCCCCAATGTGCCAATTTTCTCTCTCTCTCACACACACACATACACACATGCTCTCATAAATAAAAGGTTTAAAAAATCAATATATTATACTGAAAACACACACATATATCTGTATATATGGCATGTCCTTCAATAGTAGAGTAGATGAGTACAATACGATATGACCATAAGATGGCATAGCACACTTCTTTCTACCAAAGGAGAATGGACTGTACCCTAATGTGTTATTCTGCAGGAAGCAGCATCATAGAGAGAAAAACAAGACACAGGGTAACATAAATGGGTGTGATCACTTCATAATGGAAAAACAGGACCTAGTGTGTGTTTGTGAATTACTGTGTGAGAGACAGAGAAAGAGAGAGAGAGGGAGGGAGGGGAAAGGGAGGGAGAGAGAGGGAACAGAGAGAAAGAAAGAGAGACAGAGAAAGCAATAGAGGGGAAGATTTGGGGCCAGTACACATACTGATAACACTCTTTTCTTTTCTTTTTTTTTTTTTTTGAGACATGGCCTTATGTCAACCTCAGTATGTAGCTAAAAATGATCTTGAACTTCTGATCCTCCTGCCTTTACTCCTGGTGCGGTCAGGTTCACATCGCTGGTAGAAATCACCCAACCAAGAGCAGCTTGTGGGAAAACAAAGTTCATTTTGGCTTACAGGCTTGAGGGAGGGAAACTCCATCATAGAGAAAATGATGGCATGAGCAGAGGGTGGACATCACCCCCTAGCCAACATAAAGTGGACAGTAGCAATAGGAGAGTGTGCCAAACACTGGAAAGGGGACACTGGCTATAATACCCATAAGCCTGTCCCCAACCTTACACTGCCTCCAGGAAGAATTAATTCCCAAATCTCCATCAGCTGGGAACCTAGTATTCAGAACACCTAAGTGTATGGGAGACACCTGAATCAAACCACCACATGCCACTCCTGACCCCTATGAACTGATAACTATACAGGATTTAAAATGCAATGCATTCACCCAACTTTAAAAGTCCCCATTTTTAAAAAATCAATCCTAATGATGTTTAAACATCCTCATAATCCAAGGTCTTTTAACTGAGCCATAACACCAAAATCTCTCCTCCCCCAAACCCATCATGGCACAGAATAAACATTCACAAAATACAAAAGATGGCATTGGGCATAGCAAAGAAATATTCAGCCAATACAAGATTTAAAACAACCAGGGCAAACATCAAACTTTGTAGCTCCAAGTCCAACAACTCTAGTCAGTGACAAGTCTCTAAGTCCAAAAATTCTAACCAGCAACAAGTCTCTGGAGTTCCAATGCCCCCACTGCCAACTAGACTACTCACAGTCCTGGAAAACTTCATCCAAGGCCAGCAGCTTTCCTTAGCAGCCATCGCAGGTTCCCAGCATCTCCACTGGGTCTCTCCTACAACACACAGCCCTTCTCTCATGGCTCCATCAGGTCTCCGTGCAGGCATCTAGCAAACCTGCTTCACACTGCCCATGGCCATTTCCAAAACACAAGACTGTGCTGCATATTCAATGACCATCTCTTTCCTGCATTTCTTACACGTCACAATACCAGGTAGGGTGCCAATTTGTTAATCTGGGGGTGGGGGAAATAAAGCAGACTTTGAAGAACATGACACTCCTTAGTACTCAGTCCCATTAAAAGAATCTACATTCTTTCTGTTGTCCCAATGCAAGTCAACTGGCCCAATTTCAAAGGTTGGAATCTCTCAATTGCAGCTAAACGGGCAGCAGTTTCATCCAAAGATTTCATTTTTTCTGTGCCAGGTCACACCAGTACATTTCTATGCAAAGCAACCCTGCATAGCTTCTCAGGACATGGGCATAACATCAAGCCTCTCACACAAACTGTTTCTAGCCAAGTCCAGGCAAAGCTCTTTCTCACAGTCCATAGTTCTTATTGCATTCAGGTCTTGCAACTCTGACCAGAATAGTAGTCTAACAAGCTGTACTTACAGCACCACAAGGCATCTCTTAGGGCAAGATTTCAAATCCTTCCATATTCTTCTTGAAAATCTGCTCCAAAAGGCAAAAGCCACACAGTCAGGTGTCTAGCAGCAATCCCACTCCTTGGTACCAACATTACTGTTGTAGTCAGGTTTGCGTTGCATTACCCAACCAAGAGAAGCTTGTGGGGAAACAGAGTTCATTTTGCCTTACAGACTCGAGGGGAAGCTCCATCATGGCAGGGGAAAATGATGGCATGAGCTGAGGGTGGACATCACACCCTGGCCAACATAATGTGGATAATAGCAACAGGAGAATGTGCCAAACACTGGCAAGGGGCTGTAATACCAATAAGCCCACCCCCCAAAATACATTACCTCCAGGGGGCATTAATTTTCAATTGCTATTAGCTGGAGAGACTAGCATTTAGAATACCTAAGTTTATGGGGGACACCTGAATCTAACCACCATACCTCCCAATTGCTGAGATTACAGGCATGAGCCACCATGTCTCATTTGTGCAGAGCTGGGGATGGGGCTCAGGGCTTCATGCATGCTGGCCATAGCTAGTGTAGTTAGGATTCTACTAGCTATACTAACTAAGCTACATTCCCAGTCCCTACACCAGCTTCCTTGGGAGGGAAGTTGAGAGGTGTATGAACATAGGGTCTCAATGATGCTCCGGAGCTTTCTACTTACTGGCTACATAATTTAGAGCACCTTAGCCTCATTTTGCTTTCTTGTAAACTAGCAATGAGATATGGTATGTATTTCATAATGTTGTGGCCAAAATTAAGTGAGACAGCTCATGTCAAACATTTAATGGTGGCTTGTGGTACAAAAAAAAAGTGTTCAATGAACACTGCCTATGTTGTGACCTCATACGTCCTCTGACATGCTCATCAGTGGTGTGTGTGTGTGTGTGTGTGTTGTTTCCTTACTCTCCACATGTAAGGACACAAAATTGGGTCTCTACCTGGCACCAATGATAAAATAATTCTCCCCATACCTGAATTTGGATAATGAACTGAGCAAACAGTGGAAGATTTCAAATAAAGATGTAAATGGAGTTCTGATATATTTTAATGGAAGTTAAGTGAAATCTAGTTTTTATTCTGTAACATTTACTGAGACTTTCCTGAACTGGGTTTTCAAATTTTAGCGCACACCTTGTTGCGCCATCTAGAAGGCTTTTCAAACACAGGACACCTGGGATGGGGCCCAGAAATTAGTGAATTTATCAAGATTCTGGGTGAAGTTGATAATTGTGCTTCAGTGTTGTTCCTTTAAAAATCCCTGTCTTAGGGGCTGGAGAGATGGCTTAGTGGTTAAGTGCTTGCCTGTGAAGCCTAATGACCCAGGTTCAAGGCTCAATTCTCCGGGACCCACGTTAGACAGATGCACAAGGGGGCGCACGCGTCTGGACTTCACTCATAGTGGCTGGAGGCCCTGGCATGCCCATTCTCTCTCTCTCTCTCTATCGGCCTGTTTCTCTGACTGTCACTTTCAAATAATAAATAAAAATAAACAAAAATATTTTTAAAAATCCCTATTTTAGGCAACAGAGACTCAGAATGATTGTAAAGGTTGGGGAATCATCTTTCCAAAAGAGTTTACTATTATGTTTGAAAGAAAGCACACAACAAAGTGGGATGAACCCAAGTCATAAACACAAGTTCTAGCTTGTTCTCTTTCACTGAAATATGATCTTGTCCATGCCCTTTACATCCTCTGAGTCCTGATTTCCCTCATGAGTCACAATGTTGGAATAAGCCTCATCACTTCATATATGACAGTGAGTGTGGTGGCTTGAATATGAAATGTCTCCCATAGCTTCAAGTGTTTGTAATTAAGCCTCATACTCAATCCGCAGCTGGTGGAGCCTTATGGAGGTGTGTCACGGGGGGTGAGGTTTATGTAGCCCATCCCCGCCCCATCACAGTTAGCTCATAATAGGAGGAAAAGATGATGACATCAAAATGAAAGAGTGACTGATAGAGATGGGGAGGGGATATGATGGAGAATGGAGTTTCAAAGGGGAAAGTGGGGGGAGGGAATTACCATGGGTTATTGTCTATAATTATGGAAGCTGTCAATTAAAAATAAAAAAGAACCCATCTCTAGGAAGTGACATTTAGGGACCATCTGCTAGGGGTCATGTTGGATCTGCATGCCCTTCCAGCCTCTGCCTTGCCCTAAACCACACTGTTCCCAATAGTGAAACCTTCTGGCAGAATAAGACTCCCACCTGTAAAAACTACTCCCAAGATTTCATTTTAGCATCATGGCTTCAGTTTTAACCAACTATTGCTAGATGAACTAATCACCCAGATGTTTACTACTGTGCGCTTGTCAAACACTGGTCACATCATTCTTTCTATTCCATGGCCTTCCCCACGCACTCATCATAAAACAGAATGTAAAGCTCCCACGTGGTTAACCTCAGCACTCGGGGAAGAATGCTAGAGAATGAGTATTAACTTCATCTCTTGCTCTGAGATACGATGGCGTGTGAGTAAAGTGTCATATGTACTGACTAGAGACTGTACATCACAGTCAGAGGGAGGGACATTTTCTCCTCTTCCTTGAGCCTGGTTGGCTGAGCTACATAGCAAGTCTGAGGCTAGCAAGGGCCACATAGCCAGAACTCATCTCAACAAATACTAACAGCAAGAAAAATAACACCATGTGAGAAATGGCCTTCCTTAGGACCCATCTTCACATATGAAAGGGTACTTAATAGTAGGGGAAATGCCACTGAAGGAATGTTGTGAATAAAAGACAACTCCGAAGTGTTTAGATTGGGGCTGAGGGTTCAGCTCAGTGGTAGAATATGTGCCTTACCATGTTCAAGGCTAGAGGTTTCATCTCCCGGCAACCCTCCCCAGTCAGATAAACTATATAATAAAATACCTGCAAACCAGAAAGAAGCCAGATGTGGTGGCACATGCCTTCAATCCCAGCACTTGGGAGGCAGAGGTAGGATCTACATAGTGAATTCTAGGTCAGCCTGGGCTAAAGCAAGACTCTACTAAAAAAAGAAAAAAAGACAAAAACGTGTGATTTACTGTGCTTGTCAGGGGTTTATTTTGCTGTTGTTTTATTTGGGCACTGTGACAAAATGCCTGTGCAAAATAACTTTAAGGGAGGAAAAAGATTTATTTTGGTTCAGTTTCAAAGGTTCCACTCTATAAGAACATGGTAGAACTCACCTCAGCGTGTCAGGAGGGAGGGAGGGAAGGCAGGAGAGAGAGAGTTTTTATGCTACATGGGCTGCCTTCCTTTTCCTTGTATTCTAGCCATCCCCCAGCGGGCTGAGCAATACTGCCCCACATTAAGGTGTCTCTTTCACATTTGTTAATTCTCCCTGGAAATACCCTCCATGGCTACACCCAGAAGTGTGCTTTACTATCAGCCTGAACATTACTCAGTTTGATTAATTTGACAAGATTAAATATCAGTTTTACTTTATAAATTGAAATGTATTTGTTTATTTTCAAATGAATCCATCAATGGGGGATTTTTTTTTCTTTCTCTAAGAAATTAGATGCGGTTCTGTACTGAGAAGAGGATTTTATAATTCATCTACTTCGTGTTCCCTTTGCCTCCTAAGAACGTCAATGTCACTCGCTGAAAACTTTCAGTGGCTCTGTTGGCCACACGTTCTTCACTGTCCTTAATGTCATTTTCTATTTTATGACTGTGTCCCATGTTTACTTATTAGATGAATAACATTTTCTAGTACTATAGGGTTTCTAACACCTAAATTTTTAGGAGTGAGAAGAGAGTGAAAAGGAAATGAGATATGCATTACAAACAAATTAAATAATGAGCTTCCAAACACTTTTTTAAAAAGTGATGTATTTTCTCCAAGAATTTGATTTATAACAAGGAGAGGTTTAAGCTGAGGATAAATCTGATCCAACGTTTATCAAAGGCCACGACATGACTCATGTTCTTTCCGGCAAATAGCGAGTGCTGGGTGAGGCACAATGTGGCTTCCCTGATAACCGGCTCTGTGGGGACCAGGGCCAGGTGGGAGGAAGACAATCCGTTTTCATATCGCTGCGCTGCGTGGCTTTGCGGAGAGTCAGCCCGAGTGTCATGCACACTGCGGGGTCAGGAAGAACTTGTGCCTGATGAAATTCGGAGGGCAGTCAAGGGTGACTCTGGAGCACCTGGAGTTGTCAAGGTCACCATGGTTAGTGGGACAAGTGATGGAGCCCAGCTTTAGGGGAAAACTGGCATATGTGATGAAGTGAGGTGACATCAACACTTGGGAATGGTGAAAGAACACTTAAACCACACTGATAAGCTCTACCCTATCAGTTTGGGTGACTTGGGGCACACAGCTTGCTTGAATTCATGAAACTGAGTCCTTGTGAATTGAACTCATTCATCTCTAAGGCATTTTTAGTCATTTCAGGGGGTAAGCTCATGAAACACAGAGAGATTATACACACACACACACACACACACACATATGTATATATATGTATGTATATAAATATGGGTGTGTGTGTACTCTATAATGCATGTTTTATATATATTCATGCATGTTATAGATACCTTTTAAATATGTGGAGATTTTATATATATATATATATATATAATATATAATGGAGATTATATATATATAATACACACACACACACACACATATATATATATATGCATGTCACATAGCGAGACAAAAATGTGGGTCAGCTCTGTCTTAACTTTTTGAGCGATTTTAATAAGGGACGTGTAAGGAATCAGTGATTAGCTTTCAGTGCCAAATGTCACTTTTCTCTCTTTTCCCGGACTCAGTCAAAATGGTGTCCATTTGTAATTTGTAAGCACTGAGAAGGATCAAGATCAATCCAGAAATGGAATTAGCCCTGGGAAAGGTGAGAGGTGATTCGAGCAGAAGATGAGTGACTGAGGCTGGATGCCTACATTAATTGGGCTGCATACGGGAAGCCTGTGAGGCCTGAAAACCCTTCTTGGCGGCACATACTCCACGAGAGTCCATAATTCCCACCGAATCGCCGCTATCTTCGCGCAGTTGGACCCCTGCAGATGCAGAATCTCAGCACAAGCACAGGCAAGGAGGCTATGGAGGGAATGGCTTGCCAGAGCATTGTTAATATTCTTCCTAGGAAACCAGGAAGGTCATACATGCTGGGATGGAGAGTGTCCGGTCAACATGCATAGAGCCACTAAGGTACCATGAAAAGATTAATGTCCCTGAAAAGGCTTTCGAGAACTACGTGATGGCAACAGAGGAAAAACAGGAACTTCTGGTGGAGAGAGCAGCTCAGGCCTGCCCCCTCCCCTCATCACACACACACACACACACACACACACACACACACACACACACACACTATTGGCTGTTGGCTCAGTGTGGTTGTCACTGGATTGCGAGGCAAGACATGGAGAGATGGGCCCAGAGAGAGACAGGGCTGGTCAAGGAGGACACCACCCTGCCCAGAGCAGAAACATGAGCGTGGGCTCACACAATGCATCTAACACGGGAGATTCGGATGTGGCTCTGTCACTAGGACAGCAGAGCAAGCCATGTGCATAGCTGATATTCTCATTCATTCCTTACCCCTCAAATGGTGTTTCTTTTGATATATTTTATTTATTTATTTATTTAACTGATGAGGCAGAGAGTGAAAGAGGCAGAGAGAACGGGTGCACCAGGGCCTCCAGCCACGGCGAATGAACTCCAGACACATGCGCCACCTTGTGCATCTGGCTTACGTGGAGAACTGAACCTGGGTCCTCAGGCTTCGCAGGCAAGTTCCTTAACCATTAAGCCATCTCTCCAGCCCTCAGTGTTTCAAGAAACATGCTTCACTGCTGCCCTGGAGTCACTCCTTTCTAGCCAGATGAGTGGGACTCCAGGCCCCTTGTACCTTTCCACTCTTCTGGACCCTGGGAGGCTGACCATGGGACAAGCAGCCTCTGCATACAGAGGATATGATAGCCAGTAAGGGACTCTGGAGGAGTATTAGAGGTCATAGGAACATGCGTGAAGTCGGGATGTTTAATGTTCTGGCCTGCTCCCTTGGGGTCACTCTCGGGTTGGCTAAACTCTTTGACCAAAGACTCTACACCTTCCAACAACTGTCTGGACTAAGGCACAGCCAAGCATTCCTGCATTGTTCTCCCTCGTGGATTTCTCTACAACCTCTGGTTAGTGGCTCTGAGTCATGTTCATACCTTTGTAAATAATTCACTTGATAAACTGTTTCCCAAGTACCCAGTTTGTTTCTACTGGGACATTGACACGTCAGGGACTCCCCAGCATCCCTTGAGTCCTTCCTTGGTGTTGACAGAAAATTTAGGTTTTTGGAATCCTCACTGCCATTGGACAAGGCCACCTCCCCAAGCAAAGACCATCAGGCTGGGACTCAGGGAAGGCAAAGTTCTGTTTCCGTCTCAGCCCATAAGTAGCTGTGTGATCTCAGGTGAATCAAAACCTGGTCTGACATTAGTTATGATAGGAAAAAAATTGCTGGCTAATAAGAGAGCAGAATGGCATCTGCAAATGAAAAGGGTGGGCTTGAACTGGGGCTGTAGACCATAGTGCCTGGAGCCCCAGTGTTCAGTGGAGGAATCTTAATTAAAAGTCATTTCAGGGTCCATTGTGGAAGAGGTGGTGGAATGAATGTAAGAGCCAAAGGAAGGGTAAGACTCCTTACAATGTGTTCCTCCAGACCCAAAATGGCCTGGATATCCATGACCTTACAGTGCCTGACACTACCTACACAAGACCATCATAATAGGAAGAAAAGATCATGACATCAAACTAAAAGAGAGACTGATTGAGAGGGATTGAGAGGAGATATGATGGAGAGTGGAGTTTCTAAGGGGAAAGTGGGGCATTACCATGGGATATTGTTTACAATCATGGAAGTTGTCAATCATACATACATAAATAAATAATTTTTTAAAAGTAATTTTGAGGGAGAGAAGGATTGGCCAGAGTGACCCTTCCTTTATTATTTATTTATTTTTATAATGAGTTTCCTAGTACTGACAGCTTCTAGTATCCATGAAGCTGGGAGGCCCTCCCTGGCTTTTAGCGTCCCTCATTCATCTGGACCGGGAAAATATGCAATGTCCCCTACCATCCACAGTGAAGCAGCTAGGAGCTTAAGTCTTTGTGGAATCCCTTGATTGCTTAGATGTTTATTTATTTAATTATTTATTTAATTATTTATTTATTTGAAAGGACAATGGTTGTGACCTGGCCCAACATAAAGACACATGTGCAGGGCTGGAGATGTGGCTTAGTGGTTAAGGCACTTGCTTGTGAAGCCTAAGAACTCAGGTTCAATTCTCCAGAGCCCATGTAAGCCAGGTGCGCATAGTACAGCATGCATCTGGATATCATTTGCAGCGGCTAGAAGGCCTGGCACAACCATTCTCTTCCTCTCCTGCTCTCATCATAAATGAATGAATGACTGAATAAATATAAATAATAAAAAAATAGATTAAAAAAGGACACATGTAGATGACCCTGGGGCCACACTGTTTGAACTAAATTCCAGAATGGCTTTAACCTGAGACATTTTCCATGATCTCTTCCTATGAGCAGACAGGGGTGTCTCCCTTGAAAGTCATTGTGTCTCTTGCATTGCCCACGAAACTGGAGACCAACTCATCTTCCATCGGCAGTCCGTGGAGATGCTGAGAATAGCAACAATGAATGACACTGTGCAGTCCATGTAAGCACGGGTCTCCATGAACTAAGCTGATGTGTGGGAGACTGTAAAAAAAGAAATGGTTGTTTCCTAGAGATACGTCTATGCATCAATTTTCACTCTGCAAAGACTTTCCTGATAACTGTCCTGCCAGAAATCATTGCTTCTCTCTTGCAACTTAACATTGAGTTCTGTCTTCTTTTGCCCTTTGAAGTTACATCACTGTTGGTAAGTGTCCAAGCTTCGTCTCTTCTGAGAAACTGCTGTGTCCGCTAGAGGAAGGAACAGGTTGTACCCAGCTCTGTATCTGCCACGGGGCTGTTAGACTCGAGAGAAGCTGTGAAAATGTTTTCTGATTTATTGGATGACCACGGTGAGAATTGATCTGAGACAGGTACAAGATGCATTTTGTGCTGTTGCTATAATCATAGTATTAAGGTCTGCAAAGGGGTACCTTAGCCTGCTGAGGCTAGAATAACAAAATACCACAGACTAGGTGGCTCAAACAATGAAAATGTGTTGCTCACAGCTCTGGAAGTTGGGACACCCAAGACTGAAGCACAGGCTAATGCGTTTGCTGGAGCTGGCTTCCTGTTTTATAGATGGTCCCCCTCTGACATACAATGAGGGAGGGAGGAAAAGAAAGAAAGAGAGAGGAGAATATATTCTCTTCTTATAAGGCCATCAATTCTTTTGGATAAAAGGGCTATTATTATCAACTCATTTAACCTTAATTATCCCCTAGCAACACTATCTCCAAACACAGGGAAGGAGCCAAATTCAGCCCATAGCATTCCATCCCTGCCCCTCCCCAAACTCCATGTCTCCTAAGATGCAAAGTACATTCATCCCAGCCTATTGACCTCAAAAGGCTTAACTGACCCCTGCAGCATTGACTTTGAAGCCAGAAGCACAAAGTTTCATGTAACCACCATCTAACTCAGACTGAGGCTGTGCCGCTCCCCAGGTATGAGTCTGCGAAATCAGACAAGCTGTCTGCTTCCAAAATATGATGGGGGGGGCAGTGAATGTAGCACAGACATTTCAAAAGGAAAAGAGGATTAATAAAAGAGGGGCACTGAGTCCTGAGCAAGTGAGAAACCCAACAAACAAATCCATTAAATATTGAACGTTTTTTTGAGGCATGCCCAGCAGACTGGCATATTTTTATGAGAGAGAGAGAGGGAATTGGTGTACCATTGCCTTGAACTCCAGATGCACGTGTGCTTGTGTGACCTTGCGTGCTTGCATCACAGTGTGTCTGGCTTATGTGGGACCTGGAGAGTAGAACATCAGTCCTTAGGCTTTGCAGTCAAGGGCCTTAACTGCTAAGCTATCTCTCCAGCCCAGATCTCAAGTTTTGAGATTAATCCTTTTGGTTTGATGCCTCCTCCTTTGGACCCACCAGATTGTTATTCTAAAATTGGTATACCACTCCTAAGGTTTTTCTCCCCAAGAGTCCTGGAATCTCTCTTGCCAATGGTCCATACATTGACCTCAGTCCTGTAGCTCAGGTTGGAGGCCCTGTCTCTGTTGAAACGGGTAATGGCCCTAAGGCTATTGAAAACTGGAACCATCTTCTTCTACACCTGTCCCCCAGGAGCCTGCGTAAGCAGAATGCTCTGTAAATATCCTAGCAGTTGGGCTGGAGAGATGGCTTAGTGGTTAAGCGCTTGCCTGTGAAGCCTAAGGACCCCGGTTCGAGGCTCGGTTCCCCAGGTCCCACGTTAGCCAGATGCACAAGGGGTTTGTTTGCAGAGGCTGGAAGCCCTGGCGCGCCCATTCTCTCTCTCTCCCTCTATCTGTCTTTCTCTCTGTGTCTGTTGCTCTCAAATAAATAAATTAAAAATTAAAAAAATATCCTAGCAGTTACCCACGATCAAGTCCTGGGAGTACCTCTGTGAAGAAGGAACCACTGAGGCTGACAAAAGACTGCTTTGGTATTTTGGTAAAAGCTTTAAGGAAACCCCCCAGATTAAGATACCTAATCGATGGAAGTCATTGTCTGCAGTCACCACTTTTGTACCTAATGTCACTGCCAGACCAATATCTCAGGTGACTTGTGATGTCAATAAATGGGCAAGTCAGGTAGTACAGTTTAATCTGAATTCTCAAGCAAGAAAATTCCATTTCAACAAGGATTCTCTGCCCTGGTTCTGTTTTTTGAACAAAGAAATATTTATTTGAGAGAGAGAGAGGGAGAGAGAATGGGCGCATCAGGGCCTCCAGTCATTGCAAATGAACTCCAGATGCATGCACTACATTGTGCATCTGGCTTACGTGAGTACTGGAGAATCGAGCCTCAAACTGGGGTCCTTAGACCTCACAGGCAAGCGCTTAACTGCTAAGCCATCTCTCCAGCCCCCTGAGTTCTGTTTTGAAAGTGGAGGATATTAAAACTCAAAGGAAATTAACTAGAACAACTGAAGCATCTTATTGAAGCTATCAGAATTCCCAAATGGACAGACTACATGTCAAGTCATGTCTACCTTTCAGAAGGACAAGTATTAGCAAAAGTACATGCTACAGGGCTGGAGAGATAGCTTAGTTGTTAAGGCCCTTGCAGGCAAAGGCAAAGGACCCAGGCTTGATTCCCCAGCACCCACATAAAGCCAGATACACAAGGTGGCACATATGTCAGGTGTTTATTTGCAGTGGCTGGAGGCCCTGACCTGCCTATTCCTTACCCCCCCCCTTCCTCTTTCTCTATCTTTGTCTATCTCTTTCATGAATAAATAAATAAAGAAAGAAAGAAAGAAAGAAATAAAGAAATAAATAAATAAATAGAACCAGCCCTGGGCTGGTTCAAGGAATTTTATCCACATGACATGGTTGTTCAATGCTGGGGTCAACTCCTGGGCATGTTTATGAGTCTAGGCTAAGATATACCCAGGAGCTCCTATCATAAGCTGTCTCCACCCATAGACCTGTCTTTGCTCATGGGAGAGGAGTTTAGAGTGAGAGATTGGAATCAAAATCCCATGCATCAGACTCAGCACCTCGTCTTGCTCTGTGGGGCCTTGGGCAGGAGGGAGCCCTTCCCTGACATTCCTCCTCATCTCTAAGGATGCTCAGGTACACAAGGGTTGTTAGGAATTTGAGGAATATGGTTATTCAAATATTCTCTACAATGTTTTACAAATAAAGGTGCTGTCAAGAGCAAACACAAGGACAATTCTCTACACTCATCTGAAAGCCTAGTCCACAGTGTCTCCGTAGATGACACCAGTGACCTGCTATTAGTTTTTAAAGTGGTTTCCACTCATGTTTAAGTTACTAGTTTCCATTGCAGTCACAGGTCACCAAGTGAAAGAGGCAGCTCCAGACATATCTATCCAAAGCAAACAAGAGTCATCTTCCCTCTTGACTTTGTTTTTTGGTTTGTTTTCTTTGTTCTTTAGAAAACCATGACCAACAAACACCCAGTGGAGCCAAGCGTGATAGAAAGAAGGTGCATTTCATTTCTAACTCTGAAGAGCTATACACCACCAGTAATGTGAACTACCTCCCTCTGCCTGCAAGAGAAGCTTGATTATGGCCAAAAAAAAAAACCCAAAAACATAAATTATAGCATTTACATAAATTATAGCATTTACCTTTAAAGGGTGCTAGAAATGAATATATGAAAAAAAAATGGCTACTATATGTAAGACTATCCATGCTTCTGGGTTGGAGAGATGACTCAGTGGTTAAGGCACTTGCCAGCAAAGCCTAACAACCCTGGTCCAATTCCCCAGTATCCGTGTAAGCCAGATGTACAAAGTAGCACATGCATCTGGAGTGTGTTTGGAGTGGCTAGACACCCTGGTGCACCCATTCTCTCTCTCTCTCTCTCTCTCTCTCTCTCTCTCTCTCTCTCTCTTCTCTGTCTGTCTCTGTCTACAAATAAATAAATAAAATATATTTAAAAACAGAATACCCATGTTCCTTTAGAAAATATTCTGTTGCCAAGCCCAGGTAAGGAATGCACTCATAATCATATTGGAATTGAAAGTCTTAAAAGCTCTGGTGATATCACTCTATGGGGAAACAAAGCTTGTTTTGACCTTTTTGAATGCTTGCCAACTTTATTTATATGCCTGCCCAAGCTTAGATTAAAGCACAAAGATAATTGGTTGGTTTAATGTAAGACAAGACAGAATTCAAAACCACATTCTCTCCTTCCTAGTTGTATAATTTTGAGGGACTAGACCTTTGAAACCCAGTGGGCTCATACTGACTTTCTCCCTGAGCAGTCAGTGTGGCGCTCAGATGAAGTATTTGTGTGGAGGAAAGGTAGTTAGACCCACAGTGGTACACAGACCCTACAGGGCTCCTCAAGATGCTGCTTTCTAGTATTCAAGCCCTTGGATATCGTTCTTGTCTCTTGAGGATAATGGATCTGTGACTTGTTTGTATCCAATAGAATATCAAAAAGCTAAGGGATAACCCAAGGGTAACATGACAAATGTGCAATATGTTGAGAAAGTGCATCATTAATAAAACATTTTTTTACAGCTAATAAAGGGGGCTGAAGAGATGACTCAGCAGTTAAGGTGCTTGCCTGCAGAGACTATGGACCCAAGTTTGATTCCCCAGTACCCACATAAAGCCAGACGCACAAAGTGGCGCATGCATCTGGAGTCTGTTTGTAGTGGCTGGAGGCTCTGTCACGTCCATTCTCTCTGACTCTTTTCTATCTCTTTCTGCTGGCAAATAAATAAAAATGTTTTTTTAAAAAATTAAAAAAGTAAATTTTTTAAAAATCTGAGAAGTTTTGCAGATATAATCAGGATTCCCTATCAGCTGATTCTGTGTCATCAGAAGAAAAAAATAGCCTTAAGTGGTATGATGATTTCATAAAATAGAAACTCACTTGCTGGTCTTGAAGAAACAAGCTGCTTTAATATGAGCTGTCTATGTGTCAGAGAGGTGTGGGTAGCCTCCAGAGGCATACAGTCTCAGTCGTACAATGACAAGGAACTGAATAATGCCACAAGCCACCAGAACATGGAAGAGGGACCAGATCTTCAAGGGAGATTTTAACCCTGGCCGATATAGAGATTACGGACTGTTAGGCACCAATGAGAGGCTTCAAGTAAGCTCAGATACAAATGTGTTCCTACTTCCAAACAGTCTTTGAGGACACTCAAAATCAAAACAGGGCTAAGGGCTGGAGAGATGGCTTAGCAGTTAATGGTTAAGTGTTTGCCTGTGAAGCCTAAGGAGCCTGGTTTAAGGCTCCATTCCCCAGGACCCATGTTAGCCAGATGCATAAGGGGGCGCATGCATCTGGAGTTCGTTTGCAGTGGCTGGAGGCTCTGGAGTGCCCATGCTCTCCCTCTCTCTCTCTCTCTCTCTCTCTCTCTCTCTCTCTCTCTCTGTCTGTGCCTCTTTCTCTCTCTGTCTGTTGCTCTCAAATAAAAAAATAAACAAAAAAAATTAAAAAAAACAGGGCTGAGAGGATACCCTAGTTGGTAATGTCCTTGTCTTGTAAGCATGAGGATCAGAGTTCCAATCCAAGCACCCATGTAAATGTGTCAGGCGTGGTAACATGCATCTGTGATCCCAGTGCTGGGAAGGCAGAATCAGGCCAGGTTTGTGGGTTCACTGGCCAATCAGTATAGCCTTATTAGTGAGCTCTGAGCCAATGAAAGGATGCGGTCTCAGAGGAAGTGAACAGCATTCCAGAGGATGACACCCCAGGTTGTACCGTGCTCTGGCCTTCCACATGTGCACAGACAGACAGACAGACAGACAGACACACACACACACCTGCATACACACATGAACCTGCACACATGAACACACATATATACCCATGTGAGAATCAAAACACTGTACCGCCACAACAAAAGTAATTAAGGAGAACACCTTGAGGCCTAAAGTTAATAAAATTAGTTCCTAAATCCCTACAAACTTCTCCACCTTGGATTCAAGAGAGTTTCATGGCTTGGTTACAAATGGAGCGAATCCTGAGGCAAGTCTGTGCTCATTGTTCAGGTATGAAAATGTGTGCACTAGTTGGTCCCTGAAGGAGGACAAAACGCTAGCTGCCCTGCCTGCAGGACCCCCAAGGTCTGCCCAGTGTCTGTAGCTTATTATCAAGCTAATGAAAGGCTTGGGGTACGGCCTCCAGGCCTTGTCCTAGTGCCATGACTGGAACCAAATGTCACACAATTTGACTATTATCTAAATGACCAAACAGCAGTTGGTAATTTTTCTTTTAAAAAAATGTTTTATTTATTTGAAAGCAGACAGAGAGAGAGAGAGAGAGAGAGAGAGAGAAGAGAAACAGATGGAGATAATGGGTATTCCAGGGCCTCCAGCTGCTACAAACAAACTCCAGACTCATGTGCCAGTTTGTGCATCTGGCTTTACATGAGTACTGGAGCATCAAACCCAGGTTGTTGGGCTTTGCAGGTTAAGTGCCTTAACCACTGAGCAATCTCTCCAGGCCCAGTTGGTGATTTTTCTAAGCTTCGGTTCCCTTGCCCTTGCAGGGAGAGTTGTCAGAGAACGTACTTTACAAGATACAGTTTACATGCTGCCTGAAGCATGAGCATGGTTCAGTAGTATAGCAGCGTTGATCGAGTTTTTCAAAGCCCCTCTCCAAAGCTAGGTGCTTGTGGAACCTTCCCCTCTCATCCTCAACTTGGCATTGCTATTCCATGTCTAAAGCCCACAGCTTGTCCTATGAACCTTTGTCTTGGCCTCATCTGCTCTCCATCCAACATTATCAGGTCTGCGTAGAAATAGGGGTGGTCAAGGGGAGAGTCGCTGACTATTTTTTTTTTTTTTTTTTTTTTGTCATCTGAGTCCAGCATAGCAACAGACCCAGACACTGAAAGTGCTCAGCTAATGTTTGTTGATCTAAGATAAAATGTTGAAACGTGTTCAACAGAATAAGGGCCATCAGCTTTAAGTGAGAAATGCTCTAGAGCTATGGAGAGAAGATAACGGAGCAGTGACTTGAACAAACATTAAATTATGGTTAAGAATCCACATGTACCATGTGCTAACTACGTGCCTGCCTGTCTTCAGTACTACCTGTATATTAACACAGTCAATATTCCCAATATCCTGTGAGGAGAGCTGAGATAATCCAAGGACTGTGTCCACGCCTCTTAGAATGCAAGCTCACTGTGGGCAGGGACCACATCCTTCATCTGGTGTCCTGTGAGGAAAGCAGATTATCAAGGATTGTCTCCACATCTCATAGAACACAAGCTCACTGTGGGTAGGGAACCTCGTCCTTCATCCAGTGTGATGTGAGGGGAGCTGGGATACTGGCCTGTCTCCACACCTCCCAGAGCACAAGCTCACTGAGGGCAGGGACCTCGTCCTTCATCCAGAGTCCTGTGAGGGGATCTGGGAGAATGGTCTGTCTCCGTACATCCTAGAGCACAAGCTCGCTGAGGATAGGGACCTGGTCCTTCATCCATGCACACGGGGCCGCACGACACTTGTGAAGTGCTCCCAATACACTCAGCTTCGTCATCTAGAAGTTCCCCTCACCACCACCTCCCTGAAGGGTCCTCCTGCTGTTTTTGTTCCTCCTTCCTTTCCCTTCCCCAAATCTGACTCCAGACGGGTCCCTCCTATTGAACTTTAACAACTGTTTAAAGGTTCACACCAACATGGGGTAGCTATACCATTCCAGGAAATGTGGACATTTTCTTTGTATTCTTGCAATCACATCCATATGAACAGCTAGTACTGCAATCCCAAATTCTACTGAGGTATGACTATGTGTGATGAACATAAAAGGACTTAAAACAAAATCCTGGCTTGGTTTCTAAGAGAGCAAATGAGGGAGAAGAGACTTCCATGTCAAGAAATGGTGTGTGTTGCCAGGCATAGTGGCACACACCTTTAATCCCAGCACTCGGGAGGCAGAGGTAGGATGATTGCCATGAGTTCGAGGCTACCCTGAGACTCCATAGTGAATTCCAGGTCAGCCTGGGCTAGAGTGGGACCCTACCTCAAAAAACAAACAACAACTACAACAACAACAACAAAAAGAAATGGTGTGTGTGCTTGTGGAAGCCAGGGGATGTATCCCACAGGCCAGGGCCGAAGGCAGCAGGAGATGCAGGTTTTCTTGCCCACAGTCATGTTCCTGGGTGGGACTGAGTTTTAGCGTTACCAGGAGTTATTTGGAGACTCAAAGGATTATGCCCTATAAGTGAAGTGTTGTCAAGCAAATACCAATAATTTCTTAGGGAACTCATCCCTACTCACTCTATCACACACTCTCTCTGTTTGTAATAGACAGACCAATTAGATACAGATATAGATATATAAATATAGCCTAGAGAGATGGCTCAGTCTGACAGGCTGGGTTCGATTCTCCAGTACACACATAAAGCCAGATGCACAAAGTAGCACACGTATCTGGAGTTCATTCACAGTGGCAAGAGGCCCTGGCATGCCCCCCCCCACTTCATCTCTTTCAAACTCCATCTTTCTCTCTGTATAGAAATAATTACTAATAAATAATGGCCAGGGGCTGGGAAGACAGCTCAGTAGGTAAAGAACTTGCCTTGCCAACGTGAGTATAAGTATCCAGTATCCGTATCAGTACTGGGGAGGCAGAGACAGGCATAACTTAGAGTTCACCAGTTAGCTAGTCTAGACTACTTGGTGAGCTACAGACCAACAAGAGACCACATCTCAAAAAGAGATGGACTGGGGCTGGACAGATGGCTTAACAGTTAAGGCATTTGCAAAGGTATGAGAGCAGTATTAATTGCTGGGCAAAAGGTATGTGCCAAACACTATGTGGATATGACATTTCAGTATCAAGCCTCAAGTCTCCAGAGAAGAGCATATATATTTATATAAAATGGATATGTCGGTCCTAAATATGATACGTGTGTACATCTTTATAAACATGAAACACATACACATATGATATTTAAACAATAATAAAATGGGAGTACTCATATTCCTTAGTAAGAAGCATCTGTTTTGAGAGTTTGCAGTGACCCTTTTCAGTTGGTCACAGTCCTCCTGGCTTGAACCCAAATGTAGGAACCAGCAGCAAACACAGGGAAAGGGTAGTGACATGAGTCATGTTTATCTTGAATGCTGGCCTTTCCCCATCTCCTCATGGGCCACCGTTTCCCCAACACCCCAAACCTTTCATCAACTGGAAGTTTCTGGCATTCCCCCTTCCCCTCCTCAAACATGCTTTGTGCTCATTTCTTCACCCCAAAGCACTAGCCAACCGAGAGCCTTTTATCTCCCACTCTGGAACGCAAGGTTGCCTCGCCCTTGTTGGAATGATTCTTGGCACTTAGATGGAAAGGTTGCTGGGGAACACTGCTCTAGATAAGCTTGATACTGTCGCGAGGGAGGCCAAGATGGGAGAGGCTCGGAAGGGTCAGCTGGTGGACGGTGGAGGAGGTAATGCTGAAATCAGCCTCCTGGGTCTTGGTGGGGGTGGAGAACCCCGGTCCCTTCCTCACCTGCCTTGCCAGCAGGTGTGTGGGGAAGAGAGGATAAGACATAGATGTCTTCCTCCCCATCTGTGCCTGAGAGTTGACAGGACTCTCCACTGACCCTTGGGTTCACGTTTAACTTCATTCCTGCCTGTGCAGCAGGGCGCTGCCTGCTCCCTTTCTCATTCCGGGTCCACTCGCTTCCAGCTCCTTTAGCCTTCCCTCAAGTCACCCTCCCTCAAAATGTCCCCAAGCTCACGTCCTGTCCCCCTGACTCCCAGGCTGCACGCTCTACCAGAGCTGACAGTGTCCACCTTATTTGCCCACCAGACACAGGACTTGGGACCTGGTAGGCCTCAGCCTACAGCCACCACGTGGAAACATGTATACCAAACATCTTGACATTCCCTGTGCTTGCCTCAAATAAATAAATGTGACATATTTCATTTTTATTTATGTATTTGAGACAGAGAGCAAGAATGGGCATGCTAGCGCCTCCAGCCACTGCAAACAAACCCCAAATGAATATACCACCTTTTTTTTTTTTTTCATCTGTCTTATGTGGGAAATAGAGCCTGGGTCCGTCTGGGTGTGGTGGCACATACCTTTAATCCCAGCACTTGGGCGACAGCTGTAGGAGGGTCTCTGTGAGTTCAAGGCCAGCCCCAAGACTACATGGTGAATTCCAGGTCAGCATGGACTAGACTGAGACCCTACCTTGAAAAAGCAAAACTAAAACAAAAGAAGAACCTGGACTCTTTGGCTTTACAGGCAAGTGCCTTAACCACTAAGCCATTTCTCCAGTCCACCTGTGCTCTCTGTTTTTTTATTTGAGAGACAGATAGAGAGAGAGGCAGACACACAGAGAGAAACGACATGCCAGAGCCTTCAGCTGCTGCAAACCAACTCCAGACCTGTGCACCCCCTGGGTGCATGTGCAACATTGCGTGTTTGCGTCACTGTGCATCTGGCTTATGTGGGACCTGAAGATTTGAACGTGAGTTCCTAGTCTTCGCAGGCAAGTGCTTTAGCTGCCAGCCATCTCTCCAGCTCCACCTGTGCTATCTTTAATTATGAACATACACAGTAAGATTTTTGGATTCAGTGAGACCTGGTTTTGGATCCCACCATGCCATTTCCTGTGAGCAGAAGACTTCACAGCTGGAAAGCCTAGACGCCCCAGACCGGAGTCCCATGAAAATGCAACTAAACTCACTGAATTTCACTGATAACACAGTGAAAGTGTTTTGGATTTAGAATCTGTAAATGAGGCTCATTCTTGATAGCAGAGCAAGGACAAACTGGAACAAACCCCAAAGTTCTTTGAAGTCTCAGGCCTCATCCTCACAGAGACGAGTTTCAAAACTAACTGGGGCAGGGAGCAGTTGCGGCAGAGATGGCTCAGCAATTAAGGCACTTGCCTACAAAGCCTAAGGATCCAGGTTCGATTTCCAATTACACACACAAAGCCAGATGCACAAAGTGGTCCATGCATCTGGAGTTTATTTGCAATAGGCCCTGGCACACCCATTCATTCTCTGTCAATAAAATGAATGAATAACTAAATAAATAAACTTACTTCGGAATCCAGAAAGAGGTATTTTGGTCAAGGATCAGCCCTAGAGTAAATTGGCAAGGGGACAAGGTCATCCTTAGACAGTCACCTGCAAATTGTACTTTTCCTTTAAGGACAGGACTTTTCCTTTAACCCTCAGTGGCCGTGGAGTACTCCAGTAGTACCAGGGGCTCCAGGGCTCTGTGTGCCTCCACGTTCACTCCTCTTCTCTTCACCACATGACTTGATAAAGCCATACTAGCTAATGCATCAGCTTGGATCTCAGAGCTCATGCTTTTCAAAGGATCTCTGGGGAACTTTGCTTAAAGCAAAACCATTGACCAAAGAGGGAATTCATATTGTAGCAGAAAAGTCAGAAGGAGACCTGAGATCATGTGATTGTTTTTTGTTTTAAATTTTTGTTTGTATTTATTTGAGAGTGACAGACAGAGAAAGTGACAGAGAGAGAGAGAGAGAGAGAGAGAGAGAGAGAGAGAGAGAGGATGGGCACACCAGGGCCTCCAGGTACTGTGAACGAACTACAGATGCCTGCGCCCCATTGTGCATCTGGCTAACGTGGATCCTGGAGAATCGAGCCTCGAACCGGGGTCCTTAGGCTTCACAGGCAAGCGCTTAACCACTAAGCCATCTCTCCAGCCCCATGTGATTGTTTAAAGCAACTCAAGCTCACTGTATCTGGTAACTGCCATTTACCCAGGTGGGATGGTCTGATCTTGCCCATGGCCCACTCACTGTGACCCAAGGAGAGGTAAGTAAAGAAAGGCAGATCCCTCCGCTTCAGCACAAGCGCTCGCTCTTCACGAAGCTGGGGGCAGAGCTGGAAGCAGGCAGCCCACACAGCACATCCTAACCGGGGGCCAGGATTGAAGCCTGCTTCTCCCATGACAGGCTCTGTGGTCTTGGCCAGAGTGCATGGGTGACAGGAGATGCAGGGGCTTGGTCTGGATGTCAGTGTTCTTGTGTGTAACTGGGAAGTGACACCAAGGCCTTGCTCCTTAAGATGCAAGGAAGGAACGGACCGAGGTCAGATGGGTGGCTGAACTAGCCGTGGGCTGCGGGGCCACTGCTCGACAACGTCAGCTGAACGCTGTAGACTCCAGAGCGTATTCAGTCCTCATGTTCCTTAGCTTTCTGACCCTCACAACAGTGCAGTCAGGAGATCAGGTCCCTCCTATCCACAGGAATGAGGAAGTCACATGGCTACCCTCTCCCAGAGTCCTGTGCTCTGGTTCTGTTCCCAGGCAATTTTCTCCACAGAGGGCCACAGAGCCAACAGATCCTCTATTTTCTATGACTAAAATGTCACAGACTCCCAAAGTGAGGATAAGTAGCTAAGATTGTCCTCGCCTCCACCTAGGCTGTCCGCGGGGCCTTTACTCTCGTTCACTATTAGGAAACATCTGGGGAGAGGAGCCTTGGGCTGAATCAGGGAGCTGTTACCTGTTGCCATGACAACCTCCCAAATTGGGCTCCTCAGAGAGACAATAACTGGGGCAATGCTTCCTGTCATTCTTGGTAATGGGCTCCCCATTGGATTGTCGTTCACTGCACCTTTTCTTTCCCCCCCCCACCTTCACCTGTTTCTATAGTCAGGTTCTTGTTTCTTCATTCCTTGCTGTGGATTAATGATGGACAGGATTATAAACATTACCATAAATCCCAGAGAGGTCCAGTATAACCCACAAACCACACTTCGACACACACACACACACACACACACACACACACACACACACACGGCCAGGACTGCCCTCAGATGCAGCGGGGCCAGGTGAACCATGGTTAGATCAGTAAGCACGTCCCTATGTTCGAACACAGCACCTGATCCCCACCCCAGACCCCGGTGGGAACCCATGCAGGCTTCTACATGATCAACCCAAGTCGCAATTGCTCAGAGATGTCGTGACTCAGTCTGCTTGCACGTCCACAGAATTCATATGTTGAGACTGAGTCTCGAAGGGGATGATGATCTGAGGTGGGGTCTTTGAGAGGTGATTAGGTCGTGAGGGTTGAGCCTCATCAAGAAGCTGGCACCTTATAAGGGGCTTAAGAGATCAAGATTCTCCCCTCCCACTGGGTGCAGACATGGCACAAGGCCATCACCCATGTTTCAGAAAGCAGATTCTCACCAGACAGCTAACCAGCCAGGGCTTGATTTTGGACTTCCTTGCTTCTAAATCTGAGAAATACATTGCTGCTTATAAACACCTAGTATATACTATTTTATCAGAGCCCTAACTTATACTTCCAGCCTCCCCAACATCCCTTCCCTCTTGATCCTATCCCAGCAGACATCTCAGTTCTAGTACATTCCTTCTTCACCTGGGTCCCTTCTGCCAGAACGTTACATATGTCTCCTGACCTCTCACCACGTCGAGCACCTTGCTAACTCCACCTGTGCCTCGGTTCTCATTCTCATAGGGCATTCCTTCTAAACACGGCCCTTACTTGTTTCCTCTGTCTCCAAGTGGCCTCCTCTGGGAAACTGATTCCTTCAACAGTGCCTCCGAGCAGAAGTTCAAAGCCATATCTATCCCCAGCATTGACCATCCGGATTCTCTGCTGCTCACACTTCACAGTCCTAAAACCACATCATCTTCATGACCAGCTCTCTTCCCTGCAGCCCTGCTTCTACTGTAAATTCTGTTTTTAAAAATATTTTATTTTCATTTATTTATTTGAGAAAGAGAGGAAGGGAGAGAGAAAAAGAGAGAGAGAGAGAGAGAGAGAGAGAGAGAGAGAGGGAGAATGGGCATTCCAGGGCCTTCAGCTACTGCAAACGAACTCCAGATACATGTGCCCTCTTGTGCATCTGGCTTATGTGGGTCCTGGGGAGTTGAACCTGGGTCCTTTGGCATTGCAGGCAAGTGCCTTAACCACTAAGCAGTCTCTCCAGCCTCTCTACTATAGATTCTTATGACTACAGCACTCAAAGGAACTGAAAGCTCAGGGAGTTGATCTACAATCAATCCCTTGAGGTCTTCGAGCATGACGATCAAGCCCACCACTGGCATCGCCATTATAACTGAGGCTTGGTCTCCCTCAAGCTGCGCAAGCTTTTCCCAGGCCGTTTACTTTATGCATACACACAGCTCCTCCTTAGCGACTTAGACCTTCCACACTTAGGTGGGCTCATGATGCCTTCTGATACGCCCCCTGCACTATCCTGTCTGCCTCAACGCTGTCCTTATTTTCACAGGGTCATGGTTAGCATGGTCACCACAGCAGTGGAGAGATGGCAGCTGCTCACTTCTCTTCTTTCCAGAACATTACACTGAGCATGGATCTGATCAGAGAGGCTCACACGAGATAACCTGTAGAGGTTGTCCCAGATCAGAAATTCCATCACATTACGATCGCTGAGCTTGTTGCACGGAAGAGAAACTTAAAGAAAGTTACACGGGAGTCCTGGGAGATAGATCACTGGGTAAAGTGCTTACCATGGAAACATGAGGAACCGAGTTTGGGTCCCCAGCACCCATGTAAGGTGCCAAGCGTGGGGGTTCCTGCCTATGATCTCAGCACTGGGAAGGCAGGGAGGCACAGTCCCTGCGCCTCACTGGCTAACTAGTCTAGCTGAATGGGTGAGCTCCAGATTCAGTGACCCTGGCTCAAAGGATGAAGTGGAGAGGAGTGACTGACCTCTGACCTCTACACTTACATGCACGTGAATGCCACATGCACTTGCGCTCACACCGATGCCTATGGGCGTGAACACGTATACCCATAAACAACACTCACACACATACACGTGCATACACAAAGCAACCAGGTCTTCCTCTGAGTGTATTACATTTTCATGTCATCATGCAACCCAGCAGCAGATAAGCCTTTCTAAACACAAACCATGGGCATACACTTCCAGTGACGCCCACTACTTATAAGGGAGTACTGACATTCCAGAACCCCTCTCAGCTGGGCAGGGTGGTGAACGACTTGAACCCCAGCACTTGGGAAGCAGAGGTTGGAGGATCTTGGTGAGTTGAAGGCCACTCTGAGAATACATAGTGAATTCCAGGTCAGCCTGGGCTACAGCTAGACCCTTATCTTGAAACACACACGCACACACACACAGTCACTCGCACACACTCACTCCCTTCTTGTTGTTGTTTCTGGCATTCTCAGCAGCTCCTAGCTTAGTGCCTGAGAATCTTGAGTCATGAACATTCTTCAAGACACAACTCAGATCCTGCTTTTAGCCCAGATTAGGCCACGAGTCTTCAGCTGGATCTCCCTAGTTCCTTCATCTGTGCTCCTCAGAGTGTCCTGTCATTCACATGAAACTGATGCTCTTTTGTATTTTGCCCTCTCCCCCTAGACTGCTCATTCCTGGACTCTGCCCCACCTCTCACCAGGGTTGGTTCCATGGGGTACTTCCCCTACAGTTTTCCCCGCTGGTTCATTGATTAATCTCCTACATTCTTTCACTTGCTAACTCCCTATATTTTCACTCCCTAAATTCCTTATCTTGCTAACATCTCCTTTTTTTTTTTGCTTCACTTTTAAAATTGCTTGTCACTCCCATATTATTTAAAAAGTTTTCAAGAGAAGAGCAAACTGGGTGTGGGGGGGAGGTCAAAGCAATCTTTCCCTCCCTCTGCTGCTTGCCTGGAGGTCAATCTGGGGTGATGTATGCTACTAATGAGACGATCTTCCTCAGCCTCCCCCATCCTGAGAAATGCACGCTTCAGGGAGAGACTGGATTTCTTTTAATTTTTTGTTGTTATTTTTATTTATTTATTTGACAGCAATAGACACAGAGAGAAAGGCAGAGAGAGAGAGAGAGAGAGAGAGAGAGAGAGAGAGAGAAGGGGTGCGCCAGGGCCTCCAGCCACTGCAAATGAACTCTAGACGCTCATTTAGTTCCTTCTTACCCAGGTTCAGGCTAGTGGCTCCTAGTCTTTTGTGAACCTCAAAGTGACTTTGGGGTGGATTTATAAATAAGTAATAGATGCCCAGGCCTCATGTGGCCCTCAATCTGAATCTCTGGGGATAGGGCCTGGAGTAAGAGCATGTGAAGATGTGGGGATGTGTTCAGGCCCAGACTCTCTATCCTTACCATTGTTTACCATGAGCATGCCAATAAATACTGTCCAAAGATGCCTCCTGTGCCAGTGGAGCTGGAGGCCCCTCTATAGACCAACAAGCTCGGTTCTCTTTAGAAGGAAGGTCTCCCTTCAGTTCTGACAGCACATTATGTCACCCCTAAATAACTTCCCACCTGATAACTCAAATAGTCCTTGAGGGAAGGAGGTTCCAAAGCAGGTCATCACCCAAGAAGTGGGCAAAGAAGTTTCTCTAGTAGTTGGAGCTGACCTCTCCAGATCCCTGGGTGGAGAGATATCCTGTGACACACCCACATCCTCAGGAAGTTCGCTTGTGTTTGTGTTTTCTTCCACAGCACCTCGGACTATGCAGGGCTGGGGGGTTGTTGGTAGAAAGGGTGATATGATCTGCAGAGAGAAACCAGGGTCTCCTGGAGACATAGGACCTGCATCCTAAAAGATCATCCACACGGGGAGCCATTGTATGGGAGATTCCTTGAAGGAGGGAGCAACTGACAGGAGAAATCAACTTCCAGAATCCATTGAATGGGTCAGGGATCTGCACTCTTGGGGGGAGGAACATCAGCCTCGTTCAAACAGTAGCCTCTGGTGACCTCAGCCCAGATAGAAGAATCAAGACCAGTGATGGCACAACTGCCTTTGGCCTGTGTGGTGACTCAAGTGAGATAGGAGGGGCGGGACTAAGCTCTGATTCTCTTTTTTAAAAAAGATTTATTTTATTTATTTATTAGAGACAGAGAGAAAGAGGGAGAGAGAGAGAGAGAGAGACAAAGACACACACACACACACACACACACACACACAGAGAGAGAGAGAGAGAGAATGGGTACCCCAGGGCCTACAGCCACTGCAAACAAACTCCAGACGCGTGCGCCACCATGTGCATCTGGCTTATATGGGAGGGACCTGGAAAATCAAACCTGGGTCCTTAGGCTTCTCAGGCCAGTGCCTTAACCACTAAGCAATCTCTCCAGCCCTGAGCTCTGATTCTCAGAGTCATCAAAGGAGGGAAATTGAAAGGCTTTGTTGGTGCCCGATGGGCTCCAATAGGTCTACAAAGGAGGCCCTCCCTATGCCCTAAGTGTTTGAATAAAATGCCCCTAATAGGTTCATGTGTTTAAATACTTCAAGCCCCAGCTAGTGATGCTGTTTGGGAAGGTTGTAAAACCATAGGAGGTGAGCCTTGCCCCGACAAGCAGGTCACTGGTGGGCAGGGGGGAGGGAGGGGGGCGGGGCTTGAGCTGTAGCCCAGCCCCACTTCCTAGTTCCTTCTTGGTTTCCTGCCAGCCTGCATATGTCATAAGCCAGCTTCCCACTCCTACCACCATAAAACCTCCCCTCAGAATTGTCTGCTGAAAATGAACCCACCCTTCCTTAATTTGCTTCTGTTCAGCAATGAGAAAGTAGCTGACAGTTACCCAATGAAATAGGAAGGAAAGAGGGAAGGAAGGAGATAAGGAAGAAGAAGGAAGGAAGGAAAGAGGGGAGGAAGGAGAAAAGGAAGAGGGAAGGAAGGAGGAAAAAAGGAAGGAAGGGGAGAAAAAGAAAGTAAAAGAGAAGAGGGAGGGAAGGAAGGAGATGGCTTTTAGTCCATGCAGCTGGTCAGCTGGAGCCTGACCTCAGTGGTGACGCTGCCCTCCTACTAGCCAGGCTTAGCACCTGGCACTCAGAGAAGTGTGGTTTCAATGAGATGTCCCCCACGGTCTCACGTTTGCAATGCTTGGTCCCCGGCTGGCAGCGGAGGGATTGGAGCCTCGCTGGAGGAGGTGTGTTGCTGGCCTGGCTTTGGTGTGTTATAGCCCAGTGTTGCCCAGACCAGAGTTTAGCTCTTGCTGCTTTCTGCCGGATGCTGTGGTTACAAAGTGATGTCCAGCCTCTGCAGCTACTAGACATTCAGGATTTGAGCCGACACTCAAAACTACTATTTGAGCAGTAGCAGAAATTGTCTGCTACTAGACCCACCTCTGAGCATGCCTTGGACAACTGTCTATCAGACCTGCACACTGAAGTCACTCAGGGGAGGGGGTGAAAAGACTGCTTCTAGACCCTTATCCACGGAGACATTGATGTCACTGGGTTGGGAAGTGGCCTGGGTCAGGAATCATAAACTCACCCTAAATGAGGTGACCACGTTGCCAAAGTAGAGAACCACTGGTTTCTGGTGTAACCCCCAAGAAATGCCTGGAGCGAACGTGTTTTCCTGACATAATGAAACTTCTGTTTGAGTATGGAAACTGAAATAAACCCTTCCCTCTCGTCAGCTGCTTTGGGTCAAGGGTTTTGTCCCAGCAACATGAAGGTAACTACAACAGGAGCAGAGAGTAACAAGCTTATGACCTAACTCCTTGCCTGACTTGCCAGAAAACACCCAAAGACAGGGCATAGGTCAGCGGGGAAGCGGGAGCTGCCACCACTGCCAGTGAGCCCTTTCCCCTGCAGACCACAGTCACACCACACCCTCTGTGGCACATGAGACGGGCATCACATCATTTGACCTTTGACGCTGGTACTCCAAGGACACAGTCCCTAGAAAGGAAGCGCTGGCCAGTGAAACCGAAGCATTTGTGCCTTGGAACACGGACTGCAGATCACAAACCTGAAACAGTGGGAAAGGGAAGCCCAGCAGCTTAATGTGCTGAAGGAATGCTAGCAATCGAATGAGCTCATGCTTAGGTGAGCTGTCCAAGGGGACCGGGCAGCCAGAGCAGCTCACGGCCATGGAGTAGCCATCACAAGACTTGATCTTGTCTGTTCTGGAAATCAGATGACCACACTATCCATCCCATGACTTAACTTGTGCCCCGTTCCACTGTCAGAGCTTTTTATGGGTCACTCAGGAAAGGAAAGGACTGGTTATTTCCATCTGACAATCAGGAGGACTGTTCATCCCCCCCCCCACCCGCCCCACATACACATAGAATCCATGACTAATTTGACTATTCTAGAGTGCCGTAGATAAGCGGCTCTGTCCATCAGCATTTGTTAAATGTCACACACTGAGTTAAGCTCTGTATGAACAACACCTCTGATCACAACCCCCTGAGGCTACTAGACATTCAGGAATTTAGTCTATACCAAACACTGCTATTTTAGCTGTAGCAGAAGCAATGTGCTGCCACACCCATCTCTGATCATACCTTGCACTCTGCCTATCAGGTCTGCACAACGGAGTCAGGGTAGGAGGTGAAGAGAAGACTGCTTCCTGACCCTATCCATGGACACCCTGATGTCGCTGGGCTAGGAAGTGGTCAGGCTCAGGAGTTGTAAAATCTCCCTAACTGATGTTGCCAAGGTTGACAACCCCCAGTTTCTGGTGTAACCCCCAAGAAATGCCTGAGGGAATTTATCCACTGTGGCCACTCCCTTTTGGTGGCTTTGTGTATCTGCGTTTAGGTGGCGCCCAGAGCGGAGGACTCTTGGGACTGTCTTGATCTCACATGCTCAGCACATCCTGTGTTTGTCTCCTCCAACTGCTTTCTGTTTTGCTTTTACTTCCTTGCTCCTGCTTCTTTCAATAAACCCCACACACCACCATTACGCGTTCCCTAACCTGTTACCCGCCCTTGATCAAAGTCCAAACTAGTCCCCCACCCCACCCCGCCCCCCACCTGCCGCCGGGCCCTGTGATCTCATCCACTCTCAAAATATCACTTCGGGTGAGGAAGGAGCCAGGCTTTTGTTCCCCAAGGGAAACCAGGGACACACCGATCTAGTGAGGTTCTGTTTGTCACAGGACTCTCACCAGGATTGATTATAGCAATTTCCCTTTACAGACCACTTGTACCTACATGCTTCCATGGGATCCGCATAGCCAGGCTGAGGTAACAGCACTTTCCTAACCAGAACACCACCCATCCCAGACAAGCCTGACTCATACCTCTTCTCCCGGGCTGAGTGTTAGGAGCACCTAAGGTTCACCCTCTGCTCGGCTGCGGCAGTGAACCATTACTATCATTTATAACCACACTCTCGTTTATGAGGAGGCCACTGAGGTTCACAGACGTTAAATAACTTACTCAGAATCATTTTGCTAATGAGAAGCAGCGATATGACTTGGATCTAATTTCCACATCTATGCCCCCATTCATGAGCATTAAAAAATATTTTATTGAGCCAGGCGTGGTGGCGCACGCCTTTAATCCCAGCACTCCGGAGGCAGAGGTAGGAGGATCGCCTGAGTTCGAGGCCACCCTGAGACACCATAGTGAATTCCAGGTCAGCCTGGGCTAGAGTGAGACCCTACCTCGAATAGCCTATATATATATATATATAATGCCTGGCCTAAAGAAATATTTTTTAATTAAAAAAATATAATATAAATTTCCATCACAGGTGACACATGAAAGCCTAATTTGTCAATATTAAATACAAGCACTGACCTACTGAGGTTTGGTAGGGGGGAAATGGAACAGTTAGAGTTTCAAGTACTGGGATTGAAGACTGGATCTCAGCGCTACTTGCTGCTGCCTGACTCCGGGCTTTCCCCACATCATCTCTGAGCACCTGTTTCCCTGAGCAGTTGAAGGGGAGCCAACGTCAGCGCGCCAAGTGCTCTGGCGACAAGCCTCACAAGCTACCTGGGGGTCAGGTCAACTGTTTGATTCATTTTTCCCCCCCACAAGTGAGACAGCCTTTATGAATAAGGCTGTGAGGCACGAGTGAGATAAGTTATATCAACATGATTCCCTGGTCCCTGGAAGCCCACCGCTGTCAGTGTGGTAGCAGTAGCGATGGGGCATTGACGCAGGACGGGGGTCATGAGTCCTTGAAACTCCGTTGGGTGGCCATGGTGGTTTAAAGCAGTGGGCCAGTGAGGCTGGGGAAAAGTGCTCGCTTCATAAATCTGACAACCTGGGTTCAGACCCCCAGAACCTACGTAAAGCCAGATGTGGCATGGCATCTCTGTAAGCCTTGTGTGCCTGCTGTGAGAAAAGAGGCCGAGGCAAGAGAACCCGCAGAAGCTCACCAGCCAATTAACCTGACATACGCCACAGTGCTCAGCGACAGACACCCTGCCTCAAATAAGTCGGAAGGCAAGAACTGACATTGAACTTGTCCTCCGACCACCCATTCACACATGTGCACGTACCTTCCCCCGCCCCCCACACACAAAGAATTGGTGAGCCAATGAGTATGCTGACGGGTTGGAGAAATGACTCAGTGGTTAAACACACTTGCTTGCAAAGCTGGACAGTCTGGGGTGGATTCCCCAGTACCCACGGAAAGCCAGATATACAAAGTGGCACATGCGTCCAGAGTTTGTTTGCAGTGGAAAGAGGCCCTGGTGCGCCCATCCATCCTCTTTCTCTCTCTCCTTCTCATATGCACAAATAAAAAGAAATAAATTTTTTTAAAATTTTATTTATTTGAGAGAGAGAAAGAGGCAGAGAGAAAGAGAATGGGCACTTCAGGGCCTCCAGACATGGCAAACAAACTTCAGATGCATGCATCCCCTTGTGCATCTGGCTTACCTGGGTCCTGGAGAATCAAACCAAGATCCTTTGGCTTTGCAGACAAACACCTTAACCACTAAGCCATCTCTCCAGCCCAATAAGTTGTTTTTTTTTTTTCTGATAAGTATTAATTTTAAATGAGTATGCTGAGTTGGGGGAGTTCTTTGCTATGCCTATGTGAGATGTCATGGATCAGCTCACCCTGTCCTGCAGAAAGTACACTGCTATCCAAAACCATCAGGAAAAAACGTTCATTTTTATGGGAATTAGAAGCACAGAAAAACTTCACACTTTGGACAAGTCTGATTGCTTCCCTAAGAGGACAGGTTCAAAGCCTGAACATCACCCCATAATAGCCTTCGCTTGTCTCTGCAAACTAACTCAAACGGAAGCTCAGAACAGGGGTGGGGGGGGCTATCCAAACAGCTTTCAGTGTGTGTCTCTGCCATATATCTGCTCTTAGAGCTGGCCACTGTGGATTCCTTAGCTCATAGACAGTGTGGTCCCTTTAGGATCCAAGCACGTGACCATGCAGGCAGTTGAGAATGTTTTGGGGACACCCGGAGCCATGCAGCAAGCTCTTTACACAAATGGGCAAAACCTCTGCTGCTGCTGCTGCCAAAGTGGAATTCCAAAGCTGCATCTAAAATTGGTCCCCACACCTCACCTCGTTGTAGGGCAAAGGGCTCCCTGGACTCAAAAGAGCCAATTTGTGTAAGAAATATCTCCAGGGAACCCGACACCTCGAAACTTCCACTCCCAGGGAATCTGAGTTCAGTCCGAGAACAGCTTTCTTAAGGAGACTGTGCTTTGTGAAAACTGCCCGCCTCCCCCCTTCACCCTATGGGCTTCAAACCTGCTCTTCAGAGTTCAGGGCACACCGTGTGGCCCCCTATGGTGGGAACCCACCCAGCCTGGGGAGGGACTAAGACCTCTTTCACTACCTAGGTCTGTTAGTGGCCTTGGGGAATCCTGCCCAGGAAAGAACCAGATACCCAAGGAGGGCACAATAATGAGAATGCAGGTGTCACTAAATGACAGGTGTAACTTAAAAAAAAATAAACAAAAAGAATGTAAAACAGGAGAGATTCAATGATCTTTGTGGCAGAAGGAAGCAACTACAAGTCTGCAAGTCTAAAATAAGTTACAAACTGGTTTTATGCACTTTTTAGAAGCACAAGGAACTGGCGATTAAAAGCTTGTTATCAAGGTATATACAGACCCTGAAATTTCTCCAAAAGAACTATTACTGGACATAAGGATAATTTGCATAAAATAGCATCTTTCTCTTTCCAGGGACCCTATATATGTCTTTCAAACCGGTTCTGTTCCCACCTCTCCCTAGAGACCCCATGGACGCTTCTCTTCTCAGCAATCCGAAAATTTCTAGGAAAACTGCACTAGAAGCTTTTCTTCCCACCTTGTGAAAGGCGCTCAGGTGACTCCCCTCCCCCAAGACCTGGCCACTCTGCACCGCCCAAGGCCCGCTCTCGCTCTCTCTTGTCGCCTCAGGTTTCCAGGTTCCTGGCTTCTGCAGTGTGGCACCAAGGAGTGATCAAATGTTTCTTTCTGCTCATGCCCAAGGACCAGGCCTCCATCCTTCCTCCTGAAGTTTGCAAAAGAACTGCAGGCGCTCTGACTCCAAGCAGCTATTGACCAAGGACCAGGTGATTAAGCTGAATTTTGCACTGCTCCCTGCTGCAAGGGGCCCCCGGCTTCATCTCAGCCTGCTTTCTAACTGTCACTTGAGACTGCTCGGCAGTCATTAATGACAATAATAATAACAGAGGGACATGGAGGGTTTCTGTGCCCCCCCATCTTAAAAGTCTCAAAGCTAAGGACTGCTTTTGTGACTCCCAATAAAAGAGAGAAGGGGGACTTTTAAGAAATACTACATATACATATACATATATATATATTTTTTTTTTCTTTTATTCTTTCAACAGTGTTTCTCTTCTCTTCCCCCTCTGCTGGGCAAGAAAAGTTCAGTGGTCTCACCAACTTCTTATCCTGTCCCTCTGCCTGGGGATGCATTTCAGGACCAAGCTAACACCTGGCCTGGTAGAGCTGGGGGTGGTGACCGGCTGTCCGCCCGTCCTACAGTGGGTTAAGGATGGGTCACCTTCTCCAAAAAGCGTCTCCTTTGGGACCTCCCCTGAGGGCCCCTCCATCCACCCCAAGCAGGTACCCAGGGGACCACAAAGGCCCCCGGCTGCGCTCCCCAGGGAAGGTCGGTCCTGTCATCCGAGCCGGTCTGGAGGATTGATGGCAGGTCCCCACGGACACACGGACACACGGACGCCGTCCTACCTTCACAAAGAGCTCGATCTCAGGGTCCCTGTCGTTCCCATTCGTTGTGACCACCGAGTCTGTCATACCGTCGGTGCCCGGGGCCACCGTCCCCGGCCAGAGAGGCGCCACCTCGGCAGTGCTCCAAGCCCTTGTTTGCAGCAGGGGGCCCTCTCCAATCTCTCTCTCTCTCTCTCTCTCTCTCTCTCTCTCTCTCTCTCTCTCTCTCCAGCACGGTGTTTAGTTAAAATATTTTTTTTTCCTTTTAATCTATTTGTCCAGCAGGGACAGCGATGTCCGAGAGGTCAGCGTCCCAGGTGATCACACGCAAAGGGGAAGGCTGCAGGAGCTCGCTCGCGAAGCTCTAGGAGCCGGGGCGAAGCGGGCTCGGGGTTTTGACCACAGGTTCCCCCCGCCCCCCCCACCGGAGCAACAAGTGCCGGGCCGCCCGGGAGGTGTCACTGGATCCGCCGCCGTCAGCGATCCGCGCAGCGCCGCCGCCGCCACAGCGCCCAAAATAGCCCGTGGCCGCGGGGCGGGGTCACCGGGCGGGGACAGGGGGGCGCTGGCACCCTGGGAGCTCGGCCTCCGCCGCCGGGCCCAGCCGCCCCCACGAACCCCCCCCCCCCCGGCCAGGGCAGGAGATAGCACCGGGCAGACGGGGCAGTCAGCAAAGGCCACAGGTGGTGGCGGTGGTGGGGATGGAGGAGGTGAGAGTGGGGAGGTGTTGGGGTGGGGAGGAGGAAGAGGAGAGGTGATGGCTGTCAAGTTTGGTTTCTTTAAATGAAAAAGCACGCTCTGGCTAGTCCTCACCGACTTGGAAAACTCTTCCTGCCCTGGGCCGGGGAGGGAAGCCGAGAGCCCCGGCTGCTGGGCACAGAGAGAGACAGAGAGCATTTGCCATCCTTGTGCCCAGCGGGTGGAGGAGGAGGGGCCGGGCAGGGGCCGCCGTGGGCAAGGCGGAGGGGTCAGCCAAGAGGGTCAGGTGCGCACTTGGAGCCCTCCGGCTTATTTTTATCTTATTTTGAGATTATTTATTTATTTATTTATTTATCCATTTATTTGTTTATTTACTTGAGAAGGAAAGGGAGAGAGAGAGAGAAAAAAAAGAGAGAGAGAGAGGAATGCCAGGGCTTCCAGCCGCTGCAAATAAACTCCAGATGCAGGCACCATCTTCCCTATCTGGCTTAAGTGGGTCCTGGGGACTCAAATCTGAGTCCTTTGGCTTTGCAGGCAAGCTCCTTAACCGCTAAGAAACCTCTCCAGCCCTGTGTATTTTTTTAAAACTGTATGCAGCTTTTTGAGTTTGTTTTGTGAATTTATTTATCGTAGAAGTGGGGAGGGAGAGAATGGGTGTGCAGGACATCTAGCGACTACAAACAAACTCCAGGCGCCTGCGGCACCTTGTACATCTGGCCAACACGGGCACGGGGGAAATCAAACCTGGGTCCTTAGGCTCTGTAGGCAAGTGCCCTAACTCTAAGCTCTCTCCAGCTCATGGCTAATTTTTTTTTTTTTTAATTCTCTCTCTCATTCTCCTCTTTTTCTCTCTTCCGCAGTCCCTCTCTCCTCTCCTCCCTCTTTTCCTTCCTTCCTCCCTCTCTTCCAGGCTGGCCTTGAACTGATCTGATTCTTCAACTTCCATTTCCCAAACTGGGATCACTGGCATGCACCATCACACCCAATATTTTTTTTTTTTCTTTTTAGTGAACTATAATACACACATGTAAAACAAAATGTTCCTATCTCAGAGGCCAAGTTCAATGAATTTTCATAATCTCTGACCAGCACCAAAGGAAGAAATAAAATGTTAGCCACACCCCAGAAATTCCTCCAACTTTCCTCTCCGCTTCTACCTGGCCAGGCCAACAAGTATCCTGACCTAAGAAGCCCTAGGTACATTGGTGGGGGATCGGTAAGGTTGGAGTTAGCGGGTGGGCAGTGGTGAGGTTCACACATTTTTCCTGGGCTCAGTTGTACGCCATCCATTTTTTCTTGGCGCCAAACCTATTTGCCCATTCTTCTATTGTCAAATATGTGCACCGTTCCCGGTTGATAAATACCATGGATACTCGTGTTCTGAAAGTTCTATCAATTATCCTTTGGTTAGATCCATGGGCACTTTTCTCCTGGTTACATACTGAGGAGGGCTGGTGTTGAGTTGCGGAGCATGACACTGTTCTTTGTATTTTAATTTTGACAATCCCATGCATCTGTATAACATATTTTAAGTATATTCACCCCCATCCCCTCTCACCCCCATTCCATCTCATCTCTGTCCCAGTCCTGCCAAACCCCTTCTTCTGCCCAACCAATCTCTTTCCCACTTCAAATGTCACTGTTGCTGACAAGCATTGCTGTATGGTTTTCTGAACTTTTTGTACTAAAACACTTCTCCACCCTTTGTTTCTTTTTCTTTTTTCTTTTCTTTTCTTTTCTTTTCTTTTCTTTTCTTTTCTTTTCTTTTCTTTTCTTTTCTTTTCTTTTCTTTTCTTTCTTCCTTCCTTCCTTCCTTCCTTCCTTCCTTTCTTTCTTTCTTTCTTTCTTTCTTTCTTTCTTTCTTTCTTTCTTTCTTTCTTTCTTTCTTCTTTTTTTTTTTGAGGTAGGGGCTTACTCTAGCCCAGGCTGACCTGGAATTCACTATGCAGTCTCCGGATGGCCTCGAACTCACAGTGAATCCACCTACCTCTGCCTCTCGAGTGCTGGGATTAAAGGCGTGTGCCACCATGCCCAGCTTTGTTTCTTTTATAAGTTGTTGCTAAGCAGTTTGTGCCCAGAAGCTGGTCAACTTATTTTTGCTTTCCTTGACTTCTTTTGAGTTAACTGCACCATACTGTGCCTTGTCTTATAAATATATATTTAACTCATAGCTTTATGAAAAAGATTAATTGCTTAATTAGAAAACACGCAGTTGTATTTATGCGCCAGCACTCATGTGCTGAGTACTTCAAACATCTGAACTTTTAAAAACCTTTACAAATAGGATTATTAGCCTGATTTTGAAACTGAGGCACAGTCATCAAATTTGGGAATAATCAAGTCCAGGTTGGAACACGTAAGTTGGCCTCTAGATTGGATCTGAAACATCCCTCCATGTCCCATGTGTTAAAGGCATGAATTCCAGACCATGGCACTATTTCAAGGTGGCAGAACCTCTGAGAGGTATGGCATAGTGAAAGGAGATTGGGTCGCTGGGGGCATAACAGCAAGGGGGATCAGGGAGCCTTGCCCTTCCTCTGTCTTTTTACTAGCCACAGGGTACATGTACTCCCCTACCAAACACACACACACTCACACACACACACATACACGCACGCACGCACGTATTCCTCTCCTAATGTACTGCCCCACTATAGTCCCAAACCAATGGGACCAAATGGCCAGGGACTAGAACTCTCTTTTAAGTTGATAATCTCAGACAGTTGGTCTTAGTGACAGAAAGCTGACCAGCGCAGAGGCGGTATTTATTTGTACTAGTTCACAGAGTTGAGGTGGGGAGAAGGAACCAAAGGCTTTTTGGCTGAAATCCCCTGAATGATCAGACATACGGCCAGTGAAGAGATCAGAGGGTCCCAACCGCCGTTTGTGGCAAACTACTCCCCTGGAGACTCCAAGTGCAAGTATGTCCTCATTGACAAAAGCGTCACCATGCCTCACCTGCAACCCTGTGGGTGCGTTGGAGCTGAATCAAGGTTAGGTTACATTGTCCCCCTCCTCCTGCCTGTCAGGCTGACATCACCAAAGCCTTTAGACAAATGGTCACCTTCACAGCTGAGCGTTCCACGCCGATGACCGCATACTCTAGGAAATGACCAATGTCACAGAGGGAGATGGGCCTTCACTGCATGATGTTGACTCATTGCCTCCCTGAACCAGTGTGTGGACCACATTTTTAATAGCACTATAGCAGAGCAAATAAAATTATGCACATAAAATGCCTTTGAGGATTATTTTTAATGAAAAATATTTGTGGGAATTTTGCATCATTTCTTTGGCCATGATCTCAATAACATGTGGTATCAGCTCCCATTTCTTAGTCTCAAACCTGGAAGAAATAACTTTGACCTTATCTTTCCCAAATATTAGAAAAGAGGAAGGCCCCTTTTATTAAAAATTTCAGTTTTGGGGGGCTGGAGAGATGACTTAGCGGTTAAGAGCTTGCCTGTGAAGCCTAAGGACCCCGGTTCAAGGCTCGGTTTCCCAGGTCCCACGTTAGCCAGATGCACAAGGCGCACGCGTCTGGAGTTCGTTTGCAGTGGCTGGAAGCCCTGGCGCACCCATTCTCTCTCTCTCCCTCTATCTGTCTTTCTCCCTGGTCTGTCGCTCTCAAATAAATAAATTTTAAAAAATGAACAAAAAAAATATTTGAAAAAAAAATTCAGTTTTTTTTTTTTTTCCACTTGTTTTGGTTTTTCAAAGTAGGGTCTCACTCTGGCTCAGGCTGACCTGGAATTCACTATGTAGTTTCAGATTGGCCTCGAACTCATGGCGATCCTCCTACCTCTTCCTCCCTAGTGTTGGGATTAAAGGCTTGTGCCACCATGCCTGGCCAAAATTTCAGTTTCTAAACTCATGATGATTCTCCTACCTCTGCCTTCCAAGTGCTGGGATTAAAGGTGTGCACCATCATGCCCAGCTTACATATGTATGTATGTATGCATGCACGGATGTATGTATTTATGAGAGAGATAGAAACTGAGAGAAAAAGACAGACATGGAAATAATAGTATAGACACCCCAGGGCCTCCTGCCTCTGTAAAGGAACTCCAGATGCATGTGCCTCTTTTGCATATGGGAAATTGAACCAGGGCCATCAAGCTTTGCAAATCCTGACAGCCCGGGTTTGATTCCGTGTAAAGCCAGATGAACTAAGTGGTGCATATTTCTGCAGTTTGTTTGCAGTGGCAAGAAGCCTGGAGTGCTCATACTCACTCTCTCTTTCTGCTCTATCTCTCTCAAATAAGTCAATAAATAATAGAATGAGTTAAATGTAGTAGCAAGAATATAGGGCAACTATAACTTTTTTTTAAAAATTATTTATTTATTTATTTGAGAGCAACAGACACAGAGAGAAAGACAGATAGAGGGAGAGAGAGAGAATGGGCGCACCAGGGCTTCCAGCCTTTGCAAATGAACTCCAGACACGTGCGCCCCCTTGTGCATCTGGCTAACGTGGGACCTGGGGAACCGAGCCTCGAACTGGGGTCCTTAGGCTTCACAGGCAAGCGCTTAACCGCTAAGCCATCTCTCCAGCCCACAACTATAACTTTAAGACGTTATTGGTAAGAATACAAAATCATAGAGTTGCATTGGACAATAGCTGTGAAATTTTATATGAAGTCAAAGCATACTTGCTGTATGATTCCCTATCTTCTCTCGAATATTATAGTTATTATAGGATTCATTTATCATCTCACATATTACGCTAGAGAAATGAAAACGCATGTTTGCTCAGAAACCCATCCATGACTATTTATACAATATTATTTACAATGTCTGCAAACTGGAAATGGCCCAAATATTCTTCAATGGATAAATGAAATAAACAAGTTGGAATTCAGATGTACAATAGTGTCGCACCTAGCAATAAAAAGAAATAAACTACTGAGGTATAAGACTTACATAAATCTCTACTGTACAATGCTAAGTGACAGAAGACTGCTCTGCCACAGTTACACATTGTATAGCTCCTGTCACATGACTTTCTAGAGATGAAAACAAAGGAAGAGTTGAGAGCTCAACAGCACCAAAGAGTGGGTGGGCAGGGTTTGGTTGCAGAGGGGTGACAAGAAGGAGTTTTATTCAGGTGCTAAAACAGGTGTGTATCCTGTTTCTTGTGGTGCTTTGTACTTCTCTATGTGTTAAAAACATCTAGGTCTGCATGCCAAAAAGAACTCTGGAATTTTCTGGATATCAACATAAAAAGCAATCAAAATTCTTAATATTTTCACAAAAAATATGTAACGTTTCTAGTTCCATACTCCCTTCCCGTACCTTTTTTTGTTTCAAATCTCTCCTCACCATTAACTTCAAGAATGTAAAAACACATCTCTAGGGCTGGAGAGATAGCTTAGCGGTTAAGGCACTTGCCTTCAAAGCCAAAGGGCCCAGGTTCAATTTGCCAGAACCCACGTAAATCAGATGCACATGGCACATGAATCTGGAGTTTATTTGCAGAGGCTGGATGCCCTGGCATGCCCATTCTGTCTTTGCCTCTGTCTCAAATAAATCAATAAATAAAGAAGCTATTTTAAAAATACACCACATCTCTCTTGCTCAAGGCCTAGTGCTTCTAGTTATGGCTGATCAATGCAACAGAACAAATTTTTATTAAAAGAAAAAGCAAAACAAAACAAAATAAGATGAGAAATAAGGATGCTCCTTGGAGGAGATTATTCCAGATATTCTCACCCTACTTAGCACAAGAGTATAAGAATGTTGCTGGTCATCAACTCCAACTTCCGTGGAACTATTGGTCTCTCGTTGTATCCACTCACTTTGCAGTTACATTGTATGCATGCATGCCCATGTGGGTGCCCGTGGGTGAAGGTGGGTATGTACATGACGCCAGAGGACTATTTCAGGCACGATTCATCTTTTTTGATACAGGGCCTTTCATTGGCCTGAACTTCTCAATTAGGCTAGGCTGGCGGCCACTGAGCCTCAGGAGTCAGCCAGTCTCCTTTTTCCCAGCCCTGGGATGACAAGCATAGGCCACCATGCCCATTTTTTTTTTTCTTTTTACATAGATTCTGAGGATCAAACTCAGAATCTCATGCTTTTAAGACACTGACTGAGCCAACTCCCCAGCCCCATTTATTCATGTTTTTAAAAGTAAATACTGGAGTTGGATTGATGGCTCAGCTGTTAAGACGGAGCTTGTCTGGAAAGATACCCAGTACTCAAGTAAGCCAGATGTACAAGGTGGTCTGGAGTTCATTTGCAGTGGCTAGAGGCCCTTGTGCACCCATTCTCTATCTGCCTCTCTCTCTCTCTCACACACACACATAAATAAATAAATAATATTTTTAAAACATGAGAAGTGAACTAGGTTGTCTCACCCTTATATTTTGTAAAGAGGATCTCTGACAATCTCAAGGGATGGGAGGTTTGGTCTGAGTGAACTGCCAGATGTTGAGGGTAGTTGCAAGAGCACAGGTCACATGTGTCCCTGTGGGAGGACTGATAGGCTTTGGTGAAGGGAGGTGAGACCTTGAGGGATCACCATTGGCCTGAGGTCATAGGTTGGGCTGTGAGGAAAACTGGGGCTGGTTGCTACTTCTGTTTATTCCTTTATAAACTAACGTGGCTTGGGCGTGCCCAACATCACCAGTGAACTTTGTCCCCACAACAGTCTGCCTATTTATGCCTCGCAGAGGGAGAGGCCTGGGAGCAGGCTGGATTAAAACCAAGAGTTCTTGTCGACAGTTGTCATTCATTTCACTGGTTCACTCATTACTCAATCCTTTATCCAGTGTCTTGGCAATGACTGCCGTATGTCAGACACACTACACACTATCCTTCCAGAGCTCTGCGAGAATGCACAGCGTGCCTTTCCCTTCTGATGCTCAGCGTCTTAGATCTGCATCATTTCTTTGTGGATTAGTGTGATAAAGTTACACAGTAATTACTCGCTAGTGTGATAAAATACATGAAGAAAGCAACTTAAAGGGGGAAGGGTTTTATTTTGGCTTCAGTTGACAGAGAAGGATAGAAGTAATCACGTCATGGTGGCTGGAAAGCAGAGAGATAGAGAAAAGAGTGAGAAAAAAATACTGGCTCCAAGGCCATGCCCCTAGTAATCTACTTCCTCCAGCTAGATGCCATCCCCTAACGTTTCCAGAACCTTCACAAATAATGCTACCAGACGGACACCAAACTTTCAGTACATGAACCGTTCAAAGGGAAACTTCACAGGGGCTAGAGAGGTGGTTCAGTGGTTTGGTTCAGTGGTTAATGCACTTGCTTGTAAAGCCAAATGACCTGGGTTTGATTCCCTATTAGCCATGTAAAGCCAGATGCACAAAGTGGCACTTGCATCTGGACTTTGTTTGCAGTGGCTAGAGGGGCTGGTATGCACTTTCTCATTCACCCTTTCTCTCTGTATCTCTCACTCTTGCTCTTCCTTCAAATAAATAAATAAAATATTAAAAACAATAAAAACAAAAGGAAACTTCATATCCAAACCATAATAATCTGCCCCTTGCCTCAAAAAGCTTTATGTTCAGGGCAAGAGAAATGGCTCAGTAGATAAAACACATTCTTCATGAGTACCTGAATTGGGATGCCTAGACCTCATGTAAAAAGCCAGAAGCTGTGATGGGCTTCTATAGTCCTAGCACACCTATGGTGAGACAGAAGGCAGAGAAGGAATTTACTGGAAAGTCACAGATCAGTTAGCCTGGCAAAGTGAATGGTGAACAAGAAACTCTGCCTCACATGACGTGGAAGGCATGGATCACACACCCAAAAGTTGTCTTCTAATCTCCACACATGTGATGTGGTATACACATGCCTGCCTTCACACAAATGGACACACACACACACACACAAAGACTTAAGTCCACATCACAATTCTTAAACACATCAGTCCATGTTGTGATATGAATGTAAAATGTCCTCCAAAGACTCGGGTGTTTGAAAAGTTGATCCCTACCTTGGCCGTGCAGTTTTGGAAGGCTGTGGAAACTTTAGAAGGTGGAACCTCATTGGGAAAAAAGTGGACCCCATGTGTGCCAGAGAAACAAGGTGACGCAAGCTCAAAGTTGCACTTGCACATTAGGTGGCTGATCCATCTGGATTGCGTTTGTAGTGGCTGGAGGCCCCAGCACACCAGTTCTCTCTCTCTCTTGCTCTCTCAATAAATAAATAAATGAAAAAAGTGGGTCATGGAGGACAGCCCTTGAAGTCTTATAGCCTGGTCTCATTTCCTGTCTCCTACGCTTCCTGACTGTGCGTACGCTATGATGAAAATGGCCACTAATCCAGTTCCCAGTGCAGCTCTTATTTCCCTGTGAAACTTTAGTAGTCTTGACCTCTACATTACCATCATCATTCTGGTTTCCTGAGCTCCCACAAAAACTGCCACTTATGCCCAACTTTACAACACTCCAGCTTTCTCCAGCCTGTGTCACCAAACTGTTCCATATTCCTCCTACAAACCAGTTCCAAATGCATCTGAACCACATGATCAGGAATATTCACAGCAAAGGCCCTACATTTATAGTATCAGTTTTCTGTGGGAGGTAGCTATTTATTTATTTATTCATGTGCAAGCTGAGAGAGATAGAAGAGAGACAGACAGAGAAAATGGGAGCACCAGGGCCTTTAGCCACTGCAGACAAACTCCAGATGCATGTGCCACTTTGTACATCTGGTTTTACATGGGTACTGGGGAACTGAACCCAGGTTGTTAGGATTTGCAGACAAGAGTCTTAACAACTGAGCCATATCTCCAGCCCAAATGTATCCTTCTTGTCACTCTAAAATAAATACCCAAGAATAATAACAGAAAATAGCCCAAAACATTAAGCTCACTGGGTAGCCAACACTGGCTTTGAACTATTGATCCCCTTGTCTCAGCTTCCTGAGTGCTAGCAGTATAGGATTTTAGTCTGGATTATAGGACTTATTTTTGATTACAGTTTTAGAAATTTCAGTGTGTATGAGATCAATAAGTAATCATTAAAGGAATCAATCAAGGGTTAACAGGAAGCTTCCTCCTCCCTCTTGGGTTATGCCCTTACATCCATGCATGGATATTATACTATGAACTGTTTATAGATTCTAATTTGAACTAAAACATGGGAAGGGTTATATCATAAAAAACAACAGTTAACACATTATAAGAGTCCCCCATGTACTGAGAACTCTGAGTATTAGCTCACTTCATCTCTATAATAGCCCAGTGATGTGGTGTCATTAATCCCATTCCACAAATGGGGAAGCCAAGTCTCACAGAGGCTAAGCAGCTGTTCTGAGAATAACTATATAAACAACAGAGCTGGTCCTCTGACCCAGCCCCTCACAGTTAAAGCTATTCTGTCAACCATGGTATACTACGTGCAGAGAGGAGATGGTCCTTGGAAGAGGCTTGGATGTGGCTGGGGATTTAGAAATTGCTTACTGAATTGGTTTGATCAGTGAAATACCATTCAAGAATGGATAGCCTTGAGAATTTTGAATTTTTTTGTAATTTATTTGCAAGCAAAGAGATAGAGGAAGAAAGGGAGAGGAGAGAGAAAAAGAGAGAGAGAGGGAAGGAATAGTGCACCAAGGTCTCCTGCCACTGCAAATGAACTCCAGATACATGCACCACTTTGTGCACCTGGCTTTACATAGGTATTGGGGAAGAGAACCCAGGTTGTTAGGCTTTTCAGACAAGTGCCTTAGCCACTGAGCCATCTCTCCCAGCCATGAAATTCTGTTTAAACAAAAGGATACATGGATATGAAGTGGGTCATAGAACATAAAGATCAAGTGATGTACAGGTTGAAAACAGCCCAGCCCTAGAAAAAGAAAATGATGACAGCCAAGCAGCAGAAGGAAAGAACCCGAGGCCATGCTCTGCAGTGGAATCACTACTCATTTCTTTGGCAGGATTTATTACTCTGGTGAATATTGTCACTTGAAAGTCAAGTTCCTGCTCTATTGAGTTCTAGCATAATTACATCAAAATACCACCAGTGCATAAATGCAACAAAACATCTCAAATGAGGGCCAAGATAAATCTATATAGCTATATTTTGCAGCTACTCTTTTAAAGATATTTTATTTATTTATTTATTTATTTATTTATTTATTTGAAAGAGCATGAGAGAGAGAGAGAAAGAGGCAAATAGAGAAAATGGGCACACCAGGGTCTCTAGCTACTGCAAAAATTGCATATCTGGCTTTATGTGGGTACTGGGGAATTGAACAAGGGTTCTTGGACTTTTCAGGCAAGTGTCTTAACCACTGATCAATCTCTCCAGTCCCAAAAATATTTTTAAATCATGCAACTGTTGTCTTATGTTACTCTGACCTGCACATCTAAACTGCTTTTGGTCAATATGTACATCATGCTAATTAAACAGTCTTTAATGATTTTAAAACTCTAGGTTTGATCACCAGCACCACAATACCAAAATATGATAAAAGTACTATTTTGTTGTCAGAGATTTGTGAAAAACAAAAAAACATAAAAACGTGTTTGAAAATTGCCAAAATTCCAGAGAAAGGCTATATGCCTAAGTGTTACAATGATTATAGATAACTGAAGAATGAAATAGCAAGAACACTTGATTGCTTCTAAACAGAGTTAATATGTTATAGCACAATGAAATGAACAGTAGACAGATACAGAACTTCCAAACTTGAGACTTTCTAACCCTACAATCTGGTCATCCAAATTTCTGGGTATCAATTTTTTATCTGTAATATGTTTTAATTGGTTTGATATTGGATTAATCCAAACTGTTATCTTTAACATAATCTATCTTCAAGATGTAGAAAACTGTAAAAATCCTCTGCTAGAAATCTAGGAACATTTTTTCTATTTCTTTTACTTTCCATATAAGTGTGTAGTGGTTTGATTCAGGTGTCCTCCATAAACTTAGGTGTTCTGAATGCTAGGTTCCCAGCTGATGGAGATTTGGGAACTAACACCTCCTGGAGGCAGTGTATTATTGGGGTGGGGTATGGGTATTATGGCCAGTTTCCCCTTGTCAGTGTTTGGTACAACCTCCTACTGCTATTGTCTACCTGATGTTGGCCAGAGGGTGATGTCCACCCTCTGTTCATGTTGTCATTTTCCCTGCCATTGTGGAGCATCCCTCGAGTCTATAAGCCAAAAATAAACCTTTTTCCTCCACAAGCTGCTCTTGGTCAAATGATTTCTGCCAGCAATGTGAACCTGACTGCAACAGTAAAGTTGATACTGAGAGTGGGGTCATTTGCTGCTAGACACATGACTGTGTTGCTTTGGCCTTTTGGAGCTGATTTTCAAGAGGAAGGTGGAAGAATTTGAAACCTTGGCCTAAGAGACATCTTGCAGGGCTGTAAGTACAGCTTGATGGACTTGTCTGGTCAGAGTTGAAAGACATGAATGCAGTAAGAACTATAGACTGTGAGGTTTAGCTTTTGAGGGTGAGAAAGAGCTTTGCCTGGACTGGGCTAGAAGCAGTTTGTGTGAGATGCTTGCTGTTATGTCCACATCTTGAGAAGTTGAGCAGGGTTGCATTAAGTAGAAATGGACTGAAGTGAGCAGAGGAGTATGGCACAGAAAAAATAAAATCATTGGGTGAAGTTCCTGCCCATTCAGCTGAAATTGAGAGATTACAACTTTTGAGATTGGGCCAGCTGGCCTGCACTGGGACAACTGGAAGAATGTAGACTCTTTTGAAGGATCCTGAATGCACAAAGAGTATCCTGTTCTTCAAAGTCTGCTTTATTCCCCCCGGATTAACAAATTGGCACCCTACCTGGTATTGTGGAATACCAGAAATGCAAGAAAGAGAAGGTCATTGAGTTTGCAACGTGGTCTGTGTTCTGGAATTGGCCATGGCAGTGTGATGCAGGTTTTCTGGATGCCTGCATGGAGACCCGATAGAGCCATGAGGATGAACTGTGGGTTGCAGTGGAGACCCAGTGGAGATGCAGGGACCATGAGATGGCTGCCTGACCTGGATGAAGTTTTCTAGGAGTGTGAGTAACCTAGCTGGAGAGGCAGAATTGGAATTCCAGAGACGTGTTGCTGGTTAGATTATTGGACTTGGAGACTTTTCACTGACTAGAGTTATTCAAGTTGGAGTTACAGAGTTTGATGCTTGTCCTGTTTAAATCTTGTATTTGTTGAACATTTCTTTGTTAAGCCCAGTGCCATCTTTTGCAGTATGACTGTTTACTCTGTGCTGTTTGGGGATTTTTTTTGGGGGGGGGGGAGATTTCTTTCTTTTTTTTTTTTTGGTACTATGGCTCAGTTAAAAGACCTTTTTGAACATCATTAGGATTGATTTAAAAATGTGGGGACTTTGAGATTTGGGCTGAATGCATTGTATTTTACATCATGGATGGTTAACAGTTTATGGGGGCCAGGGGTAGAATGTGGTGGTTTGATTCTGGTGTCTCCCATAAACTTAGGTGTTCTGATTGCTAGGTTCCCAGCTGATGGATATTTGGGACCTAATGCCTCCTGGAGGCGGTGTATTGTTGGATGTGGGCTTATGGGTGTTATAGCCAGTTTCCCTTTCTCAGTGTTTGTCACACTCTCCCGCTGTTTTCTACCGGATATTAGGGAGGGGGTGATGTCCACCTTCTGCTCATGTTGTTGTTTTCCATCATCATGGAGCTTCCCCTCAAGTCTATAAGCCAAAATAGATCTTTTTTTCCCACATGCTGCTCTTGGTCAGGTGATTTCTGCCAGAAATGAAAAGCCGACTGCAACAGTGTGTGTGTGTGTGTGTGTGTGTGTGTGTGTGTGTGTGTGTACACCTCTATGGGAAGACACATAATGAGAGGAGGGAAACAGCTAAGCAAGGAGGTCTGTGAAAAAGGTCTCTGAGGAAATGACATTAAAGTTCAGACCTAGACCCAATCATTTGAAGAATATATATGCATATATATATAGATGTATGCACATATATATGTAAATCCAATTTAGGATCTTGGAGAAATAGAATAAAGCATTTGTCTATGTCATCCAGCCTCAGTCAGCATAGCAAAGCAGACTGAGGAAACTGAATAAGCAGTGGGTATAGTAAGAAGTAACAGGCCCTCTTTAATCTCTCCTCAGGGAGGCAGCGTTCTTTCTACTTTGGCTCAGCCTTCACCCAACTGCGTAACTTGTAAATGATGTATTAGGAAGATGACTCCTACTTCCCACATTTAGTGGAAAGGAAATCGGAGAATATTGCCTTGAATTGCTTCAATTTCCTTTTTCCATAGAGAAGGCAGAAAGTGTTTCTAATATCTCAGTTTGGTGAAATTCAACAGTTCCTGGATGGCTGTCCTGTGTCAGGCATTGTGCATGATGCTGGGGCACACTGAAATGAATAATCCAGGCCTTGCTGGCGAGGAGCTTGCAGAACCTGAAATACATGTGATGTAGGATGCTCCTAGCATGCACCCTATTTCAAGCTGAGTAGACACAATGCAGTTATAGGGAAATTCAGAAATAAAGTTCATGACATTGCCCAAGTTTTCATATCAGATGAAATGGCACTTGGATATACAGCAGCTGCCTCATGAGTGGATCCTTTTCCACTGTGGTGGAAATCACTGGCAATGATATTCACATTTAAAAAAATTTATAGACACATCATGGGTTGGTACCATCATTTCCCTCCTCCCTGCTCCCATCCCACTGGGGTCCCGCAGAGGGGTTGCTGGTATTCCCCATGGGGTTGTGGGTTATAAGATGTGAGAGTAGCAAGCAGTCAGCCACTGAGGAGGGAGAGCAGCTCTGGATATTCCCTCCCGTCCTGTGGCTCTTACAGTCTTTCCGCTCCCTCTTCTGCAAAGTTCCCTGAGCTGTGGAGGGTGTATTTTGAGTCTGCTTCAGTGATGAGCTCTCTGCAGCTTCTGGGTTTCCACTTTGGTGCATTTTGAGTGTCCTTAGTGTCTGTCTCCATCACCCTGGCGCAGGTTGACTGGATTGCCATTCCTATTCACATTTCTTGATCTGTTGTTCCTCTATTATCTATCAGTTACTCTTGGCAACATGGGGGATGCCTTGAGAAATAAAATAGTTGAGGACAACCCCTGCCCGGTGAGCCTTATGATCCACTGTGGGAGATCGGGCAGACACACAAGCAGACACACCAAAGTGTAAGTATATAAACTACACGGAAGATTGTTGAGGGAAACTAGCAGAGGTCACATAGTGAAAGAGGAGAGGGCCACGGCTATGCAAGGAGGTCTGTGAGAAAGGCCTCGCTGAAGAAATGACATTGAAGTTCAGACTTGGAACAGTCATTTTAAGGGAGCAGATGTGGGAACCGTGTATATAGAACTGAGGTAGGAGAAAGCTGTTTTTCTCTGGCAAAAATGTACGTCTGGCTTTAACTCCCCCATTCTGTTCTGATGGGGTTTATGTGGTGGGGGTCACATTTTCACCTTTCCTATGTAACTATCTTATGTACATATAATCTTTGTTTAGTCAGTACATATTCGGAGAAAATTTGCTCAGAATTTAAAAATCTTTCTTCCTTTTTATTAAACACATATTTTATTTATTTATTTGCAAGCAGAAATAGATAGAGAGAAGAGAGACAAACAGAGACAATGGGCACTTCTGGGCCTCCAGCATCTGCAAACAAACTCCAGATGCATGCACCACCTTTTGTGCATCTAGATTTACATGGGTACTGGGGAACTGAACCTGGACCATTAGGCTTTGCAGGCAAGTACTTTAACCACTGAGGAATCTCTCCAGCCCATCTTTCTTTCTCTCTCGCTTTCTCTTTATTTTTCTTTCTTCTTCCTTTCTTTCGTTCTCCCCCCCCCTTTTTTTTTGGTCTCACTCTGCCCCAGATTGACCTGTAACTCACTCTGTAACCCAGTCTGGCCTTACACTCCCATCTAGACTTCCTGAGTGCTGGGATTGTAGGCATGAGCCAAACCATGTGTCCAGCTCAGAAATTCTTATTCAAGTGAAAAAATTCCAGCATGAAGCAATAAGGACTGTTTCACTGAATGTATGTTGGCTTTTCAACTAATTATTTAGAGGAAAGAATGTTTTGCTCTGCAATGATTTATCATATCTTCAGTCAAATCTATTTTGCAAAAGTTTGCAGTGCAACCTTGACACAAAAGATACATTCTCCCGAGACACCTTTGCAATGCATATTTTTCACGTCAAACCCCCTCACACTTGGTTCTGCTCATCGGCTCCATCTACACTATTGGCTTCGATTTGTGGTGGATGAGAGAAACCTCTGTCAAAGTGTGATGTTTTACCTAAGTTATTATTTTTTTTAAGAAGTTGCATTGAAATGAGTTTGATGGCATTGAACTTGCCTCTTTTTGTTCCTTCTCTTTCTTTATTACCATCTTGCAACCCAACCACTTCCTTTTTCTCTTCCCATAAAAAGCCAGGATGAGTAAGACTGATGATGGATTCATAAAACTATCTCCCATTAACAGTAAGCAGGGTGATTATAGCAGCAAACATCAGCATTCATGCCCTCAGTGGTGTTCCCAACGCTAATGTTCGAAGTGTCAAAAGGCTATGCTGGACTCTGTCTCACTCACACACCCGCTCCTTGGGAGGGGTCATGAAATTAAAGGGCAGAGGAAAGCAAAACAGCCACACCAAAGTGGTTTAGTTGAGTTCACCAGTCAACACCAGCTCCTCCCCTGCTCCTTCCTGGCTGGTCATTGAGATGTTGGGTGCCTGGCCATGTGAAAGTGGCAACAAGCCTTGGCCCTCAACCCATCCTGGGAGGCAGCAGGTTACACTGCACTGAATAAAAAGAAGAGGGTGCTGTCAAAGGGTAAATAGTACTGACCATCTGTGTGGACCTATCACAAAGGAATATAACATATGGGAATGATAAAAGATAAGGTGTTGGGCTGGAGAGCTGGCTTGTTGGTTAAGGCACTTGCCAGCAAAGCTTAAGGACCCATGATCAACTCCCCAGATCCCACGTAAGCCAGATGTACAAGATGACACATGCACACAAGGTGATGTATGCACACAAGGTGGCACATTTGCCTGCAGTTCAATTGCAGTGGCTAGAGGCCCTGGCACACCAATTCTCTTTCTCTCATTAAAAAAAAGAAAGACAAGGTGCTGGCTTACACTGTGTGCATACATGGTTATTCCTCTTTAATTATACAACTTGATAATCTTTCTATAGCTCTCTCACCTAGCAAGCTATCAATGCCTCCAAGGCATATACTCTCCCTTATATTTTTTAATATTTTATTTATTTACTTGAGAGAGAGAAAAAGAATGGCTGCACCAGGGCCTCTAGCCACTGCAAATGAACTCCAGATGAATGTACCACCTTGTACAACTGGCTTACATGGGTACTGGGGAATCAAACCTGGGTCCTTAGGCTTTGCAGGCAAGTGCCTTAAATTCTAAGCCATCTCTATAGCCCCCTTTCTATTTTTTTCAAAGGAGACTGTATTTTTACAAAGTTTTAGGCTGCTGAAACATTCAGCAAAGTTCTCCTATGCTCTTGTCTGTACATAATCCCTTTCTCCATACTCAACCTCCTCTTTTTTCACCCAGCACCAGAAACAGTGCTTTATTTTTCCAACTGATAACCTGCATTGTCAGCATATAATCACCCCAAGCCCACAGTTTACATTATGAGAACTGAGAAAATAATTCAATGGGTCACGTGCTTGCCACACAAACATTAGGACATGAGTTCAGATCCCCAGTACCCATGTAAAATGTCGGGTGTGTTGGCACATGACTGTAATCTCAGTTCTGGGCAGGGAAAGAGAGGCAGGCCCGTGAGACTTACTGGCTAGCTACTCCAGCCATATTGATGAGTGCTACGTTCAGTGACAAAGACCTTGTCTCAAAGAATAAGTTGGAAAGTGACAGAGGAAAACCCTGACATTGATATCTGGCCACCAAATGCATGTACATACACCTGTACACACAGGTGTAGACATATGCATATGCATACACACGCACACAACAGTACACCAAACCTGTATACATTAGCAAAGCATGAAAAATAAAGTTTACATTGGTAAAAAGTAAAGTTTACCTGGTTCATATTTGGTATTAAATGTTCTAATTTTGGACAGATTTACAGTGACACTCTATCTGCTATTGTGATATCAGACAGCATTTTCACTATCCTAAACACCCTCTGTGTCCCACTATCTGATCTTTATCTAATCCCACTGGTTGATTTCCTGTCTGCCCCATGGTGTTGCCTTCTCTAGAGCTGGCTAGAATCTTTCATTTAGTGATACGCATGTAAGGTTCTTCAAGGTGAGTCCCTTCATGGCATCTATTCTCATTCCCTCTTTCTCTCATTTAGGGTCTTATGAATCCCAGGTTGTCCTTGAACTCACTACATAGCCAAGGATGGCTTTGAACCTACCTGTGCCTCCATAATGTTCATATTACAGTTCACCATTCCAGGTTTATGCAGTGCTGGGGATTGAACATATGGCTTCAGGCATGCTAGGCAAGTGTTCTACCAACAGAACTACATCCCCATCCCTTTCTCTTTTTATAACCCTGGTGGTGAACACAGTGCCTCGCATAGAGTAGGCACTCAGCGAACAAACTGGAACATGACCAAAGGAGTGGAGGTTGCTCGTGGCATAGCTCTTTGTCAACTATGTGACTTCCTAGTTGTGTGATCTCCACCAGGAACCTTTAAACAAGGATACTGTTCACAGGACGCCCACAGCCACTAGAACACCAGCAGTCCCGAGAGGCAGGAGAACAGATAATGTCCTCTTTATCTCTGTTTTAGCTACATCAGAGATTCATTGTAACTTGCTCAAGTTTACTACATTAGGAAGTTGCAGAACCTGTATACCTCTAATTTATCTTCTGGGCTGTCTACATATGTGAAACAAAATTCTGGTTCATTTGACATGACAAATACTTAACAAGGAATGAACTCCTGCTCATGTCAGGCAGGGAAGGCCCTCTCTTGGATCTTATCACTTATTGGTCGAAATACCATCTTCTCACAAGGAAGCCATGTGCTCATGCCAATAAATCCCAGCACTCCTTTCCCTTCCAGAAAACCACTGGCTGGGTGGAGAACTGATCTCCCTTCAAGGAAGAGACGTTGAACAATTGGTCAACCATTCAACAGTGAAACACAACATTGCGGAGTTTCCCCAGTTCCTCTTGGGGGTTCACAAGGAGTTCAGAGACCCAGGCTGAATTTCATTTAATACCTGTATTTGTGATGAGGCCTCAGAGGAACATGGCTTACCCTGGGGACTGGGCCGACTTACGTGTTAGACAAGGAGCTGATGAAAAACTCTGCCTTGAAATCTGTTGCCTCCTGAGTTCATCTGCTGCTCTCGAGATTTTAATTTTTAGCCTTGGTCTTTTTCCTGACAGCCTCGTGCTAATATATTCCAGTCTGCTGAGTATATGTCTTAGGTGTCCCAGTTTCCTCAAGGTTAACAAGTCCACGATCCTGTACTCACAACCTTCCTACCAGATCATCTCAGCCAGCAGTTTCTTTTCTTGGTCAGTGACATCATCATGTCATTCTTTGATGGCCACAATAACACCATCCAGAAGGCCTTTCAGGTCACACCTTGTCCTTGCTGAGAACATTTTGTAGTTGCCTTAGCTTGGACCATGCTCCCCTGCATGAGGTGCTGGGTTGTCACCCTCTCCCTGGCTCCTGTGCCTGCTATTCTCTGGCTTCAGACTATATGCATCCTGGGAATCCAGGATGCTTTGATGCCCTGCATATACACTCTGCTGGTTCACACCTCACGCCTTTTCTCATGGTGATTGAAATGCTACCCCCACCCCCGCATTGTCTCACCCACTAATTCTTCATCCTTAAATACTCGTGCTTGTACTGGCTAGGTACCTCAGCATGGAAATGTGAGGACCTGAGTTCAGATCGCTAGCACCCAGGTATAAAACTGGGCACAGGGCTGGACAGATGGCTTAGTGGTTAAGGGCTTGCCTGTGAAGCCTAAGGACCCCTGTTTGAGGCTCGATTCCTCAGGACCCACATTAGACAGATGCACAAGGGGCACTTGCATCTGGAATTCGTTTGCAGTGGCTGGAGGCCCTGGTGTGCCCATTCTCTCTCTCTCTCTCTCTCTCTCTCTCCCTCCCTCTTTCTCTCTCTGTCTGTCACCCTCAAATAAATAAATAAAAATAAAAATATTTTTAAAACCTGGGCATAGTGGTATATGCCTATAATTCCAGCAAGACAGGGGAGGCACACATGGAAGGACCTCTCGGAATGATGGCTGGTTCGCTTGTCTGGCCAAATCAGTGGGTTTCGGATTCAGAAAGAGACCTTGTCTTAAAATAGGCTGGAGAGTGATAGATGTGACCTCTGGCCTCCGCGTGCATGTAAACACACACACACACACACACACACTCACACACACACTCACGCTCCCACGGCACCCTGTGCAAACCTCTACTCTTGTTCCACTAAGACAAAATTATTTGTTTCGGTATCTGTTGCTGCTAGATCTAAGATTTTCACATACAGGAAGCTGGGCTGGGAAGATGGCTCAGCTATTATTATAGGTACTTGCACGCAAAGCATGCTGGCCCTCATTTGATTCCCCTGTACCCACAAAAAGCATATGCACAAAATGGTACGTGAATCTGGAGCTCATCTGCAGTGGCAAAAGGCCTAGGTAAATCTCCCTCCCATCTCTCTTTCTCTCTCTCTTTTTTCTCTGTTTTTTCAAGGTGGAGTCTCACTCTAACCCAGGCAGACCTGGAATTTACTATGTAGTCTTAGGGTGGCTTCAAACGTACAGCAATCCTCCTACCTCTGCCTCCTGAGTGCTTGGATTAAAGGTGTGCACCACCATGCCTGGTGACTCTTTCTCCTTCTGTCTTCTTTCCCTCACAAATAAATAAAAATATCAAATATATGAGTGTATTAGAAACAACAAGTTATTTCCATATTAATCACTTTTAGGATTATAATTCCCTTTGCACATCCAATGCCCTAACACATTGTTAGGCTTTAGCAATCATGGAATATGTTTCCTATTTTCATTTCCCTATACCTAACATAGAGCCAGGCTTTTGGTCTACATAGGATTCAATGTACATGCCTACAGCCATTTATTTGTCCAACAAATAGCTACTGAAGTACTACTTTACGCCCATCTGTGAGCTTTGAAGAATAGATGTTGTCTAGTCCTTGGAGATCTTTCTTATAGACTGAATAATAAAATGAATGCTTATTTATTTATTTATTTGAGAGTGGCAGACAGACAGAGAGAGAATGAGGCAGATAAATAGAGAATGGGTGCACCAGGGCCTCCAGCCACTGCAGGCAAACTCAAGACGCGTGCGGCCCCCTGTGCATCTGGCTAACGTGGGTCCTGGGGACTCAAACAGGGGTCCTTAGGCTTCACAGGCAAGTGCTTAACCACTAAGCCGTCTCTGTGGCCCAGAACGAATGTTTTTTAGTAGTAAGTTTACTGGGTCTGATAGCTTAAGTGGAAAATGGGTCCATCCTGCACCGTCTCCATGAGATTTGCCTTCATAGGCAAATCACTATTTGTTGTGTGCTATACTGAAAATTATTAATAATAATAACAATAACAATACAACACAATGTGAGACATGAAGGTGGGCATTGGCTGATAAATAAACAAAAAGGCACAATTATTTTATTTAATATGGTCATCTCCCATCCATCCATTTTCCTGTATATGACACAATTTCATTCTTCTTTATTGCTCAATCTGTGAAGTTGAGTACATGTCTCCTTTCTACCTCCCATCTCCTCATCTACCTGCTGGGATGTCAGAAGCCCACCACTGCCTCCGGCTTTACATGGGGCCTGGGGGTAAAACTTGGGGACTCAGGCTTGAGTGTTAAGTGCTTTACCCACTGAACCATCTCCCCAGCCCCACCCGCCACATAAAAGTAATTGTGACAAATATAGCCACTTGTTCAGGAAGTATTGTTTAAACAGATGCATTGTTTCACTGACTAACTGGCAATGATCTGATGGCTCAGTTCCTTTTTAAATGACCTAACTCTGCCTGGGTTCCCCTATGGGCGTTCCCATCTCTCCTGGTTCTTTGCTTCTGGATATTAAATCTCCCAGGACTGTGTCTGAAATTTCCACTCCGTCTGAGCAGTGTGCTTTTACCCCGGCTTTCATATGGGCCATTTGGGTGGAAATAAGTGCTCATCTTTCTAATGACTCTCCTCACTCTAATGGCCAGCTGTTTGGGGCACCAAGTTCACCTAATGTTGGTTTTGAATAACTCTTCCCCACCCACAGGGTCTCCATGTCTTCCCTGTGTTCAAATGCTCGGAAACCTTTGACTCTTATGGCCAATGGTTACTGAAACTCAAGGGCATTCCTTGGACTCATTTTTTGGCAACTATTCTATTTGGCAATTTTTAAGTTTACTTTTGTATTTTTTTTTTTAACTCACAACTTGCATTCTACTGTTAGATTCCTCTCATTCATAAATCTTGACTCCCTCATAGACTCTGAGGGCCAACAGCTAGGGCTTTGTACAGTGTTTAATAAATATTTGTAAAATGAATGGGATATTGAATAACTCTGGTGGCATTTCGAACTATGAAGAAGCTTTATAAATGGCTGACCAAGAGCTCATGGTGTACACACCTAGTAGATTTGGCAACATAAAGAACTGAGATCGTTTTGAAAATAATAAAGGTAATCTTGTTCTTAGGAACCCCTCCCTTCAAAATCCTCTACCCCCAAAACTTAAAGATTACAGTTGAAGTCTCCACAGCATATACACTAAATAGTAAAACGCTGACTCAAGATCTTCTCAGAACAAGAAAAGTACCTATCTGTCATGTATATGAGAGAGATCAGGCTCCTTTTTAGAATTGAAGCTTTATTAGGATTGTAATTAACAGCATGGTACAGACAACATAATGGTGTCCAGAAGCCAGAGAGAGGAGTTTGGGTCCCAAGGAATAAAGGGAGTTAGTTCACCATGGAAGTGCATGGTGGGGTTCCAAAGCCAAAGCTTTAGGGTTAGGGTTAGTCAAAGAACAAATGGAGGGCTGGAGAAATGGCTTAGTGGTTAAGGCACTTGCCTGTGAAACATAAGGACCAAGGTTCAATTCCCCAGTACCCGTGTAAGCCAGATGCACAAAGTGGCACACGCATCTGGAGTTTGTTTGCAGCAGCTAGAGGCCCTGGTGTGCCTGTTTTCTCTCTCTCTCTCAGTCTCCCTCTCTCTCTCTCTCATCTGCCTCTTTCTATCTCTCATCAAAAAATAAATAAAATATTTTTATATAATAAAGAACAAATGGGGTTCCTTACTTTTATAGATTTTGGGAGTAGGAGGAAATTGGAAACTGAGTGATCCAGCCTACATGCTAAGAGCCACAGAGAGACAGGAAGGCACCAGGTATCACTCATGTGGCCTTGGGGGTGTCTCTGTTGATAAGGAAACTTGTCTTGCTTTTGTATTTGGTCTTGATTCCCCAGAAGTCCCATGAGTGGATGGATGATAGTGACCTTGTATTGAGGAGACAGTGGCAGTAGCTATGTATCACACAGGGCGAGGCTGAGACTTGGGACTTCAGATACAACCTCAGTGGGATTTATTGTGTTCATGAAGCACACTTATTAAAACTGGCTTTTTATCTGGAAAAACTTATTGGCCCAGCTCATAGGTAGCCAATCTCCATTATTACATAGGTTAATTCTTGAGTGAAAGGAGTCTGGGAGCTTACCAGACCCAAGGCACTGAGAAGTATTTTGTCCAGTGAGTGGACTGCACAGCCTGGCAATATTGGTTGAATAAGTGGATAGATTCACTTGCTTTTGATGAGGCCACAAGCTCTGGCCTCTAAACTTTTTTAATTTTTTTTTTTATTTTTTGGTTTTTTGAGGTAGAGTCTCACTCTAGCCCAGGCTGACCTGGAATTCACTATGGAGTCTCAGGGTGGCCTCAAATTCATGGTAATCCTCCTACCTCTGCCTCCTGAGTGCTGGGATTAAAGGTGTGTGCCACCACACCCAGCTTTTTTGAATGCTTTATTTTATTTTTTTATTTGACAGAGAAAGAGGGAGATAGAAAAAGAGAAAGAGAGTGAGAGAATGGGCACACCAGGGCCTCCAGCCACTGCAAATGAACTCCAGATTCATGTGCCCCCTTGTGCATCTGGCTAACGTGGGTCCTGGGTAATCAAACCTCGGTCCTTTGGCTTTGCAGGCAAACACCTTATCCACAAAGCCATCCCTCCAACTCTAACCTCTAAACTTAATGACACTGTCCCTCCTCAAGGTGGTGCTGATTTGGGGACCCCAGTGTCCCATTAGTACCTAAGTCAGTGCTGTCTTTAAGAGGGAAAGGGGGGAACCAAGACCTGCACTGGACCACCGTTTGTGACCCTTCCCTTGATCACTGTTACTGGTCTGATCTGGTTCCACTGTCACCCTCTGCCCAAGACCACGCACAGGACCCTCAGACAGAAAAGAAAAAAGTGAAGAAGGAGAGAGCAAAGTTCAAGGCTATCCAGAATCCCATTAGTTTTGTAAAAATCCAGTTCTGGAGCAATGAAGATGTCTCTGAGTAAAGAATTTTTAGGCAGGCATGAGGATTAATGATTGGATCCCCATAGCACCCACATAAATGCTGGGTGGACAAGGCAGCTGGGGACTCTGGAACAAGCAGTCTAATTAGACTAGCTGAATCTGAGTTTGAGGCTCACCTGAGACTGTGCTTCAGTAAATAAAGGAGAGAAATCAAAGAAGACACCTGGTGTCAGCCTCTTACCCCCCCACCATGCATACATACACACACACACACACACACACACACACACACACACACACACACACACGTGCACCCACACCACATATAAAAATGCATACATGGGGCTGGAGAGATGGTTCTGTGGTTAAGGTGCTTGCCTGCAAAGCCTAATGACCTGGGTTCCATTCCCCAGTACCCATATAAACCCAGATACACAAAGTGTCTCATGCACTTGGAGTTCATTTGCAGTGGCTGGAGGCCCTGGTGTGCCCTCTATCACTCTCTCTCTCTTTCTCTCTCATTCTTCCTGGAAATAAATGAAACATAAAAAATAAAATAAAATTTAAAAATGCATATGTGCATACACACATGCACACACACACCATTCATACATACATATACCCAAAAAATCCAGTGTTACTGGGCTCAGCCAATCTTTGTTCTCATTAATGACTCTCTGTGTGCCTATAGAACCATTCTCTTCAGCTTCTCTTTCCTGGGCTCATCTGGGGCTCCACTTTTCTGAAACAGTTTGGTTTTAAAGGAGAAACCATCATGTTACTAATTTGGATATTGATTTTCAAGTTGCAGAAAAGTGTATTACATCTGAACTATTTATTTTCTTAGATTTGGTAGGTACAGCAAAAAGTGGCAATAGAAAACCTCACTAAAAATTATCAGAAAACCTCACTAAAAATTATCCTGATTCTAAAGGTGAAAAATAAATTTAGAATACTATAAATGTGTGTATTTGGGTGGCAAAATGTCATTATATGCTTGCATAATAATTTAGCTCAAAATGAAAACATGAAAGAATCAAACCTTATAGAGGCTGGGCATGGTGGTGCACATCTTTTATTCCAGCACATGGGAGGCAGAGGTAGGAGGATCACTATGAGTTCAAGGCCAGCCTGAGACTATGTAGTGAATTCCAGGTGAGCCTGGGCTCAAGTGAAAACTCTACTGCAAAACAAACAAACAAACATTTTTCTTTCCTTACAGAAGAAAGACAATACTCTGAATATAAGAATAACTTATGGAGTTATAGAGGCTGGGGAGATGGCTAAATGGATAATGGCTTTGCTCGCAAAGCCTGTGGTCTGGGTTCAATTCCCTAGCCACCCACATAAAGCCAGATGCAAAAGTGATACATGTGCTTTCTGCTGCAAGACGGGGAATTCAGAAGGGTGGTGGGAGGGGATTGTGATCATATCATGATGCAAATATATATTAAGAATCAGGGATGGAGAGATGGCTTAGTGGTTAAGCGCTTGCCTGTGAATCCTAAGGACCCTGGTTCGAGGCTCGATTCCCCAGGTCCCACGTTAGCCAGATGCAAAAGGGGGCGCACGCGTCTGGAGTTCGTTTGCAGAGGCTGGAAGCCCTGGCGTGCCCATTCTCTCTCTCCCCCTCTATCTGTCTTTCTCTCTGTGTCTGTTGCTCTCAAGTAAAATAAATAAATAAATTTTAAAAAATTATTAAAAAAAAGAATCAAAAGAAGAGAAGTAAGAAAATTAGTAGTAGTTCTGGTATTGGTGGTGGTGACTGGGTGCTGGTGACGATGAGGAGGGCGGCGTTGAGGGGATGGTGTCTGTTGGTACTGAGGGAGCAGCTCTGATTGCGGTGATAATGAAGATTGGGTTGGCAGTGGTTATAATGCCGAAAGCAGTCATGGCAGCATCATCGTGGTACCAACACAACCCAAAAAGGTGAAATGTAGCCATAGTGGATAGATGAGGAAAACAATAGAGCACGAAAAATTCAATGCCACTGGTCAGGCCACGTATGGTTTTGTCTTTCTAGAAATAAACGTGGCAATGCGCAGCAAGAGCTGGATGTCACAGGCTGCACACTGTGACTCAGAGATGAAGCCCCTGGGAAACATACCTCAGGAAAACATCTTCGCAATTGAAAATGGCCTGGAAATAATCAAGCCGGTCTTATCTATGATGGAGAACAATCGCAAAGCCTCGACAATAGGGAAATGACCAAGAGACTATGATCGGCCACAAGATGATGGAAAAGGTGAAACATGAGGAAATGCACACGTGGAAAAACAACAACAAAACACCTGTGTTAGAACACCACCACAAAAACCAGACGCTCAGAGTGTGTGCTTTTGTGATTTTACCAAAGAACAGGAGTGAACATAAGCCCTTGTGCCTTGGATTTAACAGAAGTTTCCTATGGTGAGGGTTTATATTGATTGCTGCGTGACAGGATCTATTGTCACCTAGGGAATGAGCCCTGGGGCACACCCATGAGGGGGTCTCTTGATTAGGTTAGCTGAGGTGGGCAGTACTGTCTTCCGGGGCTGGGGTCCTGCACCTGATGAAAA